>NC_090935.1:588350547-588653233 GCF_040938575.1 Ambystoma mexicanum
AACATTCCAGGGCGCGAAGATCCAATTCTTTCAAGACCTGGCCCCCTATTCTTTGGCGTGCAGACGGCGTCTACCAAGGGTAACGTCTTGGTTGAGAGCCCGAAAGATTCGCTACCGTTGGGGGTTTCCCTGCAAGTTGTTGTTCGATTTTCACAATCAACACCATACAATCTCCTCAGAGGAAGAAGCTAACAGAATGATGGTTGACGCATCTGAGGAAACGGAGTCTGGTCCCCAACCCCAAGAAGTGAAAGGCTCTATCTTACACCCCCCAGCCAAACGGGGCGGGGGAGATACCGACGTCGACCAGAAGCCACAGGAAACCCATCTCTGGACTCCAGTTCCAAGAAAATAATCGAAGCTCTGGAGGAAACCTCCAATCCAGCATCGATAGAAGGAGAAAGCTGGGCGGCGACCTGAGCGGCCGAGCTTGAGAGGTAAATTTTTTACTGGGGGAGGATGGTCGTCTTTTTGGATTTCCAGTTAGTTGCTTCGTGGATGACTTTCCGGTAACCTGGCCAAAGGGCTGGAGTGGGACCACCACACCTTAAGGGAAATCCGCTGGAATTTATGATAAGCCGCTGTTCTTCACCTCTTGTTGAGTTTGAGTTGGGTACTAGAAAATTCTGTTGTTAACACTGACTTGGGCGCCGGGATGGATGGCGCCCGTCAGACTTTGAATCTGGCTAAATTACCAAAGGGACGTAAAAATACGCAATTTGTGCTGATAGTAGCAAACCTACTTGGTTTCTTCTGTTTTTATCCTTCTTATTGTTTTATATTTACTGTTTCTGACCCTACGAAGGAGCCTTGGAGGGAATGCTCTGGTTTGACTCACCATAATCCTTTTTCATGCTTTTCATGCTGGACCGTAATGATTGACCTAATGAAGTTCCCTACGGCTTTGAGGCAAAAACCTGAGCGACCACATTTTGGCAGCCCTGAATCACAAATTCGTATCACTTAATGTACAAGGCCTGAATTCCCCTCTGAAACGCAAATCCCTCCTTCACAGGCTGAAATCCCTAGACGCATCCTTCCTGTTCTTCCAAGAGACCCACTTAAAACCGGATGACGAATTTCGCCTAAATGATAAGTTATATCCTACAAAATTCTTTGCCTCTAGTGGGCTGAAAAAACAAGGGGTTACCATCCTGGTCCCAAGGGGATCGCATTCAAGACCCTGGGAACAGTCGGAGATGAAGAGGGAAGATTTTTGTTAGCGAATGCCACTTTAGATGGCCGAAAGGTAACATTGGTCTCTATCTATGCTCCAAACACTAATCAAGACCAATTTTTCATGAAACTCTCGAAGGCCATATTTGATCACGCAGAAGGGGAAGTGATATTTGGGGGGGATTTTAATGCAGGGATCAACCCTGTGGTCGATAAAACACCGCCCCCAACACCCCAAGACAGGAACATCTTTAGGGCTCTTACCGCACTACTGAAAGACCATTCCCTGATTGATGTGTGGAGATTCTGTCATCGAGATAAAAGAATTACACATACTTTTCAGCTGTTCATGGGGGGTTTTCAAGGCTGGACATGTTTTTGATTGCAGACACGCTCATTGAAAATGTATTAGAGGTGGACATTGTCCCAGAAGCGCTGGGAGACCACTCCCCGGTCCTATTGACTATAACCCCCCCCTCCTCAACCTCTCCCTCATACAAAACCCCCCTGGAGATTGAATGATTTCCTTTTGACCCAATGGTGTGTACCCACATCAGAGATTCATTAGAGCTGTATTTTGCGGCGAATGACACCGGGGAGGTAAACTGGGGCACGATCTGGGTCGCTAGCAAAGCAGTGCTTAGGGGCCATCTGATAGAACAAGCAGCACAACAAGGGAGAGCTTGGGATTTACTGCAAGAGCAGTTAGAGGGGGAAGCCCGGAAACTAGAAGAAGCGCATAAAAAGAATCCCTCTCGGCGTGCACTGCAAGATCTGAGGATGGCGAAAAAAGCCCTCGAAACACATCACATGGGGAGAGCGGCCTATGGGATGATGCGCACCAAGCAATTCTTTTATACGAAGGGAAATAAGGCTAACAAACTGTTAGCAGCCAAATTGGGTAAACAAACTAAGCAAAACAGAATAGATTCCCTGCGGGACACATCAGGCAAAAGCATCTATTCTGAGGAGGGTAAAAGCTGTATCATAGAAGAATTGTTCAGGGAACATGCTACCCCGCATAAAGGGGACCCACAGTCAGCCAAAGAGTTCATAATTAAGGCGGACCTGCCCCGGCTGCCACAGGCGGGACAGACCCCTTAAGGGATAGAACCCTTAGAAGCCCCAATATCCGCGGAAGAAGTCGAACGCGCTATCAAAGCTCTTCCTGTTGGTAAGGCACCAGGCCCAGATGGATTCACAAACAAATTTTGCAAAAGCTTTGCCAAGGAACTCATACCGCGCCTCACGAGATTATTTAACGCTGTATGGGATTCCGGGTCGGTCACTCAATCCATGGCGGAATCCAACACCACCCTACTGCTAAAACTGGGGAAAGATTCAGAGGATTGCCCATCCTATCGGCCCATATCCTTGCTTAACACGGATGCCAAGCTGTTTAGTAAAATTATAGCACAGCGACTGGGGGAAGTGCTACCTACAATAATAGATGGGGACCAGATGGGCTTTATCCAGGGCCGCGCAGCACATGACAACATTCGGAGAGCGATTGACTTAATATCTCTTGCCCCCGCCCTACCAGGCCCATTTTCATTGCTCTCCCTAGACACCCATCGGGCTTTCGATAGCATATCGTGGGACTATCTGCAATTGGTCCTGGAGGGTTTTGGCTTTGGCCCACAATTCGCTAAGCTGGTAATGTCCAACTTTCAAATTCCCTCCACCAAGGTACGAATCAATGCACACTGGACAACACATATACCCCTCGGTAGGGGGACCAGGCAAGGGTGTCCCTTGTCGCCATTGGTCTTTGCCTTGGCAATGGAGCCACTAGCCCAACACATCCGCCTCCACTCTGAAATCCAGGGGTTTGAGCTAAAGGACCAGAGTCACAAAGTAGCGCTCTATGCAGATGATGTGCTCTGCTTCTTAAGAGAGGCTCAAACTTCGGTCCCCCCCTCTTATGAACCTGCTTGGCCGTTTTGCGCAGATCTCGGGTTTCACGATCAACAAGGCCGAATCAAAGGGCCTGAACTTGTCCGAATCACCACAGGTTTTAAACACCCTACAGAACACCTTCGCTCTTAGCTGGGGAAATTCAAAAATCACTTATCTGGGCATTCACTTAACTCCGACTTACTCGGGCCTGGTGAAAGCCAACATTCCCTCGATGATAAAAGACGCGAAAGAATCCCTGCAAAAAAGGCCCTCCAAGAAATATCATGGTTAGGGCGTATAAACGCCATTAAAATGACCTTGCTACCCCGGCTTCTCTACACATTCCAAGCCCTTCCGGTCCACATTTTAGAGCGAGACCTACATGTTTTACAGAAAGAAATATGCTGCTTTATTTGGCAACATAAAACGCCCAGAATTCAGCATAACATCCTCATGAGAAGCAGGCAGCTGGGAGGACTGGGGCTCCCCTCTATCCTGAGATACTATCGGGCATCCCAAATTGCCCCCATCCTGGGCTGGGCCATCCAATCAGACTCCCCCAAATGGCGAGATATTGAACAACTGTTTGCAGATGCACCCCTCTCTCATCTCCCCTTTATGCGGTGAGAAGTACGAGCTTCCCAAAGACCCCTTCTCCCAACTACAGGAGCTACACTCCACTGCTGGGACAGACACTACACGCTAAGGGGGATTACCCCAGGACTAGGCCCTCTGACCCCAATCACCCAGAACCTAGCCTTCACTCCGGGACTCCAATCTAGATCATACTGCAACTGGTCAAAAACCGAGAAATTAAGATTACACAAGCTCTATGCCAATAACAACCCTTTGACCTTCATTCAATGTAAGGAGTAATTTGGCCTCTCGGACACAGAGGTTTAGATACATTCAACTCAGGCAGTGGGCCTCTAACCCGTCCGTAATAAAGGCTGCCATTGGGACCCCCACAGGCTTATAGCTAACGGTCTCAGAAGGACAACGCTCACACAGAGTGGCGACAAGTTATCGCCTTCTGGAAAATGTACCAGAAGGGGAGAAACTCCCCTACATGCTAGCATGGGAAAGAGAACTAGGGAAGGAGATATCCCCGGAATCGTGGCAGAGAATTTGGGACAGGGCACATAAATCTTCTAGATGCACTACGGTCAGGGAATGCGCACTTAAGATATGTTATCGATGGTACTTCTCGCCGCAGAGACTGCATGCAATGAATGTAGAATACCCTGATGAATGTTGGCATGGCTGTGGAGTGAAAGGAAGCTTGGGGCATCTGTGGTGGCATTGCCCGGTCATTCAATCCTTTTGGCTGGAAATCAGGTCCAAGATTAAAGATATTTGTGGAACCCTCTTCCCCATGGACCCACTAGTGCTGTTATTGGGAGACACCCCAGACAACGGGGCCTACCCTCAATCTGGTCACAGAGCGAGATTAATCACACACCTACTTATGGCAGCCCGCATCACGCGAGCTCGATTCTGGAAAGAGTAGGAGGGCCCTCAGATTGCGTATTGGTGGGTCAAGGTCTGGGAACTTCTAGGAGTAGAGAAATTGACGGCTGCACTGGAAAACCGGACAGCTAAATTCCAAAACATCTGAGGTTCTTTCCTGGACCACGTAGCAGAAAAAGAACACATGTTCTTCCAGCCCAGACTGGTCAAATACCTGCTCCAACCCTGAGAAGCCCTTGAAACATGGAAACATCCATCTGCATGAAGCTAAAAGGGAGAGACGCTGTAGGGCCAGAGTAAAGCTATGAATCAAGGATAAATATGGTGAGAAGGTTTATTTTCTTTTTTTTTTTTTTCCTTTCCAAGAATGCTACGGAACTCAAAGCAATACTACACCCCCAAGGGCGATTACAAAGTGGATTCATAAGAGAAATTATAAAAACGTTAAAATTAAATGTTGATGCATTGTTTAAAAGGTTGGTTAGAATTGTAAGAATAATGACAAATGTTGAACTTATGCACTTTCGAAGCTGTTTATCTGATTAGGTTTGGGAGTAAATCATTTTGGCATAATAAGAAAGATTCCGAGCATAAAGCCCTATCACAAGATCTCCGAGAGTTGTGATGGCAATGGACTCTTTCATGAAACTGTAAAGGTTCCAGATGGAACTGTTGATGCATTTTAACTCATGAACTTTAGAAGCTGATTACTCCAGGGACCAAGTGATATTGCACATTGCTATTGATTTGTATTTCCTTTGAATGAATTCAATGTTTATCAATGTTTCAATAAAAAAAGATTCTGACAAAACAAAAAATTGAAAATGTGTATATCTCGACATTTGTTTTTCACATTTTTTTCTCAAAGTGTTGTATAGTTACATTTAACCATCAACACTATGTGAAAGACAAACCTATACAAACCATTTTTAAAAAGAATAAAAAAAAATGAATTAAGTCCTAAAAAAGAGCACTCACAGCAAAAAGTGTTTCATCAGATCCTAAAAGTGAGCGCTCACATTTCATCAAGTTTTCCAAAATATATCATGATATATCTAATCAATATCATTAATAACAGATTTTTTTAATGTATCAATCATCCATAGAATGTAAAACTGTTTAATCATTTGCCTGCTTCAATCCAGAAATAATACATTGTATAGGTAAGTACCAAACAACTCCCTGAAAACAAACATGCCCATGTCTGATCAGAGCCAATTACTTCCTAAGGGAATCTCATCTTCCTATATCCTCTATGGAAAAAGGGCTTGGTTACTGGGCACTCCGTCAAGAGGTGCCTAGGGGTCTAATATCTAGACATTAACCATCTTGTATGTTCTTAAAGTACTTTCCTTAGGGTTAGGTCTCAGCTCATGGTACACATATATGGTGCAATAAGCAGGCCTCTAACACACAATTCATTTGTATACATGATGACGAACTTTAATATTATTGAGATTTTCTGGTGATGTTGTTTCTTTCTTCCTTTAGTTTCCCTATATGTGTCTCCGATTTGTATGCATTGTGGGTCTTCAAATGTATTGTTTGTACTAACACAACTTTGTAGTACATCTTGAATTATTAGCTATTTATTCGAGGTTTAACATTACTCAAAACTCTGATAAGGTACCATTCATTATTTTACTATCCAAAATTACGAGATTAGAAACATTGTACGTCTATGGTGCATGCTGCAGCCATTGCCTATAGGTGTGTATGATTAGGTTCCTGTATTAACCACACTCCAATATGTTTTGTTAGATGAGTACATTCTTTAATACATAAAGTAGTTCAGAATTGTTCTCCCGATCACTCCTGATATCTTGTTACCAACATTATTAACACAATCCCTTGTAGAGACTTCATCAAAATTAATTGTATATGTGATGTCAATGACATCTGTGATGTCATCTTTGATGTCCTAGGTGTTAATCTTAGCAGTGCACGGTGGTGGCGCGAGTTATGATTGATTAGCTTACCATAACTGGTGAGTGTCTGAGGTTTTTTCAGTTTTACTTGTAGCCATAACTTCCCTTTAACAAACATTTTTCATTGAATTTCATAGGTTTTTATTAGTGCAACTTAACCATAGCGTCCCTTTAACAATGTTTTTTCCAAGAATTTTATGAGTTTTTACAAGTGCATGCTAATTTCCTAAAATTTTCTAATATCATACTTACCCCAGTTTAGCACCATATCTGTCCAATTTACAAATGTTCACCTTAAAACCCTGTCATTTCCCATCTTCTAGCATCTTTTTTAACACATCTATGCACTTTTTGCAACTTTTCCCACTGTTCGTCAACATCCGCGAACATCTGATGTCATCGCAGACTTTCAGGACATTGTCACATGACCTCACGCACACGCGCGTCATGATGACACGTCCGCACTTCACAATCAGGTCTGTGCTTCGCAGACAGTTCGGGACTGCATTTTCTGCTGATCTAGCAACTTTCCAGCTTAAAATTTACCCTTGCACAATTCCTACACCTATTCTTACTCATTATCCATTAACAATCTAGTACAGGGCACATACTTCACAGAATATTAGCAAAAAATGCTATTGATCTTAAAAATGGCATCAGCTATTGCCATCAGTCCTCCCCAAGAGCTACGACCACCACATGATGGAGGACCTACAAAACAAAAGAGGCACAGTACTTCAAAAGACAATGAAGAGGACCAAGAAGATGAGGTAGAAGAAGTGCCTACCTCTAGCGCCCAGAGGGAATCATGGGTGTCGCAATTCTTTACCACTGTTAGGAATGTACCAAAGGCTAAAGTTACCTAAGTGAAATGCACTGAGTGCAACATTCTACTCGGTCGCAGACTACCTGGACAGTACTCCTACGGGACCACCTCCATGAGCCGCCAAACCAAATTCTACCACTGCAATGCTCTCAGAAAGGTTGACCCTTTCTTAGCAAGTACTAGGCTGTCTCCCGCCACCTCATCTTCCTCAGCCAATACTGTAACCACATAGCCTACTTACCTTACAAAGACAACAGTAGTCTGTATATACTGCAACACACCACTCTACAGGGGGGAGCAACTGCGGAGTGCTTTAGCAGCTGTAATCAAGGAGCATGAGAGACACTGCCCTCTACCTTATATCTAACACACACGCAACATCTTCTCGCGGTTCACCTACCCCTCATTATTACTGCTTGATGCCACTTCCCTCATTTCCCTCCCCACCTTACTTTCTGACCTCTCCTGCAAAAAAAAGTTTCCTTTACCAACCACTTTTAACAGTTAAAAAAAAAAGAACTAAAAAAATAATCTTATAGACTCCATCTACTTTACATTTCTCAGTAAAGTAGATAGACTCAATAAGATTTTCCAACATTACCATTAGCATTTTGTGTTATGTTAATGGGAATAATGTAGCATTTATCGCCCATCACAGGGGCTGGAACATGACCCAGACAATCTGACCACTGCCGATGGCCACAGGCTATAACACAGTCACCAAAGGTATATCACTATTTTTTGTACGTACATTTTGACACTTTTCAAAAAATAAAACACTGACATATTTGCAAAACCATGCTTTCAGGTCCTTGCCAATGCTCCTTACACGTGTTTGCTGCAAATCCACCCATGTTTTATTTTGTCAAAAGCGTCAAAATGTACGTACATACAATAGTCATAACTTAGCCCCCACTTGACAAAATCCATTCAGACTTTGTACAAACATTCAAGGTTGGGTCTATAATCTTTCTGAAAACGTTGGTCCACATTCCTCAAACAGCAAGAAACTTATAAGCCATCTATAAATTGAGACCCCCCTCTAATGTTGCCCCCTCTTGTCAAAATCCCACCAAACTTTGCAAAAACATTCATATCTAGATGTAAAATCTTTTTGCAAACCTTTGTGCAGATTCGTCGAATGGCACCAAATTTATAAACCTTTTCAATATTTTGGGACCCCCCCTCTAATTTGGTCCCTCTAGACAAAACATCACCACACTTTGCGTAACCATTCAGAATCAGGTCTAGAATTAAAATCCAAAATTTCATGCAGTTTCATTGAGTGGCGCCAAAGTTATAAGCCATCCAAAAACAGCTTTTCACCAACCCTGTAATGCAGAAATAAGCATAGATGCCCCCCGAACATCTCAGATATCCGCAAACACCACAGGACTGCCTTGGACTGTTCATGGACATCTGAGAAGAAAAATGCCAGTTTTTTGGCTTTTTATGGCCATATTCTATCCCACCCTCATCACACCTCACGTCCCCAGAGATTGTTTCATTAGTTTGACAAGTGCAATGTTGTGTTTTTTAATATGTTCCCAATGCAATGTCCGCGGACACCGGCAGCTGTCCGTGAATCCAACATGGCGGGCATTTCCCAAAAATATTACACACCTCGTGCTTTTCACCATCCAATCAGCGGGCGCATCCGCTTTCTGCAGACCTCTGAGCCATTCGGAGACCCGTCGGCGGACTGAACCCCAGCTATCACAAATTGTGTTGGACTTACATTTTGGTTGTTTAAAAAAAATTATCGGACGGATTTACAACAAATTTACAAAAACACAAAGAGTTAAGGTTAATCTAACAAAAAGTGAAGTTTACAAAGCGTAATAACAACGTTAAGGTACACATACTCACTGTATACCACTACAAATTCAGCCATGAAAACTTGAAGTATAAACACCCAATCCATACCACTAGAAATCCAACCTTAGTAACCGGCCTAATACTTGCAGAGAGTGTTAAGTTGGAATTTGTAGCGAGAGGGAGTGTGTACACTTCGTGTTTCATGGTTGAACTCATTATGGTATGTTTGTACCTTAACATTGTTATTCCGATTCTTTGAAGACTTAACTTTGTTACATTGACCTTAACCCATTCACCTCCTGCGCATATGAAACCTCACATAGAAGTGAGGTTTCACTTTAATGTGTGTTTTGATGCGTTTAAGAGGCATAGCAACGTTTTACAGTTCATACAGGTAGGTAATTTACAACTTGCATACATAAAAATGACTTATAAATCAGTCCTCACTTGGATGTGAGTTTTCATACAAATGTGCATTTTTTAAGTGTGTGTTTTAAGAGCATGTGTCACAAGAGTGTCTCTGTGTGTGGTGCAAGAGTGCAAGAGCATGGTTTGTACGCGTCTGTACGTGTCTGACATATGGCATGTATGTAGTGTATAATATTCTACAAGGGTCTTGGAGCACTCCCAAGATTCCTTAAAGTTATTTTTGATTAAAAATAATTAGGTGACGTGGGGGGTCGCTAGATAGCTTGAACAAGATGGCCCCAGGCTAATGGTGCTTCTGTCATCGTTGGCATGGAGCAGCTGAAAACCACGTCCAACATGAACTGATTGCTCTAAAAATAGGAGGAATGACCAGCCTGCAGCAAGCCGGGTACAAGAGACAGAAGATTTGGTAAGGAGGAGCCAGAGATCACAGCAGCAGCCTGTCGCAGATCCCCTGCGTGATACAGTGCACAGCCCACCAAAATCGCAATCCTTAAAGGACGGGCAGTGAGGGCGCAACACTGAGGGGTTGGCGCCAGACCAATTAATCACAGCACGGAGAGCGGGGGCTCACCCGAGTCCACAAATGCATCAAACGATGAACAGCTAGAGATCACCCCGGCTCAGACGTAGGACGCCCATACTTGCAGTGGGGAAATGCCGAGAGGGGGGTGCCTACGTCTGCACCAGTGCCGCTGCCTGAGGTCGGAGCAGATTGCTGGCAGCAGTCGAAGCTGAGCGGGGCACAAGACGCTGCAGGCCCGGGATCCTGAAGTCGTTGTGGTGGAAGAGGATCCATGAATAAAGAGGAAAGGAGGTGCCCCAAGAGGAAACCCATACAGGGCTACAGTTGTCTCCTTCAAGGGCCCCCCTCCCAAAGTAGAGGTGCTCCCCACAGTGCAGCGCTAGAAGATCAGCACAAGGACCCGAGCATCTACCAGGACACACGCCACAGCGCCCAAACCTCCAATAAGGGAACAGGCTCATTGGAGACAGAGGGCTGCTCCAAGACCCGCAACACACAGGGGAGACTGCAATATCAGGTGCAACAAACAGGGCTGGCAGCAGTAGCCCCATAGTGGCAGTAGCCTCAACAGCATGATCACGACCAGGGATGGATCGGAAGGCTAAGGACACTACTGCCTGGCTCACCTCTCGGATCAGCGGGTGAACCCGGGGGCCCATGAGCCCTTCAACCAAGACAGCGGCCATAAAGAGCTCAACTGAGAAAAGGCATTATCTGGGCCTGCAGGTTCTCTAACCCAACGGTGAACCCGGGGAGAAGGCAACGGCTGGCCAAAGAAACCAGGAAAGACAGAGCAGACCCAAACAGGGAGTCAAAAAGCAAGGCTGAAAGTAAACGGAGAGGACTCCGTCAGATGGGGAGCAGGTGCAAGTGGATCTAGGTCACCTGGACTAGGCCCCGCCCACCTGCTGCCTTCCTGCCTGCCACTCTTTTCACCACTTAGCAAGCCCCGCCCAATTGGTGCCTTCCTGCTTGCCGCTCTTTTTCACCACCAAGCAAGCCCCGCCCACCTGGTGCCTTCCTGCTTCCCGCTCTTTTTCACCACTTAGCAAGCCATGCCCATCTGGTGCTTTCCTGCTTGCCGCTCTGTTTCCCTACTTAAGGAGCCCTCCAGCTTCTTTTTCTTTGCAGATGGGGAGCAGGTGCAAGTGGATCTAGGTCACCTGGCCTAAGCCCCGCCCACCTGGTACCTTCCTGCCTGCTGCACTTTTTCACCACTTAGCAAGCCCCGCCCACCTGGTGCCTTCCTTCACCATCACTGTCTTGTGGCCAATGCTGGATTTGACTTTTATGGACTTCATTCATTCACAGTGTGTCACTCTTTCTCAACTCTCATGCTGGACTTCCTTTGCATCTTGTACTCTTGGTGGCCCTGAATCATGCTGTTCCCATCTTCATCTTGTATCCTGGCTTGCAACATTATGTGTTACTACTGACTTCTACAATTGTATTCGCTCACCACTCTTGCTTCTCCACTCTTTTGACTGCTTACTCTCTTTTCGCTTCTCCTTTCCCTTCTCCCTTTTCCTATCTCCTCCCCTTACTTTCTTCTATGCACTTACTCTATCAGAATTGTCCCTGGACCTAATATGATAGCAACCTCGTCTGTTTCCTCCACCCTCCCATTACTATTTTTTTCCTCCCCACCATCTTTCCAGCACCATCTGAAATGTCGTCAGGCCGAGTACGATAGTTAATTTCACTTCCTTACTGTTCATGGCCTGTAAGAATGTGGTTGTATTTTCCCTTGTTCCCTCCCTTGTCTTGAAGCGCTTTGAAACACATTGTGTATAGGCGCTACATAAATAAACAATCATATCATATCCCATTGGGTAGGGTGCGTCAAGAACGGGCAAATAAAGCCTGTCAGGAGGCCATGCAACAGGGAAGCCAGACCCTTGACCTGGAAGATCCATGCAAGCCTGCACAGCCAAGCGACCAAGAAGGTCCAACCGACACAAAACAGAGATGGATGTCCAATCACAGCTCCAGACCATACTGGCAGAAATGCGGATGATAGGACAGAGGACACAAGAGACAAACACCATCGTACTTGACATAAAGCGAGACCTGCAAGACGTCTAGACTCGCCTGACCACCCAAGTGGAGAGAATAATGGACAATGAACAGAGGATCAACGGATCTGGGTGGGGCCATCAAGGAGGAGCAGTGCCCTGGGGGGAAAAATTGATGATCAGGAGAATCGCTCCCGACGTAATAACCTGTGGGTGGCTGGTCTCCCCGAAAACGCTGAGGGGCCAAATCTGGAAACATTTATCTATGACTTTTTTTGTGATACCCTGCAGATAGAGAATGTGTGAGATCTCACCGTTGAGAGTGTGCACCGGGCACCGATACCGAAACCACCGCCAAATGAACGCCCGAGGATCATAACTATGCGCCTCCTCAATTTTCAGCACAAGGTGATAATCTGAAAAGCCTACAGAGTGGCATGCCCCATCCAAATTGAAAAAGCGGATATAAGGATTTACAATGACTACTTAGTGGAGGTCTCCAGGAGACGCAAGAGCTTTAACCCGATCTGAAGGCGTCGGTCATCGGACCACAGACACTACTTAAAATTTCCAGCCACTTGGTGCATCCAGCTGGAGAAACAGTGGCATACCTTTGACGACCCAGAGGTGGCATGGCGTTTTCTTCAGCAGCGCAATCTGGTCACCGCAGAATATGATAAACCTCTGTCGGAGCCCCAGCGACCAGAATTCCACCCCTCATCCAACCAAGAGCGGCAGCAGACTAGTGGAAAGTGGCACAAAGGCAGCAGAAGACCAAAAGGCTAGGGGTCAAACTGCAGATATCAGTGCCCTAAACGTGCTGGACCATACAGCACTTACCAACACCAGCACACCTCGGCACCGCTAACAACAGAACTGTTCACGCACTCTGGACACATGCTTTTGATGCAGGAACATTCCTTCTAACGATCAGAGAACTAGCTAAAACCGGACTCTGTCGCCGCAGCTCCTAGCCATCCGAGGCAGGCCAGAGCCTCGACAGGAGCCTAGGGCTGTGATGAGCACCCCAAGTGGGGGGCAACCAAGGGTCAACCCACATACAGACACCCCTGGCCCTCCTGTCAGGGCAACATTGCATGTGATGGGCTTAGGTGGTTTGTTAGGCCAGCCCAACTTTCCAGTTATGGTTTTGGTTTAAAAGTTATGTGGCACTCACGTTTGAGCCCTTGTGTGAGATATGCTCCAAGACCTAGACAGAGGTGGTGCTCCCGGGTGGCATGTGTCTTTCAAAGAACCCATCAGCGTGCCCACTACATCCAACACACCAGACTTGCCCAAAAAATCAATGAATGGCTCATATTACTTTGGTGATACTCAACATCCAGGGGCTGGACCACCCTATCAAACAGAGAGAATGCTAAACAGCATGTGGGATCTCCAGGCAAACAGTGTTTCTCCAGGAAACCCATCTAGGTGCAACAGAGTCGGGGAAACTACAGCGAGGATGGGTGGGAACCGCAATTCACTCGCCACACCAGGGAAAATGGGGGATATCTATCCTCAAACAACCGGGTCCCCTTCCAGATCAAACACACGTGTGCAGACAGAGGGCAGATTCGAGTTGGCCCAGGGCCTTCTCCACCATCACCCCATTACGCTGCTTAACATATATGCCCCCACCACAGACACCCCAACCTTCTTTACTCATGCATTTGCAACATGCGTCCAATACATGGGCAATATTACGCTAATGGGGGGACACATCAACATAGCCCTTGACTCTCACCTCGATGGCCAAGGCATAGCTGCATGGAATCCCACTACCCTTAAGAAGAGGACGGCCCGCCAAACACTAATGTCTGGCCTCCGCTTAGTGGGCATCTGGAGAAGCACACACGGGCAAAGCCAAGATTTCACATTCTACTCGCATCTGCACGATAGCTACTCCCGGCTTGACTACTGGCTAGCCCCAGCCAACACGCTCCACCTAATAACTGACTGCTAAATCCTCCTGACCACGCTTTCCGATCATGTTAATGTTAATGTTAAAGGACATTTGTACCGTGCACTATCACCCCCGGCGTGGTCCCCTGGTGCTCTGGTGGCTCTGAAAGAGGAAGGCAGGGAGGGTTAGTGGGAAGAAGCTGGAAAAGTGCGAGAGAGCAGTGAAGTGCTGTTGGCGGCCTCAGCCCGGTGGGTCCGTTGGCTGGGCCTGGGATGTTTCGACCGGTAGTCGTCATACACTGTTGTGCAAGTCTATGTGTGTTTTTGTTTTGTTGTTGCAATGTAGTGAAGTTTGTGCGGTTTGTTGTGCTGTAGGTTTGTGTTTGTGTTTGGTTTGTAGTTTGAGAGGTGTATGCAGAGGGTGGAATTGTTAGTGCGATTGGTTAGTTGGCATCTTTATCCTGAATTGAGGCGCTAGGCTTACATAATCTCCCCAGGTGGGGTTCGGGAGCACCCATGCGCCTCAGTTCTGATCTGGGTCCATCCGGTCTTCAAGGTCCCTTTCACATCGGGTCCCTTCTCCCCCAGCCTCCCTCGCAGTGCTACCTGTTTTCCCTTCCTACTCGTACGGCCAGTGCTAGCTTCTTCACCTAGGGAGTTGTTCATAGTCGGTACTGGGAGTTGTCCGTGTCCACTCCAGTTGTGTCATCCCTTTTCCTTTCTGTTCTGGTTTTCAGTTTGAGTCTGTGGTGTTGAAGAGCCAGGTTTTTAGTAATTTCCTAAATTTTAGGTGGGTAGTTCCATGGACTGGTTTACATGGAACTTTGATATGAGTTTAGGTGCAAATCTTGGGTGAGTGCGCAGGACCACCTTAGCTTTGTGAATCGTGACAAATGGGTCCTGAACTGAAAGTGCCACCAGTTCACCAACTCTGCTTATAGAGAAGATCGCTACTAGGAAGGCTATCTTGTAGGTGAGTGCTTCAAGGCTAACCTTGTGCATTGGTTCAAAGGGAGGCCCCATTAATCTGGTAAGTACAACGTTCAGGTCCCACCTGGGAACTGGATTTGAAATAGGGGATGGATCCTCTTTACCCCCCTCCATAAACGCTTAAAAACTGGAATTTTACACCACAAAACTTCGTTTTGGGACCAGGTGTGCCCTGAAAGGGCAGCTAAGTGGACCTTTAGGGAATTGAAAACCAGACCTGAATCGAACAGATTAGTTAGGTACAGGACAATATGTTTTGGTGTGTAATCAACAGGATTGATTCCCTTGTTATTACACAAGATGGCAAAGCGTTTCGCCTTGCTGGAGTAGCAGTGGCTGGCGTTCGGTTTCCGTGCTTCCCTGAGTATATCCATACATCTTTGAGGGAGTTGGAGGTGCCCAAACTCTATGACCTCAGGAGCCAGGCTGCTAAATTGGGAGTTTGAGGGCATGGCTGTAGGGTCCCTCCCTGGTCTTGAGATAGCATGTTGCAAGGGCATGGCATCTTCCTGGGAGGGACGACCGACATTGCCATGAGATGGTAGAACCAAGGTTGCCAGGCCCACATCGGGGCCACCAGAATCATCCTAACTGGCTCTTGGTGCTTCTTGTGCACTATTCTGTTTAACAGGGGAATCGGGGAAAAGCATAAACAAATTTCACTGATCATGTTATCCAGAGACCTTTTCCCTTGGAGCGGTTCTGAGGGTACCTAGAGGCGTAATCTTGGAATTGTGTGTTCTCCAGAGTTGCGAACAAGTTGATCCCTGGGACGTCCCAGTCTGCAAAGACGTGGAGTACAATGTCCTTGTGTAGCTGCCACTCGTACTGTACTGGAAGGGGGCCTTGGGGGAGGGCTCGGGGGGAGTCTCTGCCGAATACATCCACCCGGGATGGTTGCGTATGACCCTCCCTGCCTCAGAGAGGAGACCTCCATCATGGCGTATAAACCTACGAATGCTCCAATACCCCGACCTCATAGAACAGCTCTCAGATGACGCCGACGGGTTTTGGGAGGCAAACCCAGTGCAAAACTACACCATGTACGCGTGCTGGGACTCCTTCAAGGCTTTCCTGCGGGGACAGTGCATATCACGCTGGGCGCACAAATGTAAAACATGGGGGGCTAGAGGGAGAGGCCGAAACCCAGCTGATAGCGGATATAAAAAAAATGGAGAACCATAAAATAACTAGAAATAAATAGGTAAGGCTCGAGCTGAGCAGGCTGAGGGCAAAAATCAAACAAATAACTGCAGACAGAGCCCATAAATCATACACTAGCTGGTCGCAAGCATACTATCTAGAGAGTGACAAACCGCTGAGGCTGATGCCACTGGCACTTAAACAGAGACAAGCCGCGCAAACCATCTCTTCAATTAAAGATAAGGCTGGCATCCCATTGGTTGGCGACGATCGAATCAATGCCCGATTTGATGGATTTTATCAAGACCTATGCACCGCGTGAGACACATGTACATCTCAAGACGTCGAGTCCTTTTTAGACTCCATAGAGATACCAATGATCCCACCGGATCACGGGGTAGCACTGGACACCTGTATCACAGCGACAGAAATAGCAGGCGCCATAGCAGCACTGTCTGTGGGGAAAGCCTCTGGCCACGATGGGATCCCATAGATCTATACAAAAGCATGGGGGAGGAACTGGCAGCCAGACTGGAAGTAGTATTTAATGAGGCGGTCATCCAGAGCCGGCTCCCGCATTCAATGCTCATGGCAAATAAAAGTGTTTCAAAAAGGCGGCTGGGACCCCGAGCTCTGCAGGTTTTACAGGTCTATCTCTTTAATAAATGCAGACGGCAAAACAGTGATGAAATGTCTGGCGCAGCGCATTGAAAACTGCCTCCCACTAAATATGCATAAAGACCAAACAGGGTTTATACGGAAAAGACACTTGAGTGACAACATCCGACGGCCACTGCATGTGATTACTGGAGATAGGAACCCAGGGGATGCCATACTGGCAGTTGACACAGAAAAGGCGTTTGACAAGGTGCAGATGGGAATTTATCTTCTGGGTCTTGTCCGATATGGCTTCCCCCCCCCCCCCCTCGGCTTGTCCAACTAATTAAACTGCTTTACACAGGCCCGACTGCCTCAGTGGTCACTAATGTCATCACCTCCCCTGCGTTTAAAATACAATCGGGCACACGCCAGGGGTGCCCTTTGTTGCCCTACCTCTATGCCCTCTCCATAGAACCAATAGCGATAAAACTCAGAGCGGACGGCGGCTGGATGGGTATACACCAGGGTGAGGAGGAACACTGCGTATCCCTATATGCAGACATGTTACTCTACGTCAGCAATGGCCTCACTTTTCTTCCATACATACAATTGGTATTGCTGAAGATCAGTCCAATGGCTGGATATAAAATCAATTGGAGCAAATCCGAGGTTACGCTGCTACGGCAGGACATCCCGTGGGACCCTGGTGGGGGGGGGGGTTATCATTCATACTCCAAACGCGACATATCAATTACCTCCGCATAAATATAGGCGCCTCATTAGACGACCTCCGGGACATAAATTATCCTCAGACCATAAAAGTGTTAAAAATGAACTTGTTTCCCAAATTAATCTATATCGCAATGATGATCCTAGTCAACCCAACAATTAGCTCAATGAAAGACCTAGACAAAGCAATTCCAAGCTCTATCTGGAACAGGCCGAAGGCGAGGGTCCGCCTACCAGTATTACAAGTGGCTGAAATAAATGGCGGGGTCGCAGCCCCATCCCTGAAGACCTACCTGCAAGCGCTCCAGGTCTGCTGGATGAAATGCTGGCTAGACTCAGACATCTCCTGCTGGAGGGCAATGGAAGTAGCACTCATGAAACCACTAACTCCAATTGATAACATGGCCATACCCCCAATAAAGATCCCAGCAAACATTAAAAGACACCCGATAATAGGGCCAACGGTCTCTCAATGGCACAGACTGAGGGCCACTCAGGGCGTACCAACCCAGAATGTATCACTCTGGTCCAGTCTACGGCCTCTCCTAATATACGGGTCAACACAGAGGGTACACAGCAAACAGGATCATGACTGGGCAAACATTCAGCTAATGGACATATGCGAGGAAGGGTCACTCCTGCAATTCCAAGACACATGCACAAAACTGGGACTAGATCATGGGGACTGTCTCACATACCGGACGATACAAGCCACGATACACGCCCACACATGTCAGAACTCCTGACAACTAACCCCTGCCCCATGTGAGAGGGAAATGGAACAACATCTTGAATCCTTCCTGCATATCCGCACGTTCTACCAGATGGCGATCCAGAGAAACATGGGCAGAAATCGTACACTAGCAATGGCATGGTCTGAGGACCTAGGGTCCCAAATCGACATACTCGATATTCTCGATTACTACACCGCCATCCTGCTAACCTCTGTGAATCTTAAATACAGAGAGATCCAATATAAAATCCTGCACCAACTTTATCACACCCCATCCAAACTTCACACAATGGGGATCGCCCCTTCCAACTAATGCTGGAGGTGCTGCGATGCTATCGGTACAATGGGTCACATACTTAGGCAATGTCCTGGGATCACTTCCTTTCCTTCTAGCGGGGAGTACATAAACAAATAGCAGACATCAAGGGATCTGAAGTGGCTTACACACCCGAGGTTATGTTGCTAGGCGCCGACCATGAAGAATGGCACATGGACACATTAATCCGCAAACTCATTAGGCTCAACCTGTTTACGGCAAGGAAACTCGTGGTCATCAGGTGGAAAACCAGGGCACCACCCTCGGCACTAGAGCGGCCACGCTTCCCTCTAAGACATGCCCATTAGAGGGAGCGGCATTCACTGGGCAATCGGCACATAACCCGACCAGAGCAATGAGATTCTGGGAAATAATCAACCCATACATATAGAAGGCAAATGAATTAATGGGAGGGAGACCACACATTGGAAGGAGCACGCTAAGAAAGAAGGAGGGGGTCAAGCCTGCTAATGTATAAGGACACTAGACGCACAAAGGCACCAGTCTACAGAAGCTTATGATTTTATTTCATCATTTCATCGTAATTAGATAAGGAGCACTCACATAGTTTAGGGGAGGGGCGGGGGGCAGTTAAAGCTGGGGGTCGGAAGGGAGGGACTGTTGGGTCGGGTAAAATGGGACTTAATATCAGAATGCACTTGAACGTATATCATTGTCAATTGCACTGTGCTAATGTAACAAATGCAAAGTTAATCATCTGTATTGTGAATTAAAATTAATAAATATAAGTTTAAAAAATAAATAATTAGAGGGGTGCAAGGGAGATTAACCAACCTTGATACTAGGTGGTGTGAAAAATTAAAAACAGATGTCCACAAACTTGTGGAACTCTCCCGTCCCTCGCACTCCCGGTTTGTGTTATGTAACTACAAAGAATTCAATATTACTTCTGAGTAAAAGGTGATGTTTTTTTTACTGTTCTTATCTGATGAATCACTTCTGAATAATATTACATCATATAATCAATTCTATTGTTACATCACATATCTCAAAATATACAAACGTTTACACTGTACACCAATATACTAGTCAATTTTGTAATTATACAGTTATTAATAACTCCAAAATGTCTCCTTTGTTAATGATCTTAAGTTCATAACAACTGTAGTGTTGTGTTGTGTTGTCCCAGAAACTTGCACAACGCATTTTGGGAATGTGTTCCCTTCATCAGGAGCTCATTCATTCAATATGACTCTTCTCTTTGTTTTATCTAGAAAAAAATATATATACACAGGTCAGCTAATCATTTCCAATCTATTCTTATTATCAATAACATTCTGTCATGTCTCCTATTAATAATCACCTGGATGATGTTCTTGATGCACAATTAATTTCAAAGTGGATATTGTAGATTTCCTAGCTTCCTTATCTTTTGGTATCTTGTATACCGTCCACAATCTCTTTAAGTTAGGGGATTTGCTAAAAGGCTAAACAATATAGGAGGATAATCGTGTGTTACTCATTAACATAAACCTATGGACAGTCTTTAATTACACATAGAGGCTGGTTTGAATCTAAGGGATTTTAGTTGTGAGCGGTACGTTTTAACCAGGACAATGGGTCACAATCGCTAGAAAGCAAGTGAATAGAAAGTAAACAAACATACAACGTCATCACGTTGGTACGTGATGAGCTGAAAAATAAAAAAGGGCCCATTTTGGAAATATTTTTTCGCTGATGGAAACGAAAAACGTGTGGCACATACACCGCATTAGCGAGGTAAGCTTTGAACTGGAATGTATTATTATATTCTAACAATGTTTACTAGTCATTACAACCAAATGTATTTGGATGCCCAAATTAGCGTGATTTTAATAGTTTTTGGTAAGATATATCCTCCTACATTTCTTTACCCTTTTAGCAAATGCACCTCCCCTAACTTAAGGAGATCGTGGACGGTATACAAGATAGCAAAATATAAGGAAGCTAGGAAATCTACAATATTCAGTTTGAAATTAATCGTGCATCAAGGTGATTATTAATAGGAGACATGACAGAATGTTATTGATAATAAGAATAGATTGATAATGATTAGCTGACCAGTATATATATTTTTTTCTAGAGAAAAGAGTTATATTTTATCAATGATCTCCTGATGAAGGAAACATTTCCGAAACGTGTTGAGCAAGTTTCTAGGACAAAACAACACTAGTTATGAACTTGTGATCATAAACAATTGAGAACATTTGTTGAAAATACATTTTGGAGTTGTTACTAATAACTGTTTAATCACGAAATTGACTAGTATATTGATGTACAGTGTAAATATTTGTATATTTTGAGATGTGATGTAACAATAGAATTGAATAGAATATATGATGTAATATTATTCCGAAAAGATACATCAGATCAGAACAGCAAACAAAAACCTTCATTCCCTTTTACTCAGAAGTTCTTTTGAATTCTTTGTAGTTGCATAACACAAACCGGGAGTGCGAGGAACGGGAGAGTTCCACAGGTTTGTGGACATCCGCTGTTTTTCATATATGTAGTGTATGACTGGTATGAAATAATGAAATGTACATGTCCTAAATGCATCTGTGAAGTGAGGTTTGATTTGATGCAAGTTTTTATACATATAGGTGTATGAGAGTTGCACAGTTTGTCAAATGTATATTACTGTACATGTATGAAATCTTCAATACAAAATGTATATGTACGTGTAGAAGATGTACATTCATTCTGCTAATGTCTGATTCACCTCCTAAACATTTAAAAGCTCACATTAAAGGGAAGTCTAACCTATCTCCTTTACGGTATATATCATACATTACTCACTGTAATCATATTTCTGATGCTTGTATCTGCTTAGATTCACATGCTATACATATGTCTACATCTAGTGGTAGGCGCAGAGAATTACATGATGTTTTTAAAACTCGAAAAGGGAGGTCGACTGGGCGTGTTTGTAATACTGTGTCTAGTGTGACATATACTGTACCCATGGTCCTTCACGCGATGAGGTCCCTCAGATTCTTTTGTTTCTGACATGAGGTTGCATGAAGTGTAGGGCAAGTACAGATGTAATAAAGCAGAAAATAGAGATAGAGCAAGAAACATCCATGCACCTTTGACTCCAAGAGGGGAGGAAGGGTGGGCGCATGTTAATCTAAGCAGATACAAGCATCAGAAATACAATTACGGTGAGTAATGTATGTCTTCTGGGGCTTGTAGATCTGCTTAGATCACATGCTATGCATAGATTAGTGAGCAGTACCTGGAGAAGGAGGTGGATTGTGAGAAGGTACAGCGGCAAATAGATGTTCTAGCACTGCTTGTCCCACCTGTGAATCTGCTTTAGAGCGTGTATCGGTGCCGTAATGCTGGGTAAATGTATGAATAGAGCACCAAGTAGCTGCCTTGGAAAAGGAATCTGCTAAAGTAGCTCTTGTACCTCTGGTAGAGTGAGCTCTTGGTGTAAAAGGTAAGGTCTTTTTTGATAGCGAATAGCACCGCTGTGTGCACTTGACTATCCGTCTGGAGATAGCGCGTTTAGAAATGTGATCACCTTCCCTACCTGGTGCTATGTAAACAAAAAGCTGGTCTGTTTTCCTTAGAGGTTTCATTTTGTTTATGTAGTACAAGACTGCCCTCCTTAAATCTGAAGTATGGAGGCTTCTCTCAGCTAAGTTAGATAGTGTTTGGAAAAAAAGTAGGCAGTTCAATGGACTGGTTCTAAGAACCACCTTGTCCTTGTGGATTACAATGAAAGGATCTTGTACAGATAACGCCTGTAGCTCACTGACTCATCTTATCGAGGTGATGGCTACCAGAAAGGCAGTTCAAGGTTACGTTTTTCAGGCTGGCCTTGTGCATAGGGTCAAAGGGCGGACCCATGAGCTTTGAGAGTACAACATTAAGCTCCCAACTTGGTGGAGGGTTAGAAATGGGAGTTGTGAGACAGGCATGGCATCAAGAGATGCCGCAGACAACTGAAATTTAGTTCGAAAACCTTTATTTCACTGATCAGGATGGTGTAACGCCTAACTTGCCCTAGCTGTAAGGTGGGAATGTTCCCTACTGGAAAGTAAACTAAGGGAAGGCTAAGTCTGTCAGTCCGAAACAAAATGTCTGTGTCAACACCTATGCTTGCCCTCACTTCTATAGAATAACAAGGTATATGGGACTTCATAAACTCAATAGTGTTCAAAATAAAAATAGTTCAGCAGTGGACACTCAGGTTCACAAGGATCGACCGGCTTCTCAGGATTCACTTGTCAAATTTTCACAGTGCCTTATTTCTCACAAGTTCTTTGGGCTCCTCCGGGTTCCCTTTCCCAAACTCTTCAATGGGTCTCTCAGGCTTCCCTAGCCCAAGCTTAGTTCCTTTAGATTTCACAAAGTTCACTTTTGAAAACACAAATGTTCAACTTGTTAAGATCCACTTTTCCTTAATACCAGAGTTCAATCTATTAACACAAACAGTTCAACTTGCAAAAACACAACAGTTCAACGTGTTTCTTTAGGTGTTCCCTTCCCCATTTTCAATAGCTCCTTTTGGCGTATTCAACTTCACCTTGTCACACAGTTCACTTATTCAATGGGATCTTCCCTGGTCATAGCAGAGTTGTCAGACCGCACGGTTCACCCATTACAGGTCGCGCAACCGTGTGCCTTAGACTTTAGCTGTGTTCCCTTTTCTAATACTTTATTTATGGTGGGGTCTCTGTGGCCCTCGTGGGTCATTCTCTCACTCACTGTTACGCTCACCTGGCTCCCACAGGGGCGTCGATCGGACCCGGACAAATGCGACCTCCTCCAACGTGAAGCCTAGTGCAGAGATGACAGACTGGACTGGACCGCCTAACCTCGTCTGCTTGACCCGTAGAAGTATTCTCCTGCAAGTGGAGAAAGGGATTTAGCCACCCGTGGATTCTAGTAATGGCACCCCACTGTTCTCCCCACTAATCACCACCGATATTCACTTTCAGTGAGCTCACCTTATGTTTGTAAATGATGAGCTCTCCATCCTGCGCGGAATGCAGGGGCGCGTAGATACCAGTTACTTCACTGGTTTGAAGGCGTTGGAAGAGTTCCGGATGAATATTGACTCTGAGGTTCCAGCCGAGAATCCGTAAGTATAAAGTGCAAAGAGTTCAATATGTCCGATGTTCACTCTTGTACATTCCTTTCTTGTGTTGCAGCTGAGTTCAAGGGAAGATTGTCTTGTGGCAGCTGATGGTGTTCAGGTAAGAGTCTATTACCCAACACTGTCCGGCAAAAGATGCGTGTGTTTAAATTGCTGGTTTCTCTCTCCTTACAGGTGCGGCGTAAGAAGTTGCGGTTTGTTACAGAATAATGCCTCCGGTTGTTAATCAGGTAAGTCTATGGTGGAGAGGTTGTATTTGTTGGCTTTTTCGGCTCACCTTATGTTTCTTTTGTCCCCTAGATGGTGGAATTCGGCGGAGAAAATGATGGAGGCTGCGCCGGATCGAAAAATGCTATGAGGACTGGTGAGTATGGCGCGGCGCTGCAGCTGGCGATGCGACGCGTGTAGAATAATGTCCTTTTCAAGTTCGAAGACGTGATGGATCCGGAATTCAGGTAAGGATTGAAATAATATCTTTTTTCTAACCTTTCCTTCTTCTTTCTTCTATTGCTAGGAGCTCTGGATTCGAGACGGGCGTAGCTGAAGACTGGATGCTGATTGCAGGCACAGTGAGCGTTACGCTGCTGGATGCAGAATAAAGCAAAGCATGTGCTGCTGTTTGGGCGTGGTTTAAATAGCCTCCAAGTAGTTCCAGGTAAGAAGTCCCTAGAACCACACCCGAGTAAAAAATAGTCCCTGTAGTAAAATAGTCCCATCCAGGCCTCACGTTGGCTTGGATTCATTTGCAGCATGGTCTGCATGAGGTAAGTAAAGACTATGAGCCTGGTGCCTACGGCGCCAGGACTGATTTATATTATGAGCCTGGGGCCTAAGGTGCCAGGACTGAACCCAGACAGCCCCCAGCCGGGGCTGCTGGGGTTTTATTAAATATCTGAATGCCTGCTCCCGGGGCTGATGGGCTTGATCCGGATGCCTGGGGGTAGGCATCATGACACTCACCTGGTGGCCACCCAAATGCCTCTTGATCACACTTTCCTCTGTTTGCATCTCTTTCTCGCTTTTCTTGGGGTTTTGCTCCCACTTCACCATCTTGCATGGCTCCCCTTTTTTATGATCTCTATATTGTTGCCACTTCGGCTCTGCGAAAAACTCCCTTCTTTTCAGAAGGTTTCTTTGATTCATACAAAGACTTTCAAGAATGTGTATTCATACACACGACCGCTCTGTAACTACGCATCACTTCATTGTTCTCTTCATAGCATTCAGAGGTTTCTTTAAACAAGTTTCTCTTCCTATGCGATTGCACGGTTACTTTGTATTCACTTGTTTCTTTCACATACCGGGTTACCCATTACATTCAACTCACCGGTTGGGTTTTCTTGGCTTTCTTGTTAACATCTTGTCGCTCTGAGGTAAGGGTCTCCCCGCCGGCCTTCAGACACTACTGGGCTCCGATCTTAAGCCAGGGGCAGACACATTTACTTGAAAATACTTCAAAAGGGATTAGCACACCTCCCAACTGCCTTCTACAGACTTCCCTGGCTCTTTGGAGACACGGATCCCTCGCCATGCTTGCTCTTTCTGCTTTAGCTGGCAGCCCTCAGGGTCTTGGCATCCCATTCTCCTCCAATTAGTTCTGGGTAGCTCTGGCATCTCAGCTCCCCACCCAACTCGCTCACGTTGCTTTCTGGCTGGGTCCATTTTATACTCTCCTGAGTTTAACAGGTGGACACGCCTAACGTCAATTGCCTGGACTTATCATTGGGACAACTCTATCGAGATAGTTGCATCTTCTTCGTCCGAGTACCACAGTGGTGTTTCACATAGCAAGTCTGTATTCCTCCTACCCTCCTTTTCTCAGTACTTGAGTTGTACTTTGGTGAATGGATGTTTCTGGACTTAAAATATCCCATGAAGGCTGGGGGGAGGGGAGGCCAGGTAGGTCAATATCATAGAAGGGGGATACCATGTCTCACCCTTGGGTATTCCCTCCCCAATGACTCTCCACCCACGTAATCCTCCCTCGCTAGTCCACCCCCAGGGTCGGGATCCTAAAGCGATGGCCCTCCCCTGGCCACCTGTGTAGAGGATCCCTGGAGAGTAAGCAGGGAAGACCCCTTAGGTTTTTCACAGAAGGTATAGTCTCTTTGCTCCCTCCATGAAAGCTTTGATAACAGGAACTTTCCACTGAAACACTGTTTTGTGAAGTGGTGTACGCAGACAGGGCCGCTAGGTGTACCTTGATGGAGTTAAATACTAGACGAGAGTCTAGTAAATAAAGCATGTAGTGTAGAACGTTGGATGGTGAACATTCAATGGATTAAAGGCTTATGATCTGCTCCATACTACAAATCTTTTCCACTTGTTAAAGTAACAGTATCTGGTGTTGGGTTTCCAGAGGAAGTTACAGTTTTGCGCACAGGCACAGTTAAACAAAAAAAAAATCTATATAATTTTTTTTACTCAAGAGTTGTCCAACATACGGCCTCGCGGGCCACATAAAATGGCTTGGAGAGCCGCATTGTGGCCCGCGGGCCGTATGTTGGACAACCTTGGTCTAAGGCAAGCAATCAGTGGGACAATCTAGTGGTTGTTTTGCTAGCCCTGGTACAGGCTCTTGGTTAAAAGGAAAACCCTTTTGCAATCCACCAGTTCAAGCAATACAAACTACAGACGCCTCTCTCTCTGGATGGGGAGCCCAATACCTTCACCACACAGCTCACGGCCAGTGGACACACACCACAATCCAAAACCACATAAAACTTCTAGAACTCTTGGTGGTTCTCCAGGCTCTTCAGCAGCATCTAGTAGGTCAAACAGTGCAAGTCCTCACAGACAGCACCACTGCCATGTTTTACCTAAACTATCGGGGTGGTACACCCTTTCCAAGTCTGTCCAGGCTATCCCCAAAAATCTGGAAGTGAGCAGGGGAACTCAATGCGCTAGCAGACACTGAGCAGAAATCCTCTACCCGAAGAGTATGAGTGACAAATCAATAGATATTTTAGACTAAATCCTTTCCCTGTGGGGTCATCCTCCTATAGACTTATTCACCACAAGCCAAAACGCACAATGCCCAGACTTTGCATCTAGGTCTCTCCAACCAAGATTGAAGGGGGAACGCCCTGTGGATGAGCTGGTCAGGGAAATTTGCTTCCGCTTTTCCACCGACACCACTCCTCATCAGGATAGTGCACAAGATGCACTGGGAACGAGTCACTCTAATCCTGATCGCTCCAATGTGGGCAAGACAACCATGGTTTCCACATCTACTCAAACTGGCAATATGCAAACCAATCAAGCTTCCATGCCCCTCCAACATGCTGTCCCAGCACGAGAAGACAACACTCCATCCTCAATCTATGAAATTGGCAGCTTGGCTCCTAAAGTCATAGAGTTTGGACATTTAAACCTTCCTCAGAGGTGTATAGATAACTACCTCTGTTGTGTGGGTCAACAGAGGTAGTTACAGTCCTCAGCCACAAAGCGGTAACTTATTTATTTATGCAATGTTTGTCGGATATCCGACAAACATTGCATAAATAAATAAATTCGTCAAGAAGATCTTGGGACTTGATGATGGAGGAAGGAGAGACTAATTTGTATCACAGCATAGTGAGGGTTACCTCGGGGAATACCATTCATTTTCAGTGAGCGCGGGTCCATACAATTGCCAGTACTCCCACAAACTATGAACAATGGGATTAATATAGTAGCAATTACTTTGCATTTAAATATCCCATTTCAGGCAAGTAGGACCCACCATGCAAGAGAGGAACGGGCTCCGGCCCAGACATGCCCGTTCCTCTCTTGCATGGTGCTCTGAGGGGCAAAAGGCGAGCCGAGATAAAGGGAGGAGGTGGTGAGGTGAGGAGAAGAGTGCTGGCCCAGGCGAAGGATTATGTGGACAGGTGCTGTGCAGGAGCTCCTCTCGGCGTGGGCAGCACAGTGGATTCCTGAACCCCTGATTAGCCGTGGGCCGCTGCTCTGAGGGCCATTGTGCAGAGTTACTTTCAAGGTTTGTCATCTCTGGGCATATGTTTAGCAGGGGTTGCGGCGACACAGCCTGTCTGCCCCAAAAATCGTTCTTTTGAATTGCGAATGTCACTGAAGATGAACCTTTATCAGCTGAGAAACTTAACCTTTGCAGTGCTTTTTTTCCTTGTCTCGAGACAAAGAACAACAGCGGGAGCTCAGTTACGTTTACCTCTAAACACAGTGCGGATTGATGAAAATGTCCATGCATTATACCAAGTACATTGGACATTATAGATGTGGCCAGTGGGGTATCAAAGCATGGCGAATACCACATGTACAGCACAATATGTTACCCTAGTATTGCCCCAATAACACACTGCAACCTGCAAATGGGCCTCAGTGGACCACCTGCCAAGGTTTCTGGAAGGTGCTTATGATCTTGATCTGTGATCTATGATATGATCTGATAGGTTATTTATAACACGCTTAATACCCATGCAGCAGTGATCCCAATCAAAAGAGTGAAACAGGCAAGCCCAATAGGTATAACTTATTTTCACTCTTTTGGTAGCGCAGTCTGAGGGCAACCTATACCCTTCAGGAGAGGTGTGAGCTGATACAGTTGCAACACAAAAAACAATAGTACTATGTTCCCAAAATACCTTAGCTCTTGTCTTTCGGATCTCAGCAGAGCCAGGCTTTTCAGCATCAGACCAGAAGCATGGGTGCCTTTGCGCTGGGCTGGGGTCAAGTCGGAGAGCAGCAGCAATGGGCCCCAACGATGCAGTTCTGTTTGGCAGTGGTGCTGATTTGCGGGTAGAAAACGCCACCACCAGGTACTTTCTGGGAACAGTATGCCTTGCCAAGTGGATGGCACTGGAAGACACAGTGACCTCTGGGCCCGGACAAGGGAATACTTGCTTTGGGCGCTGTGCAGGCTCGGCTGACAATGCGGCATATGGTTACGGCAAAGATGTCAAAGCTTCTGCATTGTCATTGAGCAGAACTCTGAGATTCAGGGGTGGTGGAGCGTCGAGGTCCAGGATGATTATGATGGTGTCAATGGGGCCAGCGCTGAGCAGCTCCGCTCAGGAGGGCCATGGGCCCGTGTAGGGACGACAGGCCAGTAGGCAGACTGCAACAGACCTGCTCGAGCCATCCTGCTATTTATACAAATCTCGGGCTGAGCAGGGCCTGATGGGAGAAAGGAACTGCACTACAATCTGCTCTTCTGCTGAGCTCTGCCTGCTGGAGCTTCCCCCCACACGCGGGACAGGCAGCTCTGCAGATGCTCAGAGCTTCCGGGACGGGTGTGGGGGGTTGGGGCTGGGTCAGGGCCTGCCTTCTTACCCTCGCTTAGCGGGGCTTCCCAGAACTGACCCAACCCCTGCCCTCTTGCATGCAACTCATACTTAGCTGGCAGGGGAGAATCTGATCTCAAGGGCAGATCTCCCAGGGTGAGGCTTACCCATTGCACATCGGATTTGCTGACGCCTGCTATGTTCCCAAATGTAGGATACACGACTGCATTATTTCTGGTAGTGGGGGACTGCGTTCGCGCTCTCCTCCTGATTTATTGGTGAAAGAAAAGGTAAAGTGTGCACTAGGCCTGCTAGGTTGCATACTTTAAGATTTTGCTCACATTGCGTTTCTTCAATTAGGTTCACCTTTGGGTGATCGCTTTTCCACATTTTATCTGTTGAATTGAATTATGCTTCTTTCATCACCACAGAAGTAATGTGTATTACAGAGATAAGCTGCCATATGTATTGGGCACACTGCACATGCTCAGGCAGCATCAATCATGCTTTGTACAGGACAATGCTGGCCTAAATTGGGAACAGCCAGCATAGACATGTTGCTAGAGGGGCATATTTTGGGTACAACCAGCATGACAATGTGTTACATCAGTGACAGTGCTGTCTTACACTGTGGACACATTGATCATTAAAATGTGTGTGGGTCATTACGACCCAGGCGTTAACCATGGTGCTATTCGCGCCATGGTTGACGCCGGAATCCGCCATGGTGAATGGCGGAATTACCACCCCCATCACAACGTTGGCGGGGCGGTAATTCCCCATTCCCATTTTTGCCCCATAGGGCTCAATGGGAATGGGGAAGGCGGTAATTACGGTACCACAAATTGCGGTACCGTAATTGCCTCCAAGGTCCCTTTGCAGGCCCGTTCCTTAACGGCTGGTAACACCAGCCGTTAAGGTAGGGTCCCGCAAAGTGACCTCGTAATTAGGTAGTAAGGGGTTAACGGCGCCGCCACCTTTTACGGCACCGTTAACCCCTTAACGCCTGGGTCGTAATGAGGCCCGTTGTGTTGTAAAATGTTCTTTTCTGCTGTTGGTGACCTGGAATTTTCATGTTCCCCTTTAGAACTGATTGTAAACTTATGGCTTTTTGGTCACCTTTTCTGCTGTAAAATGCACCATTTCAACCCCATATTTGAAAAGAAAATCTTGGGGGGGTAACCCCCCCAAACCCTCCCTAGAACCTTGTAGCTCCCTCGCTACGCTCGGTCACCCCCACTATTTCAGAAAAATATTAACACAGACACTGAAAGAAATCACAAGCAACTAACCTTTGATCACTGCCCATGACACCAAAAGTTATCTTTGGGACTGCATGGCCATCACTGCCTGTGATGCTATTGTGTCAAAAGTCACACAATATCGCTTTTTAATATACTGCTTTGGGTGAGGTTGTTGACTTTTGGCTCGTCGGACCACTGGGTGACAAAAAGTTAATGCTTCGGCCCCACATTCAAAAAGGTTGGACAAGCTTGCCTTAGACCATTGTTTTGCTAACCCCTCTTGCACTGGGCGCCATCGCAGCCGCATGTGTGGAACTAGGTAAATGCATGAGGCAATCATCCCAAGCAGGTGCATTACCTTGCTCATGGTTATCTGGCGACCAGCTAGATAGTGAGGTACTTGCAACAGCATGTTTTGTACTCTCTCATTTGAGGGGAAGACTAGCTCCTCTTGTATGATTACTCCCAGGAATTATTTTATTTGACTGGGTACGAGATTCAATGTTTTCTCATTGATAGAGAATCCCAATTGGAACAGAAGGTAGATTGTTCTTTGGGTGTTGTATTTGCAAATCTGAGGCGATTCCGCTATTATTAGTCAATCGTGTATCAATAAGGGTACACTGGGATTGACTCTCTGCGAAGGTGCGCCGCTACCTCTGCTAGTACCTTTGTGAATACCCTTGAAGCGGAAGCTATGCCAAAGGGGAGCACTTTGAACTGGTAGTGTTCTCCCACTATCTGGAAGTGCAGATATTTTCTGCGCACTGGGAACATTGAAATATGAAAGTATGCATCTTTCATATCCTATGTTGCCATGTAATACCCCTGTTTTGAGAGAAGAATGACCTCCTGTAGCGTTGTCATGTGAAATTTCTGTGGCTTGACATACGTGTTCGCTGGGCACAGGTCTAGTACTCAGCGCATTAAGTCTTTCTTTGGCACAAGGAAGTACTGTCACGCTCACCTGGGTCTCTGCTGGAGCGATGGAGTCCTCCGGTTCTTGTCCCTGCTACCCCACTACTCCTGGCTGGTTGGGAAGCTGATCTGCCAAAAGAACGGGAGATTAGAGTGGCTCTAGGGAAACGGGCCAACCCTCCCTGTTCCCATAACCCAGATATAATGACTGTTTTTTTACTGGGGCGTGGCTCACCTTTCAGTTTAGTGGGGTGCGCTCTCCATCCTGCAGTTGCAGGGGTGCTATACTCCGGCTGCTCAGGAAGTCAATTGCATCACTCGGTCCAGGGGTTTGCTTTGGTGCTGGTTGTTTTTCCTGGTGGAGAGGCTGGATTGGCAAATGGGATGCCGTGAATTCCGCTTTGAGTTCCAATTGTCAGTCTCTCCTGGATGTGCTGAAATGCCCAGTTACTCCACTGGGAGTTTAAGGTTGCTCAGTTAAGTGTAAGTTCCTGTGGCTGGTAGTTACTATTGCAGATAAGTGTATAGGGCTTGAAAACAGCCACAGCGTGGGCTGGTTCTAAAGATCTAGTTACTTCACTGGGTGTAGAAAGTTACGTGATCTGGAGCGGATACTGCAGCGGAATGCTTTTATCTGGGAATTCTTGGCTCCTAACTACTGTTCTTTCTTCCCTACAGGAGTCGCAGAATGGCCGAGGAAAAGGAGATGTGAACCGGCTCCTGCTCGATTCACGCGGTAGAGGTACGTAAGCTGAAAGTCTTTGTTGCGGGGGAGGCAGGGATTAGGAGCTCGAACTTAATGCTGTCTGTGTCTTTTCTTCTTTCCTAGGCGTCGGCGTAGCGAAGCAAAGCGAGGAGCCGCAGAAGAAACAGTTAGATGCGGCAGTACCCGAATGCTGGGTCAGTCGCCAGTGAGCGTGTGCTTTAGGCTACAGAGAGCACGCAAAGCACAGACTGGCCTCTTGGCATGGCTTAAATAGGCAGCCACGCCCAGAGACTAGAGTGCGCTGCAAGTTCCAGATTGGCACACAGGAAGTCAGTAACAGGAAGTAGGAGAAATGATATAGTTAAAATGAACCATGATTATAACGGCCTAATGCGCCTATGTTCTGAAGGAGTTATTTACACGCTAGGCCTCTACTCATATTGCTCCTACCTGCCTTTTTCCCTATACCTTCTCACATGCTATGGGTGAGAGGGGCTTAAATGTGGGCACGGGGCTAGTACCCATGACAGTCCTCCCCCTCAAGGCCTTACCCGAGTTTGGTGGGATTGCCTTGATGAAATTTACATAATAACTAAGGAGCGTGGATGTTCCTGCTTGGTTCCCATGACCTATCCTGCAGCCATACCCCTTCCAGTCCACTAGGTAGTACAATGTTCTCCTCAGCATTTTGGAATCTAGGATTCATTTGACCTCATACTTTGACCATAGCTCATACGGAGCTGGGGGTTGAGATGCTGGAGTTCCTGGGTGTACTAGTTTTAGTAACGAAACATGGAACACTGGATGGATGCGCATGTGAGGAGGCAGAGTTAGTTTCATGGCGACGGGCGTAATTACTACTTTTATCGTGAAAGGGCCTAAGAACTTAGGTTGGAATTGTTTGGGCCCCTTTAGAGTGATGTATCTAGATGCTCACCATACTGTGTCCCCCTGCTTGGTAGTTCGGGGCTTCTTTACGGCAACGATCAGCATAACTTTTCTGTGTTTCCTCAGCTGTTCGTAGCTGTGCCACCGCATTCTTGGCTGCCTGGGTAATGCGTTCATGAAGGGTCTTGCCCGCTGGCATTTCGAATGCTTCTGGTGGGTCATACTCCGAGGTCCGTGGGTTCCGCCCATATAATGTATAAAAGGGGTCTGTGTGGAAGCGTGCGTTGAGTTGTATGCATATTCCGCCATCCATAGAATATCCACCCAAGCGTGGTCTGTTTGGTGCAGGAGACAGCGAAGGTATTGCTCCATGGTTTGGTTTGTGCGCTCCATCTGCCCATCGGTTTGTGGGTGATGGCTAGTGGACGAACAGATTTCCACTCCTGCTAAAGAGCAACATTTCTTCCAGAACTGTACCACAAATTGACTGCCCCTGTCAGAGACTACCACAGATGGGAAGCCATGTAGCTTTACTATGCGATCAAGGAAGACCTGGGCTAGGGCCTGAGCTGATGGGATCCCTTTAAGTGCAATAAAATGAGCCATTTTGGAAAAAAAGGTCGACCACCACCAGGATGGTAGTAAACCCAGAACTAAGAGGCAGATCCATGACAAAGTCCATCGAAATGGTATGCTAAGGCGCTGGTGGTACTGCTAGAGGTGTAAACAAGCCGGCAGGTTTCTGTCTTGATGCCTTGATTTGGGCACATATTCTGCATGTTTAAACAACATCTATAGTGTCTTCCCACCGAGTTGTCCACCAGTAGGTTCTCTTGATTTTCTCCAGAGTTTTTGTTAGGCCGGGATGACCTCCCAGGGGTGAACTGTGGTAATTGTTAAGTACTACTTCGTGTAGGGCATGTGTTGGAAGGTAAAGACGCTCTTGATGGTATGGGAGACCGACTTGGATGGTAAAGTGGGTTCCCTTCTTGCCCCATGCTGCTATCTCTGCTGCTGACAGACTGTTCTTAACACTCCGTCGAAGTGCATCCAGCGGGGAAGAGTGATCCATGCAGAGGCCTAAGATCTTGTTGCCCGCGATGATGTCTACTGGATCGGGGTTGCTGTAGGCTTCTTCTCCCTTACCGATGTGAGACAGGGGATCAGCTTTGCCATTCTTGACTCCGGGTCGGTAAGTGATCACAAAACCATATTCAGTCAGAAACAGGGCCCAACATAACTGTCGAGATGACTGAGCTTTAGCTGATCGTAAAAATTGTAAGTTCCGGTGATCAGTTACGATTGTGATAGTGTGTTTGCCCCGAGTAAGTAATGCCTCCATTCCTTGAGGGCGTCTCTGATTGCTAATAACTTTGTCCATGACTGCGTAGTTCAGTTCTGCAGGAGAGAATTTCTTTGACCAGAATGCCACGGGATGCAAGTGTCCAGTTTCAGGATTCCGTTGGGATAGGACCGCTTCCATGACAATGCTTGAGGCATCAGTCTCCACGCTATAGGGGAGATCAGGCTGCGGGTGCTGTAGCAGAGGGGCTGAGGTGAATTTGCTCTTCAGGGCACAGAATGCTTCCTCTGCAGCGGGTGTTCATTCAAACTTTCTATGTTTACGTAGGAGTGAGGTTATTGGATGCACCAATTGAGAAAAGCCAGATACGAAACGTCAATAAAAGTTTGCAAAGCCGAGCAAACTCTGCATTCCTTTTAGGGACGTGGGTGATGGCCAGGTGAGGATGGCTTCTACTTTCCTGTTGTCCATTCTGATACCTTGTGGGGACAGCACAAACCCGAGAGACTCCACTTCGGTGACATGAAAAAAACACTTTAAGCTTGACGTATAGATGGTTTTCATGCAACTTACGGAACACTGCCTGTACATGCGACACATGTTCCTGTAGGTTAGCCGAATAGATGAGGATATAGTCAATGTATATGTCCAGTAGTTCACGTAGTACATCGTTCATAAAGTGTTGGAATGGTGCCGGGGCATTACAGAGCCCAAACGGCATTACCTGATATTGTAAAGACCGTACCTGGTGCGGAGCGAGGTCTTCCATTCGTCGCCTTTCTTTACACGTACCAGGTGGTAAGCTCCTCGAAGGTTGAGTTTTGTGAAGACCTGTGCCTGCCTTACTTGATCAAGTAGTACTGGGATCAATGGTAGCGGGTATCTGTTCTTCACGGTTACCTGGTTTAGTGCACAGTAATCGATGCACGTCCTCAGGTCTCCCTCCTTCTTGGGTACAAAGAAGAGGGGAGAGGCTGGAGGTGACCTCAAAGGATGGATGAAACCATTTGCAAAGTATTGGTTGAGGTAGCTCCTTAGGTGGGCATTATCCCCTTCTGTCAACGCGTAGATCCGGCTTCAGGGTATCTGCGCTCCAGGTATCAAGTAAATCTAGCAGTCCTAGGATTGATGGGGTGGCAACGTGCTAGCCTGGTCCTTAGCAAAAACGTCTTGAAAGTCTTGATAATCAGACAGGGCTCCTGTTATTCCTAATACGGATGCTGTATTCTGGAAGGTTAATAGTGGGTGTACAGCTGCATGGTCAATGTCATAACAGCGGCTGCATTCGCTGAGGAAGATCAATGTTCTGGCACACCAATCTATCCGCGGGTTATGTGTCTCCAACCAGGGGATACCAAGGATTACTTAGAACTGGGGGGCTGCGATGAGATCAAAAGAGATTTCTTCCTTGTGTCCGTCTTGGCAGAGCAGTGTGACTTTAGCAGTGCATTAGGTTACTGGGCCTGAAAGCAGTTGTGTGCCATTAACTGTGGTCACGTTGTCCGCAGTTGCCTTTGCACGAACCAGTAAGCCTATCCTTCCGGCAGTCTCCAAGTCCATCTAATTTCCAACTGCTCCGCTGTTCACGAATGCCTCAAGTGTGTGCATTCTGGAATGGTGTTGGGGGCTTATGAGGAGTACCGGAATGGTAAAATGTGAGGTCTGGTGGATCTTTTCGGTGCTCGACAAACTGACCTCTAGGTCTGCCGGGCGTTGGAGTTTTCCGCCTCCTCCGTGTCTCGAGTACCCCCGTCCATTGCCCCTACCGTTTTCCAAGGGGGCTTGGCTGGGCAACTGCAGGGGAAATGACCAGGCTGGCCACAATATAGGCATAATTGTTCCTGACATCTCCTGTCTCGTTCAGCCTTTGTGAGTGGAGCTCGGACCATGCCCAACTGCATGGGTTCAGGATGTGCTTCCACGGAATAATGGACTGGCGTTTCCTTGGGCCGTACATAGAACGTTCTGCCCTCTGAACAGGCGCGGTCAGGCTTCCTGTTTTGTAGACGGTGATCAAGTTGAATGGCTAAGTCGATGTAGTCCGCCCAGCCATCTGGAGGGTTCACTACTTGTGCCAGTACATTAAGTTCTCCTCGTAGACCCCTGTAGAATAAGGTGGTTCGCTTTTCCTCGGGCCAGTTTGCCTCAGCCACCAAGCGATTGAACATGGCCACATAAGCCGGTAGGTCCTGGCTGCCCTGTCGTAGGGATAGAAGTTCATCATCTAAGGCATGTCCCTGTGTACGACGGTCGAATAGCTTCTCTAGCTCATGCTGGAAGCCAGCATAATTGTGGAGCAACGGGTCATCTTTATTTACTAACGGGACTGACCAATCTGCGGCATGGGCTCTCAAGTAGGATAGTACAAAGGCCACTTTAGATTGGTCTGTTTGGAATAAACCAGGTTTACACAGACAATGTCGATGACACTGGTTCATGAAGGTTTCAAACCTTTTGGGGTCCCCCATGAAACTCCCCGGTGGCGCAAATGGAATGTTCTCTGGGATAACCACCTGCACGGGAGCTATGGGTTGGGGTTGTGGTGTCGGAGCTGTTGTGGCCCCACCTGGCAGTGGAGCTAACCCTGCCTGTGTCTGTAGCAGCTGTTGGGCTATCTTGTCGGTTTTATCTCGATTTACAACCAGCTCATGCCGCAAGGCGTTTGTCTCAGCTCGGGCCGCATGCACCTCAGCCCGCAACTCCCCCAGTAGCTGAGACAGCTGATCCACCTCTAAGGTCTCCATGCTCAGGCAGAGTGGTTTATGGTGGCTTCGCGTTCTGTTACGCTAACCCGGGTCTCTGCAGGAGCGATGGAGTTCTCCGGTTCTCGTCCTCGCTACCCCACTACTCCTGGCTGGTTGGGAAGCTGATCTGCCGAAAGAAATGGAGATTAGAGTGGCTCAAAGGAAACTGGCCAACCCTCCCTGTTCCCATAACCCAGATATAATGCCAGTTTTTTACTGGGGTGTGGCTCATCTTTCAGTTTAGTGTGATGCTCTCTCCATCCTGCAGTTGCAGGGGTGCTATACTCCGACTGCTCAGGAAGTCAATTGCTTCACTCGACCCAGGTGTTTGCTTTGGTGCTGGTTGTTTTTCTTGGTGGAGAGGCTGGATTGGCAAATGGGATGCCATGAGTTCCGCTTTGGGTTCCAATTGTCAGTCTCTCCTGGATGTGCTGAAATGTCCAGGTACTCCACTGGGAGTGTAAGGTTGCTCAGGTAAGTTTAAGTTCCTGTGGCTGGTAGTTACTATTACAGTTAAGTTTATAGGGCTTGAAAACAGACACAGCATGGGCGGGTTCTAACAATCCAGTTACTTCACTGGGTGTAGAAAGTTACATGCTGTGGAGCTGAAGCGGGTAGTGCCGTGGAATGCTTTTATCTGGGAATTCTTGGCTCATAACTGCTGTTCTTTCTTCCCTACAGGAGTCACAGAATGACTGAGGAAATGGAGATGTGAAACGGCTCCTGCTCGATTCACACGGTATCAGAGGTGCGTAAGCTGAAAGTCTTTGTTGCGCGGGAGGCGGGGATTAGGAGTGCAAACTTACTGCTGTCTGTGTCTTTTCTTCTTTCCTAGGCATCGGCGTAGCGAAGTGAGGAGCCGCGGAAGAAACAGGTAGTTGCGGTAGGACCCAAACGCTGGGACAGACGTCGGTGAGCGTGTGCTTTAGGGTACAGAGCATGCGAAGCATGGACCGGCCTCTGGGCGTGGCTTAAAAAGGCGGCCAGGCCCAGAGACTAGAGCGCGCTGCAAGTTCCTGATTGGCACACAGGAAGTCAGTAAAAGGAAGTAGGAAAAATTATATAGTTAAACTGAACCATGATTATAACGGCCTAATGCGCCAATGTTCTGAAGGAGTTTTTTTACATGCCAGGCCTCTTCCCATATTGCTCCTACCTGCCTTTTTCCCCATACCTTCCCATGTGCTATGGGTGAGAGGGGCTTAAATGTGGGCACAGGCCTAGTATCCATGACAAGTACGTTGAATAAATACCCTTGTTGACCGGGTTTGCCAGGAAGCTTTCAATGGTGTACTTTTCCAGCAGGGCTTTCATCTCTTCCAGCAATATGTGCCTTTCCTCTGGTGTCATTTTTCTGTGTCTTGGCGGGTGGTTGGATGGTTTCTGTAGAAGCTCTATACCAGGGTTGTCCAACTCCAGGCCTCAAGGGCCAGATCCAGTCCGGGTTTCCAAGATACCCCTCATTAATATTCATAAGATACATTTGCATTCAATGATTCTAAATGTATGTGCATTTTCCTTCATGAATATTAATGAGGGATATCCTGAAAACCCGTCAGCATTCCAGTCCTCAAGGCCCGGTGTTGGACAACACTGCTCCATACAATATCCACCCACCATGGTGGATAATGCCCACTTGTCTGAAGTGATCCCCTCCCCTATGTGGATGAACTGCAAGATGCAACCTCCTACTGGAAAGGCATGGGAGGGGACCTGGAGCGAGGTGTCGTTACTTGGGTGGAGTGAAGGAGGCTCTACCTCTACTCCTGGACCTTTTGTAACATCTTTGAAAATTGGAGGACTGTCCCTGTGAGGTGCCACATGATGGTGATTGGTTACCCTGGCCATAATTAGAGGAATGTTGTTGGCCCTGCTCACAGAAGAATTTCCATTGGGGGTCAATTTATTGGACAAAAGGTTAGTTGGATAGTTGGCCAAGAGATTTCAGGGTGTCATATTCCTCTTTGGCACTCTTGAGAGCATGCTCACCTGCCTTGCCGAATAGGGCTTTTGGCTCAATTGGCATGTTAAATAACGTGGGCTATATCTCCAACTTAAACCCTAACTGTCTTAGCCAGGCATGGCATTTAATTAACGTGCTTTCAGCTATGATGAGGCCTGCATTGTCAGCGGCATCCGAGTTGTTCTTTAAAATGCAGTTGGCCACTTGTTTGCCCTTTGACACTGTTTTTCGGAGTTGTGACTTTAGAGGCTCTGGGACGGCCTCCATTTGTTGTTCCAACTCGTCCCACATATGGCAACCATAGCTAGCGCAAAGGGTGGTATTGTTGGCTATTCTAGTTTAGTAGGCAGTTGAAAATGCCACCTTTCTGCCAAAAGTATACATCTTTGTGCTTTCTTTATCAGGTGGGGCCTCCACAAAGGCCAGATGTGTACCTGCTCTCTTCCTTGTTGTGGTGTCAACCAAGGTATCAGGTTTTAGTTGACCACTGATGGACAGTGGGTTGGTAGGGGTTGCCCTAAAAACCTTCTCGATGCAGCGGTTGAACGCTCTTGTAAGGTTTGGTGTTAGGAGGGAAGGCCTGATTGCAGGAAGGGCATAAACTGTGTAGCAGATTCTTTGTCTTCCAGAATATCCTCTGCAAAATCCTTGTCAAGTTGCGCCTCCTGGGTGTCAATTTTTAAATGTTGGGGAGCCCTAAGGGGCAGTTTGTTGTTGTGGAGCTAATTGTCAATCGGTGAGTCAGCCACTGGCTGACCCTGATTTTTCTGGGGACTGGATGGCGTAGATATCTTCAGATTCATCGTCGTAATATTGATCTTGAATATACTGGGCCCACTGGTCTCCCTGGGAACTAGGATCTTGAGAACCTGAAGGGGTCTACAGTGTAGAGATCCTGAGAGGGATCATGGGACTGTGGCACTGGTTTGGGTGGAGGTGCTGGGCTGTGAGGTATCCAAGCGTGGCACCTTGGCAGGTGGTTCATCCATGGCAACTCGTCCTCCCTGTGTCAAACCCGGTTTTCTTTTTTTTGTTCTCTAGGGTGGTATCCCATAAAGTCCACAAACAGGATATCCTCGTCATGACCCCATCAAAACCCTCTGGGGTCCACTGAGTTGACTTGGGAAAGGCTGAGGGGATAGGAGTGCCTTGCAAGGGTGTAGGCTCCTTGAGACGCAGGGCCCCTGAAAGGGTGTCTTTGGAGGGAGCATAGCCGCTATCTTGGGAGGTAGAAGGCTGGGATGGTTGGGGCGTCAAAGATCTGGGTGTCTTTGACATCTTGGACTGTAAAAGCACGACCGGGACATTCTTGTTAATGAGTTCTCCCATTTTGGATGTGTTAGAAAGGGGCATCGAAACGCCTTTCGATGCATGTCCTATGGGCTGGGAAAGGAGTGCCTTTTTTTGGGGCGGTGTGTGAGAAAACAGATGTCTCACCCACTAGTCCCCGGGGATCTGTCCTTCAGGTGGCCAGGACATGGCCATCACTTTTGGATCCAGTTCCTGGAGGTGGACCAGTGTTGGAGGATCACCTGGGTGAGGGGTCTTCGGGGAATGGGACACCAGGTGGTGAGACCTTTACCCCATCCTACCAGGTAGGATATTTAATAACTGTACCCCCGCCCCCTACAACACAGACATTTTCACACAGACAGCCCATTATGAGAGAAAACAGACACCCTAGCTGTATACCTGACGTGTTCAATACAATGGTCAGTCGGGGGTCAGGCAATTATTGACCATCACACACAGCTGACTTCCATTAAGCATCCCACCCAGATAAAAGGTGGAGCGCGAGAACACACTCTGAGTGAGGCAAAGTACAAGAGGAAACAGCAGTTTCAAAACAGCAGCTGAACGAGAGAAGAAAGACAGCAAAACAGAAGGGGAATGCAAGGACGGAAGTTCCCTTGATCTTTTCGACAAGTAACCATAACTTTCCTGAACTCTCGAGAATAGAAAGTGTAAGACCAGGAAACCAGGCTGAAGAATGCTGCATTGTGTGCAGGAGATACCCGGGTTCTCCCGCGTCAATCAAGACAGGGAGAACCGTCCTTGGCTCAAAGAACAAAGCAGTATCAGTGAAATCAACACAGCCGGTGAGGTGGGCAGACCGATACAAGGCTGGTCTGTGTTGAAGCCAAGGTTGCAAGCGACAACATTGTATGGTAGGCGCTGGAACGAACATTGTTAAAAACGCATGTGATAAAGGACACAAGTAAAGTTGAACTGCTGATGAGTGATTGAACTTTCAAAGTCAGATCTAATACCTTTGACAGAGTGGACCGGCACCACGTGGATGATTAATCGAAGGTCTCTGTAAAGTATCCAGCTGAGAGGTGGCAAAAGTGAAAGTGAGCAAAAGATCACGAGAAGAGAACACGTATTTGCGAATCGAAGTGGTCCTGCGACGGGTCAAACAAAACCCACCACGCAGTCGAAAGTCTTCGATTTTGATGAAGTAGAGAAATTTGGTCCAAGCCCGGCAGAGGGAGACCAATTGAAGATTCCTGTGTTACAGTGGGTCTGAGCCTGGCGGAGGAGGGACCCGAGGTGAATCATGAATCACCTGAGAAATTGGGCACCTGTGAAATCCTAAGAACAAAGGAACTTTAATGTTTGTCAGATCAGGCCCTCTGAAATAAGAGACTTTGAATGGCAAAGAGACTTTGGCACAGAAACCCTGATGCTAAAGTTCTGAACTGCATCCTCGTGCTAAAGAAGCCAGACAATGTGCTAAGCTAGAGTGTGCCGCCTTTTCCGGTGCTGAGAACGTGGGGAAGGGAAGCAAACAGCTTGAACATCCTGCAATATCATTTCTTGAACACTTTTCTTTTTGCATAACATTGTTTCCAACACTATTTGTATGTAGAAGTAAGGATTGGCGATAGGTTTATTAGTATAGGCCCTTTCATTTTGACAGAGTCGACTAGGACTGAGCTATTATTTGATAGTCATAGCTTGCTCCCATCTTTAGAGTTAGGATTAGATAGGCTTTTTTCAAACCCAATTGAAGTTCAATAAACACCCATGAACTGTGATCACTTGCGTCTGTCTTAATGTTTGATACCATTCCTTCCTTACAGATATCTGAAATGGGCCTGGTCGGCGCCTGTTTCGGAGACCTGCCATGTGGCAAACGCGATGGCCCAAAGGACCGGGGTGACTTGGAGGACCTCTCCTTAGAAACAGCATGGCTATGAACTGTCGATGACGTGGTCGATGTTTCCGCCACAGGGTGTGTGCTTAGTGTGGCGAAATGCATGGGTGCCTTTGCCGCCGGGTGATTTCTCCATCACATGACCGCTGGCCTGCATGCTGGAGTCGGGGGGCTCGCACACGGGATTCATTCGAAAACCCAATTGCCCTCGGCATCACTTAAACTGTCAATGCTGCCTTCACTAGATTCGCCCGCCACGACTATGGATGTCCCATCCTGCATCACATGGGTGGCCCAGCGCTTCGTTTGACAATGCTTCAAGGGTTTAGGAGGGAAATGTTTGCAGGACTTGCAAGCCTTTTCGGGGTCATCCCTTGGCAGTCAGGGATTGCACACTTTATGCGTGTCTTTCCATGGGTATTTCCCATTACAGGATGGGCATAACTTAAACCGTGTGTTTTCCATGGTGAGTGGAAAAGGCAGCACAGCGAGGAACGGGAAGATAAGGTGTCAGAAAAGGCATTCTATAACATGCAATAATGTGTAAGACTTCCCCCCACTCTCCCTACTGCAATGGGCCGAGTCCCAGTGAGGCCTGTGTAGGCCGCAGTTGTCCTTGAAAGCAGTTGTAGTATAGTCGACGATGGAGCCGTCTGTCAAAAGACACAAAGCAGTTGGTAGTGCAGCAGGCGATTGGCAGCTGTAGAAAGGATGGGAAGAAAGTCTAATATTAAACTTAGTCTAATCAAAGGCGTTAGCCCGAAGAAATCTGCAAACTCGCGACCAACCACGATAGTGGATAAAAACAATCTGAGGGACCTTGACGCGTGAAGGACACGGGGTACAGTAGACGTCACACTAGGGATAGTATTACTAACACACCCAGTCGACGTACTTTTTCGAGTTTCAAAAACAAATCATGTAATACTCTGCAACTACCACTAGATGTCGGCCTATGCATAGCATGTATCTAAGCAGCTCCACAAGCCTTAGGGGGGAAAAATAAAAATAAAATATATATATATAAATATATATATGTGTGAAAACTGGCAAAGTGACTTTGATGTGTGATTTCATTCATATTGTAGCGTACATGTATGAAATGTACATATTGTACAATTATGTGCCTAGTTCTTATAAAAGATGCAGATTCATTTTGTGCCTGCATGACATATAGGTAAATATTAAAATGGGAATATCTAGAAAGTGGCCAGCTCAAATGCTTTTCAGCGCATCAAGTCATGATAATATCTAGGTATAAGGCAAACATCCTGACAATCAAATCAGCCAACATTTTGATATTTGGGCTGAATTGCCCGCCTCCCCACCGCTGAGAAAACCAAATGTTAAAACATGTTGAAAACGTGATCTCAAAATAGGAGGCAATGAAAAATTCTGCCTCAAAATTGAACTGTGGAATTGCTCAGATATTTTCCTAGAATGGTTCAGGAGTTCTAAAAATAAATTAAAAAAAAGTCTTTCTGAAACACCATAAACACTCACATTTAACCTTAACTAAACCAGGCGCTAGCATAACATATTTACATATAATGCCATCAAGGTCATATGCGTAGTGCATTTTTCTTAGGTTACTCGACATGCAGGTCGAGCAGGAATTAAATGATGTGTTTAAGGCCATCGTTAAACACATCAGACCCTCTCTTCTAGGAGTGGTGGTCCCCCTACAAAATGTGAGCCATCCATAAACTCCTGATGTGATTGAAATAACAAATAAACAAGTGACCACAACCTGGGATACTGACCTGCATAGAACTAATAACCCAATATCGCCAGAGTCGCGGAGAACAGCGTGAGCCAGGCAGGTCCAACTGACCAGCACTAGAACAACTGCGCAAGTGGCCAAAATGTCTCTGATAAGTGGTTTCAACACTCTATGCTCTTCTTCCATCAAACGCATGTACCTATTAACATTATCAGATTTCTATATATGTTAAAGCTAAAAAGAATGGTTCATTTTGGAAAGAATGGTTTATTTTGGAAAGAATGGTTTATTTTTGTCTGCTTCAGGGCGCACTATTTGCCTCTGAACCGAGCATGATTGTAGTCTGTATAGCGCCACCAGTGCCTGCATTGGGTGGATCCCTCACAGAGATGAAGCACGTATCATCAAACGTAGGTAAAATGCTCCCAACAGATGTTCAGGAGACTGGGGTGGGACAGCAAGAGTGTGCCAAAGAAGTGCCTATGTTTTAGCGGCTCTATTTTCTGGTCTTTTTGCTGCACCAAAGTTGTTCAGGTTTTCCAAGAGCTTTGGTGTCCAATGAACAGAAACCTTCCGAAATTGAGAATTTCATTTGATTGTTGTGGCTTTATAATTATTAGAAAATTAGAGCGGCTTGTAGAAAATGCGAGAATGCAGTTGGAACCATCCCTAGTCAGTTAGGGCTGGACAGTGTAGTTTCATAGGTTTTTATGTGGTACAGCCATGAGCTACTGCCTTTGTAGTCTGCAGGGAGTCTGTGAGGCCCATTAGCAAGGTATTCCTACCATTAATGTCATAACAGTTCTTAGGCTGTGACTTTAAAAAAGACTTTAAGGATACATACCAAGTAGTCCGCTTTGTATGGTGCGTGCGTTTTCACCTCCATAATGAAATCAACACTAACTATGCAGACGACACCCAGATACTCCTCACCATCTCTGGCAACTACCTGGCTGACGTCACCAGGATCAACAAACTTTTCTCTATCATTCAAGCAAGTATGGCCACACATGTGCTCTGCCTGAATGATGAGATGACGGAGCTTCTCCTGGTCGGCTCTCCTAATAATCTACAGAAACTTAGCCCTGCTTATTCCAACATCACCATTGATGGCAACACTATCCCCTTTGCCAAACACGTCAAAACCTTAGGCTTCTATCTTGACGCCAACACCAACCTCTCCAAACAAGTCAACATGACTGCCTCTACTACCGCCTACACCGGGAAACTAATCAGAGCTTTCAGACCTTTTCTATCCACGAATAGCTGCCTCACATTGGCGAGAGCGCTTCTACAATCTAAGCTTGACTACTGTAACAGCCTTTACCTAGGGGCTAACCAAGCCATAATTGATAAACTCCAAGTTATCCAAAACAACATGCTGTGCGCAGCATTAAACATCCCTAGGAGAGAGCACATCTCCCCCATCAGAATCTCCTGCAAATGGTTCTCCATTCAACAAAAAAATCGACTTAAAAACTCTTTGTCTCACATACAAAGCCTTAAACCACCTTGCGCCCCCCTATCTTACCAGCAAACTCTCCTTGAAACCTAACACCAGAATCACCAGATCAGCCAACACTCTCTGCCTCATGGTGCCCAGATTCTCCTCCAAAAGAACTGGTGGTTCAAGCTTCTCTGTCCTCGCCCCTCAACTTTGGAACTCCCTACCGCTGAACATCAAGTCTGCCCCCTCATTCCATATGTTCAGGAAGCTAGTCATTGGTTGGCTACTAGACAAACAAACTTATCCTCAGCCCAACTAGACCACGCATACTGTATATACTGTACATACTATTCAAATGTTTCAATTGTTTACCCTAATTACTCTGACTGTATATATTGTATATTACCTCCACAGATTGTATAACTGTAAATTCTACATATACTGTGCCTCTGTAACTTGTCTATAAGCGCCCTTTTACTCCTGGGTCTGGTGCGCTATATAAATAAAATAAACAAACACGGAAATGGTGGATGTGAAAGCATCTAGCAGGATTATATCTGACCATGATTGGAAGTTGGAGACCTATTTGGGTTGGAACTGGGACAACAACCGGCTCTGTGATGCAGGCCAAAAGGATCCCCAGGACATCCAAAGTGTCAGCGTTAACCCCAATTTGTCTACGATTGAACTTGATGGTGAGATAGGGTTTTGTCCACTGTGGGCAATCCACTAGAATAGGGAGTTTAAAAGCAAGCAGTTCACGGAGCACAGTGCTTATGAAGGACATTGTTTGATTGATAGTTTGAATGATTAAATGCTGCAGAATGGCATATCAAAGGCCACAAACTCTTACCCTCATAAGACTTAGAAACCATACTCTTATCACCATATTCAACAGAAGAGAATAGCTGCAGTTCGTGATATGGAAACTAAATGGCAACCAAGGTAGGCTTGTTCTTTTTAGAACATGCCCTTTGGCATAGGTTGGCATTCCCTGTGTAGGACTACTGTGATGAATCGTGGGATTCAGTCACTTCTCCCAAGGGGGAGCCGATTCCTGTGAGGCTAGGGAGGTGAGCCCACTATGCAACATTCCCCCAAGGGGTGCCAGTAAGCGGGACCTCGCAGGAAGAGAATCCCCTCTTGGAAATAAAGTCTTGTTTTCCGATGAGGAACTCCCCTTTTGTTATTCCTCAAACATCTAGTCCAACCCTATCAATTGACAGACAACCAGACTCCTCTTACAGATTTTATTGTAATCTAATGACAGACGAAAAGTATCTGCCTGGCACTGTGAAGAGTAAGAACGACGGAGTGATAAAGAATTTGTCTGTCAAGTACTGAGACAAAGAAACTTAAAGGTGCAATGCAGCGTATAACTCCAACACAAAAGAAAGACTATCCTGAGAAACTGGGGAAGCCCCAGTGTTGCGTAATAAAAGTGGGAGGAACAACAGAATGTCAGAACGAGACCCATGAATTACAAACTAGCTGGACACTTGAAACTGATAACGCTGGGAGAACGCTGCTTCACCTGGCTACAGGCGGCTTGAGAGAAGAAGTGCCACCAGTCCAGTCCGTTAAGCCCTGAGGAGAGAAGGGCTGAGATATCCCCGCTGTTTGGCTGTTACCCGGAGTGGAGAAGAGGAGGTGCGTGTGCCTTTAAACAACTCAGCTGACTCTCAGCAGCTGACTATAAGTGGCCGCCTCCACCGCCCTTGCGGGGTTAAGCCCTGAGGAGAGAAGGGCTGAGATATCCCCGCTGTTTGGCTGTTCGGCGAGTTGGTGAGCCAGGACACATCAATCATGTCGGACTCCATTCCAACTGCCCTGCGAACAAGGGCGCAAATACGACACGAGGAGAAGGCGCTGCTTGAAACCACTCCGCGTACACCGGTAAGAAAAGAAAGCCGATTTTTTTCATGTTCATCAATCTCTGACTTTGTTGTTGATGAGCTGCTTTATTTTCGCCAAGAATCACCTGACGCCGAAGATTTCACTCACATGTCCAAAAACTGTATACTTCACTCAGACGTGGTGTCGGTTGATTAAATACCTTGTGAAGTGGCGCGACCCCTATCACATGAGAACCCGTTGATTGAGAACGTGATATGTGTCGAGGGCCCCTCTGTAGCTTCACAGGCGGGCCGGTTATCTGTGGGCACCAGCGTATGTGAATGCGACATGCGCATTGCTGTTCAGGACGCGTGTATAACTTTTGAAAAACCGGTCGGCTTACCCGCTGCTGGGTTGTCCGATTCTCCGCTTCTGGATGGGGCGGGGGTGCAGGGCCCTGGAGCCGGCGATGTTGGCAGGCGAGCCGTCATTGCTCCCGCGGAGGTTCATCTGGGGGTGGGGCCTGTGGGAGGGCACGCCCCCGACGGGTTGGGAGATGTGCGCATTGCTGTATGCGCGAACCGGGTAGATGGCTGGAGTGATGGAGTGCCTCTGTTGTCTGCAGTGACTCCTGGTGTGCCGCAGCAAGGCAGTAGCCCCGTCCAGCCTACTCCACTAAGTGCCAGTTCCCCCGTTCATCTGTCCCGCATGGCTCTCTGTCACTCTTTCTCAACTGATGAGACTGCTCACTCGACACAGTCTGTGATGAGCTGGGGTCAGGACCGTGTCCAACACCAATATGATCACCACTCCAACAGACCTGTGTGTATGACACAAGTTGACCCAAGTGCTCCGTTCCCTGAAAACAGGAAAAATTCCTTAAGTGTCATGATAAAGGGGTTGGAAAATTCTGTAGTAATGAATAAAAAATGCTCTGCTAACACTAAGAAAGGTCCTACCTCCCCTACGTTGAAACCCGACAAACACACCACAAAAAGGCAAATATCACAACTAAGTGGCGCAAATGAAGACATATGGTCTAAGGTGTGCTACAAACGCTTCAAAATCAACAATCAAACTCCAAGGAACTGTGATCCACACGAGGGACTCGAACACGTGTTGACCTCTCAGAAAAGGTTGAACACGCAACAACATCACCCTAATAGGTCCCTCTTGTCTCTTACCCATACCTCACAGCGCTCTGCCACCAATGACTGTTTGTCGGAAGTCTCACAAGACTCCTCGCTGATGGAACGTCCATTTCCGAAAATACGCCATACCAGAGAAAAGTCGGAAATGGCCAACCGACTTCAGCCACAAGTGCTCAGTGCTGAAAAAAGAGCCACTATGCCTCAGACTGAGCTACAATCTCTAATAATTTCATCTATGACGATGTCTATGGCCCCCTATATGAAATTATACGAAGCCTTGCATGAAGCCACTAAGGACCTGACAACTGTCGTGGCTCTAATGCATTCGAAACTAATCCGGATTGAACAAGTCTGTGATCAGTCTTACAGTGACCAACAAGAAGGTTTGAAAAGACTAGACGGATCATGTACGTTGTTAAAAGAGCAAAGGAAAAACGACGCAATTGACAAAAAACTCTTGGCTGAAGTAGCGAGAGAGGCACTAGCTTTGTTCAAATATGATGGTTTAACCTCAAACCGGCAAAAGCACCAAATCACTCAACCAACTGTGAGCAAGACACCGACTCGATGTAATAAGTCCTTAAAGGAACGCTGTTTAGAGGATGTAATTCAAAACACTCAAGAGCCTTCAGACGTGATTGTAATCCAGGAAGATGCGCACCCTGGCCCGTCGGTCTCGACGGATCCTACACTGGGAAAGTTAGCAACTGCGCCAACCATAAGTGAGGTGATTCCCCCCCAAGTCGGACACACATAACGGAGAATCTGCCCACGCAAGACGCAGAACCCTTGCCCACAATGATGACAACATCTGAAGACAATACTTCTGACATTTCATTCAACACTGCATTTGAACAGGCGAGGGGAAATTTGAACCAAGCTCTACGTGACTCCCAGGTGGCCGCTTCCTCTCAGGGAGATCTGGGCGCTGAAGCTTCTACATCTATTCCCTCTGCAATATCTGCAGTGTCCTCAATACCCACTTACTCAGTCTTCAACAAGGCATCTCAACCCAAGGTGTCGACCTCAAAGCCCTTGGCTATTCCACCTACAAAACAGGTGAAGAAAACGAAGAATCAAAAAGGTCTCAGAAACAAGGCACTGCATGGTGCACGGAAATTTTTACGTAACATAAACGTGGTCCAGAACGTGGCATGCAACATTAACAAGTGTCTAAAGGCAGCCTCTTCAATCAGTGGGAAACCGCAAAATAAACCCTTAGACAGAGAAGTCCCCGTAAGACCTGATGCAGTGGCTGCGTCAGGCTCAAACCACGAGTTTTCAAGTGAGCTGTTGAACCTATCAACATACGACGATGTAACACACGATATCCAGGATGCAGAGGCCACCTCTTCCCATGAGAACCAAGAGGGCGATGTCGTCCACACCTCGATAGACGTAGAGAACGCCAAACAAATTAACATCGACGCTCCAGCACATGGACCTGGAAACGAACTTCCTGTTATCCAAACTGTTCCAAGTATCATCAATTTAAGCTCTTGTTCCGTGACTGGCACGCAAACGACTCCTAATGCATGGTCCTCTGCAAGAAGAACCTGTCAACTAATTAATGAAAAGGAAGTCCAGCAGGGGCAGCTGAAATCGCCAAATAGTCCAGTGTTTATGACCCTACATGAAAAAAGGATGCAGGTCTCTACGGAACCGGGGTCGTTGGCCCCTGGAAATACTCAGAGTAATCCGTTTGTCCCCGCTAATCTGGCGGCAGCAAGGCTACACAATGACACCGTAAAAATCTCAGATACGGATATGGCTCTCCATGGTGAATGTCAAGTTTGCAATTCAAAGGCTTCCCTGAATGACGCCCGATTGTTTCAGCCCAGAACGTCGGGAGGAGCCAGATGGAAGTGCCCCATCTACAAACATAATCAGGCTTTTACACTTCGTACCTGCCCTACGAGCCATAAGCTCAAACGATCTGATGATCGTGGAGTTTTTCAATGAAAATAGGAACGATAAGGTGGTGATCCACGTTTCGTCACCTATTGTTGCTTCAACAATTCTGGACGCCAATATCGCCCTGTTTTCTCTTGGCTTTGAAGTCTACAAATACTCTGAATCGGCTCATAAAACACCCAATGGAACTGAGGTCCCATACACCCAAAAAAGCCACAAGCAAGGACGCATGGGTGAGAATGCCGGAACCCATGGATCAGAGTGTCATCAACGTTCAAGCACTCCCTTGTTCATCAACTCAGAAGGCACCCTTGGATGGAACCAAACAGAACAAACTGGGTAATTCTTGCCACGACCAGATACTGGAGGTCTCTGAGAGGGAGCTACAAAAAGAGAATATACGAATCACTATACTCTGTAACGCCGAACAAGTTGGATCAAGTGTTTCTAGTAACAAATCCCTCAACCCTAGTGGCGGTAAGCATGTGTGGCAATGGCTGTCTGCAGCCTTGTGCAGCAAAAATCCCCAATAATGCCGGAATGAGGCCCCTGAAGCTCGGTGTAGGTTGGCTTCGTGGAATACCCGTGGCTTTTCACACCTGTTCAATTCAAACTGGCTTACAGCTATCGACATTGCTTGTCTCCAGGAAACATGGTTACGAGAAACCCCAGTAATGGACGACTGAGGTGGCCTTAAACCCTGCTCTAAAATCTTTAAAAGGACACCCGAGGTCGGGCTTGGCCACCATGGTTAGGAAATCCTCAGGCTGGAGAATTGTGAGTTCGGCCAATTACTCCCCTTTCATCCAAGCAACGCAAATGTCAAAACTAAAACACGAAGGGTCACCCATGGAACAGGTGTGTTTTGTAAACCTGTACTGGCACCACACAAATGCTGGGAAACAGATTTTCATTGATCAAATTATGGAAATAGTCAATGAACTGCTAGAAACAAATGGCTGGCCGAACATTCTCATCTGTGGTGATTTAAACATCGACCTTTTTAAACCATCAGGCCCGGAAAAAACTTCTTTGGCCAAGTCGTGGTCAGAGGAATTGACCCTTAGAACCGTACAACTTCTAAATGGTAACACTTGTGACGATATGCCGCCAGCCCCCACGTGGCATCGTGATGGGCAAAGGTCAACAATTGATTATATATTTGTATCAGAAGCCCTACATCCTCTGATAACCTCGCTGAAAATTATTGAAAAGACAGAAAGCGACCATAACATGCTAATAAATGAATTTACAACTATGACAAAACAGAAACCTGAGCTATGGCCCCATCAACTCCAGGTGGTTTCAAATAGAGTAAGACTGAGCCTCGAAACACAGGATGTGGAACATCTGGTAAATCTCTACTGCAAGACCTGCCCAAACGTCGACTATGATCATCTGCTGGCACACTATAAGCCCAAGCAAGCGGGCTTTAAAAATATGGCCTTTGTATGCCAATACTGCTTTGACCGGGAATTGCTGACACAAAAGCGTCGTATGCGTCAAGACATCCGAAGGCTGAAGTGTTCAAAGGGCTCAACTTACTTACGCGACGTAAAGGCCGTTAAGCAGAGATACAAAAACTGGCTAAAAGCTCATAAGCATGTAATGGCCCAAAACGACGCAGAACAGATTTTGATGGTATTAAAAAATAAGAACTCTAGAGACTTTTGGAGGCTTATGAACAATCAGCACGCCCCCCAAAAAGCCATTCAAGGTTGCATGGTGTCTGAATCTGATTGGATAAGTCACTTCTAAGGTTTATACAAAGCACCTGTTTCAACCGACGGCCCTGTTATACTAACACCTAAATCTTGGGCCTTGTCTTTTTCAAAAGATGAAATAGTGACCATCATCAAAAAAGCGAAAAATTCACGGGCACCTGGTCCAGATAGCCTGACAAATTTCACTATAAAACAACATCCAGAGCAATGGCCAGAGTTCTGTGTAACGTTGTTTAATCGAGTAAATTTAAGTGGCCAGACGCCTAAATCCTGGAAGACCGTGATAGTGGTACCTATATTAAAAAAAAGGCGACAGAGCAAACCCAAAGAACTATCGTCCAATTGCTCTATTAGACGTCTTGGGTAAGATCTACGCCACGATGCTCCAAAAAAAACTCGTAGCCTGGTCACAAACTTCGAACCACGTGGATAAGCGCCAATCAGGTTTCGTGAAGCAGGTGGGATGCTGGCTGAATTTACTCCTGCTAAACATTATCAAAATGGAAGCGATAAAGTCTAACACGAAGGTCTATCTAGCTTTTATAGACTTTTCATATGCTTTTGACACCATCAATAGAGAGATCCTGTGGGAAAAACTGAAGCGTTGGGGATGCCCGTCAGATCTATTAGCGGCAATTAGAGAACTGCACACAAACACCTCTATCCGTGTAAGGCTGGATCAATTAGGGCAATTATCCAAAGCAATAAACACCTTCAAAGGAGTCAAACAGGGGTGTCCGTTAGCTGCAGTACAATTCGGCCTTTTCATATCGGACATAGGCGAAGCAATTGGAGTAACAAAATCATTTCCGCCGAAAGTGGCCAAATCACACTTAAATTGGCTACTATATGCTGATGATTTGATCATCCTGGACCGGACGCCTATTGGGCTGCAAAGAAAGCTAAATGCAGTTCGATGGTACGTTATTTCTAATCAACTACTGATCAACACGAAAAAATGTGAAATACTGGTCCTGCAAAACCTAAAAGGCGGCTGGGTGGCGCGGAAACGCACCCCAAACTGGATGCTAGGCCACGAACCTTTTCAAATATCTGCCAGTGTTAAATCCCTGGGAATGACCATAAGTTCTTCAATAACGGATGGACCGTGGCAGGCTGACATAAGTAGAAAATGCAAACAACTAGCTAACCAGGCACTAATTATCCATAAAAGATATGGAAAATTCTCGTTAAAACCTGTGCTGGCCTTCTACCATCAGAAGGTAATCCCCGTACTGACATACGGGGCTGAAAATGCTTTTGGCTGTTCTTATGAAATTTTGGACTCTTTAGAGAACTGCTTTTGGTCCAAAGTGTTAACACTCCCGAAAGGCGCGAAGACGGCCTGTATAAGATATGAACTGTCGATAATATAGATTCATGCCAGGATCTGCTGGAGTCTACTAAACTTGTACTGTAAAACATGTTCTAGAGCACAAATTCCTCAATTTGACATCTTCTATGATGGTTCAGTTGGTAACTCCAACGTCATCACAATGTGGTCAAACAGGTGTGAAGAGTTACTACAGAATCTCGACATCAAGAGCGAGTTGCTCCATGAAAATCCGGATGCGGCAAAGCTTAAAATCTGGCGCGTCGACTGGGAGCTTACATGCACAAAGAGAACGATGGCCAAATCGATGTGTGATGTGCCACTGGAAGCACGTGCCCTCAATACCCAGCAGCGCTACATTACTCTGTTTCCAGATCCACAAGCAGGAAGGCTGTTCTTACTGTTCAGGCTAAATCTGTTCAAAACTACTGAACGTCTTCGCTTATGGAAGAACAATGAGCACTTAAAACCCGAATGTCGATTTTGTCTGTTAGCCAAAGAGTCACTAAAACACTTAGTGCTATTTTGCCCTAAGCTGAAATCTGTAAGATCAATCCACCTGGGCCCATGGAGTGTAATCCATCCATCCTTTTGTGCCGATGACTGGTGGAACCAGATGTACCAAGGAACCGACTTGAAAATGATACTTCCATTAACACGTTTTTTGGAGCAAATTGAAAAATGTCTGATGATGGCACCATTAGGGGAATCAAATTAGTAAAACCTGTCACGGTATAACCTGTACAATAACTTTGTGAATGGAACTCGCACAAAAGGCTAATACTGATGATTGTTTGTTTGTATGTCTAAGTGTTGTTGTGTTGTTTGTACATTTGTCGTCACTTTGAAAGGTTTGAAAAAAAACAATAAAAAATCAAATAAAAAAATAAAAAATAAAAAGTGGGAAACTAACTAGAGGAAGTTGGTCCCGTGGTTGTTAGTCCCAAGAGGGACGTTCCCGAAGGGGTGAGGGGAAGCCCCAATTCAAAAGTGCTTAACCTAAACCACACTGAAGACAGATACAGGAAGGTCTGTATACAGACAGAGGAAATCGAAGCAAACGAAAGAGAATTACATGGTGGCACGAGAGTACTAAGAAACCCATACCCTCTACTCGAAGACACCACAAACAGATATGGAGGCGTGCCCAACGAAGTAGAGTGTGCAGATCGAAGAGCCGTCCTGACCAAAGACCGAAAAGAGTCTGATGATGACCCAGGGACACATCCCCAAACAAAGGTAACAGGGAGAGCAGGAGAACCCGGGTGCAGGGCATCCTGCACGCATATGTGACGCATATGTACAAGTACAGAGAAAATAGGAACATAATGATTGGAGAAAGACTACTTGCCCCAGTCAATGGCAAAATCATAAGAAACGTAAAAATCATTCAGGAACTCCTCGTACTCATCCCAGTGAATGGCCCAATCATAAGAAAAAACAGAGTTAAATATGGACTCCACCTGCTTGTTTCAGTGAGGGGCTAAATAACCAAAAGAAGGGGTTGTGAGCATTTACTTGTTTATCCTAAAGAAGAGATCAGGGTTGTGAGCATAACCCATATTCGGAGGCTCAGTCAAGCATCAAAGAAAGCCCAGAGAGGAATTTTAAGGGCCTGGAAAAGATCCTGTGATGCTGGAAATGCATTGGAGGGACAGGGCCTCCATGCCCTTGTCCTGTAGTCCTTTTATCATGTGTGTTCTGTAATTTTCTGCACAGGAGTCCATGTGGTACTCCTGGCAGTGCAGCTCTTCCCCTTTTTGGTTGTGGTGAACAGATCCTTGGGATACCCTTTGGGCACCCACAGGTGAGGGGTAAAAACCTGTACCCCAAATGTATGTTTTTGGCTACCTGTGTGTGGCTCCCAGAGCAGGGTATGGGCTCCATGCTGAATTTGACAGGTGCTCTGAGTATCCTCCATGTTGGGATACCCACGCCCTGCCATTGCAAACAGTTGATTCCTGATAGGAGACAAGATGGCCCCTGTGGCCTCTTGTTTTATTATTTATGTATAGAGCGCTCCAAACCTGGAGGTATCTGGGCGCATTACAAGAATATACAATTACTTAGTTTCTTGCTTTCTATTGCCTGTTGCCTTGTTTTCCCAAAGTCCTGGCAAGCCCTGACTCTGTCCCTTCCCCTGACTGGCTGTGGGGTGGAAGTTCCATATATGGTATTGTGGGGAAGTCCCGGCCAGACTGGCTGGAGCCTTCCCAATGACTATGTTGTGGGTACACCCTTTTGGTGTGACCAATATGCATTTCATGTTATGGGTGTCTGGTTTCTGGTATGTGACACGAAGACAGAGACCGCCCTGCCTGAAACTGGTATGAATGCAGTGTAGAGTGCTGAATGGCTGGGTACTTGTCCCAATCCACATTCCTTGTTGTGAGTGTCTGGATGTAGAAGAATGGCCTGAATGCACAGTAAACCCGATTGGCTGCCTGCCTGAATGCCCTTCTGAGTGACTGGTTGCCTGAGTGTGACCGAGCAGAGGGAATGAGAGACCAAACAGTATATCTGGGGGCCTCTCACTGATGGAAATCGTTCAGAAGCTGAAGTCGAAACTTGATGCTTGATCTCGAAGCCGAGCCAGAAGAAGGTGGTTAACTGCGGTTTACCTTTGACGCATTCTGAAAGCTGCTGTGCCTTCAAGAAACTGATCCAAGAGAGGACCTGGCTAGGAGGCCCCTTCCCGAGCTACGAGGGACCATCGTGCACCAGCTAACCTTCACCGAGGCAGTCTTCGAAAGGCTGCCAACCGGAGACAGGGACCACCAAGGAATCTCGAAGCACAGCACCCGGACATCAAGGCTATCGAAGTCCATCATCGTCGACCAGGGTTCGGAGGATAGCAGTAACCGCTGGAGGCCCGTCGAAGCAGTGTTGGCCAGAAGCGGGACAGCTTGACGCTGTGCCACAGACGACCAGAGCCGCAACGCTCCATTGCCTAAGAACCCTTTGAAACAAGGACTCCCTTGCGCCCCACTGTCGACCGCTTTGTCCCACCGGAGAAAGTCAAAGTTGCCGATAGAATCCACCGGTAGGTTTCCCACCACCCTAAATCCACACAGATGTCAACGACCCGACACCCTTGCTGGGTCTACGTTCTTCATTGACTCTTTGTGGCAACTAACTATTGTCGTCGAGGTGCACCGCACGCCTCATCTTCACAGGACGTCAACGACTGATAGTCGACGAGCACCGCCAGGACCGAAGCTGCTGCCTCTACGCCATTGTTCACCTTTTTCTTCAAGGGATCTCGACGATCCATGGCTCCTGCCTTAAAGGGAGTCCACTCAAGAAAGATCAGTCGACGACCCGACGTCGAACTCTGCTAAACCAGGTACATTGGGGTAGTAGAACTTTTGTAGAGGGAAATAAGACTCTGCTGAACAATATATGGACTGGGCTTGTTTATTATATTATTTACAGGTTGCCCAGGTTGGGGGGGAGGGGTCCTCAGACAGAACTGTGTCTATTGGTAGGGGCCAATATTCGGCCAATTGTTTAATCACTTGTTTTCCTCCCAAAGGCTATGATTGATACCTTTTACTATTGATTTGTATGCCATTTGAAACGGTCAGCAGTTGGTGAATTTTAATGGAGACAAAGAGTAATTGTGGTACCGCATAGAAATTAAACATTTATCATTATAGTATTGCCTGAGCATAAAGTGTGTTATTGTAGGTATATATAACTGGAACCTTATTTATTTAAAGAACTGTGTTATCACTAACATAGTGTGTGGACATTCCTTTGTGGGGTCTTGGGCTCTATACTGTACTTAAGAACCAGCCTCATCCCCTCCTGTGAGCTTAAGCCTTCATTGCTCGTCCACGTTTACAAATAGAGAATCTTGGTTGGGGTCCTCTGTGCTTCTACTCTGCCCTATACAGAGCAGGAGTACAGATAACCCCCTTCAGTCTTTACACTGGTGGCAGGGGTGGGATGCTAATGGTTTTAAGAATCAGTGTGTAGCCTTGCCACTTACAAAATATCTACACTTTGTTAAGCTGAAGTTTAGTTTTGTACTAGAAAACTACATTACAAGCAATGGAGTCTATTGCAAATGGTAAATTGACTAGGATGAGCTTAGAGGGTATCCCTACAAAAAATCTCCACCAAAAATATCGCCGTACATATGGCCGTTTGTCTCACCATAGGCAATATTGTTTGGAGGATAATTTGTGGGAGCGGGGGTTGCAGGGCTGTCCCCCGCACATTTTAAAATAATGCAGGGGATGCGGGGGTGTCCCACACAGGCTCCATGGGTCAATATTGCAGCAAGAATATGGTGATATTTTTGTATTGTGATATTTTTGCAGGGATATTAACACATGGAACCGCTTAGAGGATCTTCAGAGTGCTTTGAGAATAAGTCTGGGGCAGAGCCGATAGCTGTCCTGGTGGACTACCAGACTGATTGTGAAGGTCTTAATGAAGGGGGTGTGAAACCACTGAGGACCCTGCCCCTGGGGTTGTTACTGAATCAGTTCCTGGGAGTGTCACCACTCCTGCTGCATCTATTCCGAAGCCCAGCAGTGTTTCTTCAGGGAATACCTTGGAACCTGAATTATTGAGGATGAAATTGGCCTTTGAATATAAAAAGTTGGAAACAGAAGCTGAACTTATGAAGAAGGAGTTGGCACAGCAATTGATACTCAAGAATAGGGATCTTGAACTCAAAGACCGGGACCTTGAACTTAGAAACAAGGACACAATGTCAGAGAATCCAGCTAGAGTGGAGACTTCAGCAAAACTAGTACAGGATGTCAGGTCCCCTGCCACCAAGCTTATGAAAGATTTGGTTGGTGTGTATGTGGAGGGTTCTGATATCAAGCATGATTTATATGAAGCATTTGAGATGGCCTGTGGAACCCATGATGTTGACAAAAGAGATTGGGCTAAGTGTTTGTTCAGCAGGGTGCCTCAGACTGGGTATGACTGTATTCTGAAACTGATTGTGGAAGAAATGGGTCAGTATGAGTGCATGAAATCTGCTTTGATTGCCAGCTTTGGCAAGACACCTACGCAATACCTTAAAAGGTTCAGGGAATATAAGAAAAGCGTGAATGTGTCTTGGATTGACTGGGTGAGTGCTGCACATATGAACATGATGGGGTGGATTGATGGTTACAAGGTGAAAACATTTGTTGAAGTGTCCCACCTTTTGTTTTTTGAGCATTTTTCAGAAGCCTGTTCACCAGGGCTGCGTCAGTATGTTGCTGACAAGAACATTTTAGATCCCTTTAAACTGGCCAGGCTGGCTTACAAGTGGGTCTCCCACCAGGTGTCCCCTAAGGAACCCATCGGGAAGGAAAATGACAAGGGGGGCCTCTCAGAAGTCTGAGGAGTCCCAAAAGCAGTCGCAGTCGGGTAGATCTAAACCTTACTCTCCTAAGACCCAAAAATCTAGTGGGGATAAGTCTCCTAAGACCCAAACATCTAGTGGGGCTAAGTCCTATGTGGGTGGGAGTACGAGTAGTGGTCCTCCTACTGTAAAGCAGGCTCCCAGTGGCTCCAGTACCATACCTCACATTCCTGGCACTTGTTGGGACTGTGGGGCTCTGGACCACACAAATGGTGGCCCTAAGTGCAAAGGTTAGGCACTTGGAGTCCAGGCTTTCAGCCTGACCTACCCTTACTTCATGCCCGAGGTCGAGGCCACTGTCCTCCCCTCCTCTACAGGGATCACATTTGGTGCCCTGCAGAGATTTCCCTAGTGTCCCTTGGGGCCTGGGACCAGTACGCAGAAGTACTGGCTACAATCCCACAGATGTTTTAGAAGGGTCCTCCTGAATGGCCAGCCTTCTACTGGTTTGAGAGACACTGGGGAAAGCATGACAGTGGTGGACAGGTTCCTGCTCAAGCCAGAGGACTATGTAGGTGCTCCTCTGAGAACCACCAGGTTAGCTGGTGGGCCTCCCAAATTATCTCCTGTAGCACTAGTCACCATCACAATTGGAGACAAGACCGCAAAGCTTACATTCCTGGTTTAGGACAATATACCTGCTAACATTTTGTTAGACAATGATCTAATGAAGTTGGGGTTGATCTCTGATGGTCACCCCCCCCCCGACTGCTGCTGCAGACACTGGGCCTCATCACGACTTGGGTGGTAAACGTGGCGGATTATCCGCCGGACCTAAATAGCGCTAACGCCAAGGCACCCGGCGGATAATCCACCAGATCACGAGTTATCGTGCACGTGCCCCGGTCCAAGGCGTTAGCGCAATTAGCGTGAACCCTTAAAGCCGGCGCACCGTGCGCTACCGCCAATATGCGCACTATGAGCGCGCGGGAAACGCGTCACCGCCGGAATGGGAAATAAAGCGGCGGCCATCTTGGAAATCACAATACGTCGGATATCAGAGCCACTGGAAGCCATCCACGCAATCTGAATCCTAATAATGAGTCAGGAGCTCACTAGGGGCAAGTCTGCACTGGACAGGGTCCGAAAACCCAAGTTCAGTGATCAGGAGCTTGAGGTGCTTGTGGATGAGGCACGGACACACCACCATGAGCTGCAGCAGCGCAAAACCAGCGCCCAGCGCCAAGGCCAAATGTGGCGATCTGTTGCTGAAAGGGTCAGTGCAGTTGGGCGCATGCCCTGGGATGAGGAGGACTGCCGCAAGCGGCTGAATGACCTGCGCGTGCGAGTGCGAGGCATCCTGTCCCAGCACAGGAGTGCAAGCAGGGGCACAGGAGGAGGGCCACCAACCCCACCCCCTCCCCCAGCTCACACCATGGGAGGAGAAAATGATGGGTGTCATTGACGTTGGAACCATTGAGGGCATTGGTGAAGCGGAGGCAGACACTGGCATCAATCCAATGGTAGGTGAGTCCCTTCCCCGAATACATGCATCTGAATGATAGTGAAGACATGTGTCTGAGGCTCTGCATACACCCGTAAGTGAGGGCCACATCCCTAGAACGGTAGTGCTGCCTAGACGACCCTGTACGTGCAGTGCTTGAAGGACCGGGGCGGGGGATAGACTCCCATAGCCATAGGACAGCTACGTAGAGTGGTACTGTGCATCAACACAACCACAAAAGCCTGAGCGCAGTCCACCACAACTACGCGTTCCCATGCAGTGTACCTCCATGCACATCCACAACAAGCACCACATGGTGACTGAACAGAATGCAAGTTGAATGTGTCATTGTTACTGTCTTCATTCACACTTGTTGGCATGACCTGCATCACACAAATGTAAGTAGCATTGTACCAAAACCACCCCCTATGTACCCCACAGGCACATGTCGATCCCAACAGCCCGGTGATGATGGCGATGAGGCCACACAGACAATGCGCCCACAACACCGTGCCTCCACCAGCACCCCCAAAAAAAGCCACACCCATGGGAGACAACACCGGGGAACACCCACCTCACCCCGACGCAGCCCCGCCAGACAGCAGTGGCAGCCACATGGCCACAGGGAGGCGACCGTCAGCTCACCAGAACCCAACATCCACAGCCCCGATGCCGAGGGAGAGAGGCCGGAATGTGAGCCCAACGTAGGAGCAACACCTCCACGTGTGCATCATGCCACCGCACAACACACCCACAGCAGTAGTGATGGGGAAGGGGTGTCAACACCCCATGGAAGCCCAGACAGACAGCAGGCAGGGAGGCCCCATGTGCCTGTGCATGGCTGCAGCACACCACACCCCGATGTGGACACTCCATCCTATGGGAGCCCAGAGGGCCATCGATCGGAGCCAGGCAGCCCAGTCCAGTGTGGTGGCATGTCGCCATGCAGCCCCCCTCCCCCCCCGACAGCGCCCAATTCGCGGTCCACCACCTGAAGCACCAGTAGAGGCCTTTGTCACAGGGGCAGCAGTCATGGGCCGGCTGGATGTCATTGAGGCAAAACAGGCCAAGGTGGAAGCAATGGCAAAGGTCCAGAGCCGGCACATTAAGGGCGTGAGCACTTCCATCCGGCATGGGTGCCGGTACATTGCGCGGGACAATGCCCGCACACGACAAGTTGTGCAACAATGCACCGCTGCCCTGACAGACTTTGGGCAACAAGTCCGCAAATTCACGGAGGCAGTGTCTGCACTTGCAGAACAACAACGCGAGGCCAATAACCTCATGCGCCAGCACATTATGGGCAGCGCTTCCATACCCTCAACTTCCACCACACCCACAGAGGGTTCACTAGACCCATCTCCAAGGTGCCGGTCCTTGCGCCACCTGAGGGCACGCACACCGGAGGGTCCTGAGAGAGGGAAGCGCCCGCGCCCATCCTAGTGGTGCATGGCATCATTGTTGTTGGCCTGATGAGGCAACTGTACAGTTTGGGCTTGTACACTGGGGGAGGGGGGATTGTTGGGTGTTCACTGGGGGGAGGGGGGATTGTTGGACGGAAAATAAATCACGTTAAAAAAATCACAATGCATGGACAGTAGTGATTGTTACAAATGCAATTTAATGTTGAAGTGACATATGTACAATTTACCTATTACCCATTTCTAAAAGGTTCCATCAATCGATACCTGTCTGGCCAACCTCCCTTCCCTCAGCCCAACCCTTTGTGCATGTGCAACACCTTCTGGCACTTCATCGCCCTCACCACCATCGTCAGGTGGCTGCACATGAGCATCTGGGGGCAGTGGCACATTTCTGCGACAACAGATGTTGTGCAGCATGGCACATATCAGTACTATTTTTCCAACTTTTTCTGGTGCATACATCAATGCACCTCCCGTGCGGTCGAGGCAACGGAAGCGTGCCTTCAGCAGGCCAAATGCCCTCTCGACGCAGATCCGTGTACGGGCATGGCCAAGGTGGTATGCCCGCTCCCCCGCCGTGTGTGGGTGACGCACAGGGGTCATGAGCCACGTGTACTGGGGATATCCCGAATCACCTGCAGGGGAGAGAAAGCCGGTATGGGGACAAGGTAAGTCGAGTGGGTGTACAGAGCCCTGTCATCAGTGTGATTTTGCCATATTTGTCATTTGGGCTAGAACATTGTGGAGTGTGCTGTCCTAAGGGCACGATTGAATCAATGGGGTACTCTCCACTTGGTACACCTATGTTTCTGTATGTAACAGTACTCATTCACTTGTCGCAGGAAGAGGGGGCCCTTCCATCTACTTCTGCTTCACAGAAGTGGCTGCCTCATGTGTCATTGCAAATCCATTTGGCTACAGTTGCATTTGCTGCTCTTCACTATTCTGTACAGTTATCCATGCATTTTCATGGCCATTTTGGGGACATTGTTTGTGGGATGTGAATTGTCATTACTCGGCCTACTTATGTGTGGAGCATTCGTGGATGTGCCAGCTCATGGATTGGGTTTTCACTACTGTCGGATGGCCAGGGTGGGATATCTGTACTGTGTCAGTGTTGGGAGCCATGGTGCTACTCACACAGGAGGCCTTGTTGTGGTGGGACTTCCATATGTCAATGTGCCGCCACATGTCTGACATCCTGCATGGGTGTTTTCTGCTGTGTTGGACATGTCCAAGGTTCATCGTGCAAGGTGCTTGAATGTGTATGCTGCTGTGATGGTGCTGACTATTGGGAATGATGGATTCTGTGACAGGCACCATCAGTTGTGGATTGACATGCTTTGTGGTATACATTTGTACTCACCCACTAGCCATGTGTTTTGGCCTCGGTGCCTTTCCATGTACGCCAGCAGGGAACTGTTGCGTAGGACCATGGAGTCATGGGTGGATCCTGGGTAGCGGGCACATCAGTGGCTGAAGGTGAGGTCAGTGCCACATGTCATCTGCACGTTGAGGAAATGGTACTGTTTCTGGTTCCTGTAGGCAGCCTCATGTGCCTGGGGTGGTACAAGTGCCACATGTGTGCAGTCCAGGGCTGCTATTACATTCGGGACTTGGGCAATGGCATAGAATTGACCCTTAAGCTGGTGGACCTGTGCCTGTGTGGCTGGCAATGCAATGTGTTCATTCACATGATTCAACGGTGCATCAAGCACCTGTCGCAGCATGGCACTGAATGTGGACTGGGCCATTCCATGCATCATGGCAACGGTATGTTGGTAGCTGCCAGTCCCAAGAAATTGAAGCACAGACACAAGCTTCACTAGGGGAGGTACTGCCGTGCTGGTGGTTATGCGGCTGCATATGTCACCCTGGATTGTGTCCAGCAACTGGGTGATGGTTGCCCTGTCCAGCCGATATTCTGTCACCAACTGACCATCAGGTAGGGCCCAGGGTGTTGGCCTGACCCTGGGGATGGCTGGCCGCCTTGCTGGTGCTGCTCCCCTCCTCCTTCTCATCCCCACTGCCCCCTGCACTCCCAGGGCCCTAGCCTGGTTGACTGGCCTCTGTAGCTCCAGGCGCAGCAGGTAGAAGTCGACATCAAGGCTCCCGGCTCCAAATGGCAGCATGGTGTTGGGGAGGGTGTGTTGTGCATGGGTGGGTCCTTTGTAGGCCTCAGATTTGCATTGCCTCCACCTGGGCCCTCATTGCTGTCTCCTCCCTGCTCCTGCTGGTGTAATGGGGTTGGGGAGGGTGTGTTGTGCATGGGTGGGTCCTTTGTAGGCCTCAGATTTGCATTGCCTCCACCTGGGCCCTCATTGCTGTCTCCTCCCTGCTCCTGCTGGTGTAATGGGGTTGGGGAGGGTGTGTTGTGCATGGGTGGGTCCTTTGTAGGCCTCAGATTTGCATTGCTTCCACCTGGGCCCTAATTGCTGTGGCCTGTGTTCTGTTACGTCCAGCTTTTTGCTGGAGGTATTTTCGGCGGATTATCCGCCGCTTTTCTGGCGCTAATAGCGCTTACGCCCGACTCGTGATTGATGATGTTATAGCGCTAAGGGTTCCTGGTGCTGTTATGGCCGGCGCTTGTACAGCCGGCTGTCCTTGCGCCGGCTGTTATTGCGCCGGCGGTGTTTGGAGTCGTGATCCGACGGACCCTTAAAATCGGCGCTAAGAGCGTTACCGCCGATTTTAAGGGTTACCGCCCAAGTCGTGATGAGGCCCTAGGTCACAGGTAACACCGGGTCTGACTGAGTCAGGTACCCAAGCCAAAGTGGAGACCCAAGGCAAGGAAGGAAGGACGGACAAGAAGGCCACCTCTGCGAAGGGGGCTCCTTCTCATCCTGCTGCTTCAGCAGCACCCACTGGGATTCATGCTCCGGACGAGCTGGGTCCAGTGATAAACCCAAATTCAACTCCTGAGGGAGAAGACCTTCCTGCGGTAGAGGTGCTCAACCCGGGGGGGGGGGACCTTCAATGCCTGCTGGCTGAAGGGGGGCCCTCTAGGGGACACTTCTGTAAGGGTCAGAGTGCCTCTCTCTCAAGGGTCTGAGGAAACGGGCCCAAACGCAGGCACAAGGTGAAATGACCAAGGTCTTTCCAGATTTATTGGGAGGGTGAGCTCCTTTGTAGTGAGCCCACCAAGCCTGAACCTGGTGCCCTCAAGAGGTTGATGGTACCCCAGGTTTACAGGCCCTTCCTAATGCAGTTGGCACATGAGGTGACCTTAGCTGATCATTTTGGTACCAAGAAGACAAAGCAAAGGCTCTCTGCCCATTTCTACTGGCCCCAGATGGGAGTAAAAGTGGAGTCCCACTGCAGGACCTGCCTCACTCGTCAGATGTCGGGCAAGACTGGAGGCAGTGTCATTGCCCCAATGCAGCCATTGCCAGTGGTTGGCACACTATTTGAGAGAGTGGCCATCGACATGGTCGGTCTTATTGACCGTCCCACTTCTGGTGGACATCGGTTCATCATGGTCTTGATCATGCTACCAGGTACCCTGAGGCTATACGCCTTCAGACTGTTACTGCCAAGGTGGTTGCCAGGGTTCTCATGGGCATTTTCACCAGAGTTGGAGTCCCTAAAGAGGTGGCCTCGGACAGAGGATCCAACTTCATGTCGAGTTACATGAAAATTATGTGGAAGGAATGTGGAGTAACCTACAAGTTCTCCACCTCCTACCATCCCCTTAATGCAACTCTCAAGGGCATGCTGGGTGCTTTGGAAGAGACCCTAAGGAGGAAATGGGATCTCCTCCTGCCATGACTGCTGTTTGTTTACAGGGAGGTACCGCAAGCAGGTGTTGGTTTCAGCCCCTTTGAGTTGCTCTTTGGACATCCCGTGAGGGGTGCCCCTTGCCTTGATCAGAGAAGGGTTGGAAGCAACTCCTCCAGGTCCTGCCAAGCAAGTGGGGGACTATGTGTTAGGCCTCAGACAGAGGATGACACAGATGATGGGCCAGGCGACAGTGAACCTTAAGGCAAGCCAGGAATTGAACAAATACTGGCATGACCGTAAAGCATCACAAGTGGATTGGACTCCAGGACAGGAGATCCTTGTGATGGAGCCTATCAAGCCTAGGGCTTTGCCAGATGAGTGAACTGGACCCTTCAGGATCATCTCCAAGATGGGCTAAGTCAATTATCTGGTTGACATGGGAGTCCCTGGGGTAGCCCCTCAGGTATATTTCCGGTCAACAGGCTAAAGCCTTTCAATATTTCAAAAAGGTAGCAGGCGCACCTCTCCAGAAAGAACATGGCATGATAACCTGTTCTGGTTTTTTTTCCCACTTTAAGAGTTTGCAGCCATCACTTTTTGCTACCTTTCACAGATGGTAAATATCCATTTGCATATCAGTCTTTGTATCACCCACATGTGCAGTCCAGCACCGAAATGCTATGGCAATTCCCTTCTGAACAAGAGTACCAACAGCAATCCCATACACATGTTTCAGCCTTGTTGGGCTTCATCAGTGAGGTGGAGCTCTGCCTCTCTGAGCACAGTGAGCAGGGAGGCCACGTCTGGGTTCCCCCAGGTAACTCAGGGTAACCAACCCCAAGTTCCTTGCAAATATTTTTCTAAAAGGTAGCACGCGCCCCTCTCCAGAAAGAACATGGCATGATAACCTGTTCTGTGGTTTTTTTCCTCACTTTGAGAGTTTGCAGCCATCGCCTTTTGCTCACTGTACCTTTCACAGATGGGAAATACCCATTTGCATATCAGTCGTGGTCCCACCCACATGGGCAGTCCAGCCTTGCCATGGGCGAACAGAAGTCTGTCTCTTACTAGCTTCAGAGCAAGAAGAGGATGAGAGTGAACCCCTTCCAGATTTGCTACATAGCAACCCTCAGGATGGCTCAGTGGAGGGAGTGCATCTCTCTACAGATCTGACAGCAGAGGGCCTGCAGGGCTTTGCTCCGGAAGTATGCCCCTCAGTTCACACAGACACCAGGCCTCAACCCGTGGTGCAGGCACAGAATTGACACTGGTGACAGTGTGCCTGTCAAAAAGCAGGTGCTACTGAATGTCAGACACAGTCGAGAACTACATCCAAGCTGAGGTCGCCAAGATGTTGGATCTGGGTGTTGTTGAACCCTCAACCAGTCCCTGGTCCAGTCCAGTGGGCCTTGCACCCAAGGCAAGTTCCCAGGCAGGCACCAAGGATCGGCGGTTCTGTGGGGACTACAGAGGGGTCAATGCCATCACCAAAACTGATGTGCACACATTGCCCATGGCCGATGAGCTCGTGGACACGATAGGTGCTACCAAATTTGTAAGCACTTTTGACCTTACCTCAAGCTATTGGCAAACAGCTCTGACGGACCATGCCAACGAAAAGACTGTTCTCAACACCTGAGGGGCTCTACCAGTTTAGAGTCATGCCTTTCGGGTTGAAGAATGCACCTGTCACCTTCCAAAGATTAGTCAAACATGCGCTTAGTGGGCTGGAGGCCTTTTGTGTGGCCTACCTAGACGACATTGCTGTTTACAGTTCCACCTTTGAAGAGCATTTGACTCATTTGGATAAGGTGTTGCAGGCCTTGAAAAGGGCTAACCTCACTATCAAAGCCACCAAGTGCCAGATAGCTCAGGGAAAAGTCACTTATCTTGGTCATGAGGTAGGAGGGGGTCGAATCCAACCTCTCCCCAGTAAAGTACAGGATGCACATGACTGGGAGACTCCCACTACTCAAACCCACGCGAGAGCCTTTTTGGGCCTCATTGGGTTTTACTGTAACTTCATGGCGGACTATGGAACCATAGCTGCCCCTCAGACAGCTCTGACTTCAACCAAACGACCGAGGAAGGTTAATTGGACACAAGATTGTCAGAGGCCTTTACTGGCTTGAAGGAAAGTCTGTGTAGGGCACCTGTGTTGCGTGCGTCTGACTACAGCAAACCCTTTATCATTCAGACCGATGCCTGCAACACCAGAATTGGAGCGGTCTTGTCCCAGTTAGATGAGGGAGGGAACATCATTTCATATTCATCAGTAGGCAACTCAAGGGTAAAGAACTTAGGTGTTCTGTTGAAAAGAAAGGTTTTAGCATAGTTTGGAGCCTTAGACGTTTTAGACCCTACCTTAAGGGGTCTACCTTCAAGGTCCAAACAGACCATAAACGCTTAAAAAGGCTTACGCAGATGAAGGGTGAAAACTCGAAACTGCTCAAGTGGTCCAGTAGCCTGCAAGGGTTAGACTTCACCATTGAGCATAGACGTGGGAAGTCTCATGATAATGCGGATTGCCTTTACAGAAGGTATGTTGACCATCAGGATAAAGGTGTCAATCTTGTAGGAAATTAGATGCCCTAACCTCAGTCTGGGGGGTGGGAGGGGCAACTGTGATGCTGGAAATGCAGTGAAAGGACAGGGCCTCCATGTCCTTGTCCTGTAATCCTTTTATCATGGGTGTTCTGTGTTATCTTCTGCACAGGAGTCCATGTGGGACTCCTGGCAGAGCAGCTCTTCCTCTTTTTGGTTGTGGTAAATAGACCCTTGGGATACCCTTAGGGCACCCATGGGTGGGGCTACAACCCTGTAGCCCTAATTTATGTTTTTGGGCACCTGTGTGTGGCCCCGGCGCAGGGTATTGGCTGGTGACCGCTCCATGCTGAATTTGACAGGTGCTCTGAGTATCCTCCATTTTGGGATACCCAGGCCATGCCATTGGAAACAGTTGATTCCTGATAGGAGACAAGATGGCCCCTATGGCCTCTTACTTTCTATTGCCTGTTACCTTGTTTTAACAATGTTATAGAAAGCCCCGACTCTGTCCCTTCCCCCAACTGGCTGTTGGGTGGAAGTTCCATATATGGTATTGTGGGGAAGTCCGGGCCAGACTGGCTGGAGGCTTCCCAATAACTTTATGTTGTGGGTACACCCTTGGGGTGGGACCTGGGCGAATGAAGTGTATGACCAATATACATTTCATGTTATGGGTGGCTGGTTTCTGGTATGTGAAACAAAGGCAAAGACAGCCCTGCCTGAAACTGGTATGAATGCAGTGTGGATTGCTGAATTGCTGGGTATTTGTCCCAATCCACATTCCTTGTTTTGAGTGTCTAGATAGAGAAGAATGGCCTGAACGCACTGTGAGCCTGATTGGCTGCCTGCCTGCCCGAATGCCCTTCTGAATGATTGGTACCCTAAGTGTGACCCAGCAGAGTGAATGAGAGACCAAACAGTATATCTGGGGGCCTCTCTCTGATGAAAATCGTTCAGAAGCTGAAGTCGAAACTTGATGCTTGATCTCGAAGCCGAGCCGGAAGAAGGTGGTTAACTGCTGTTTCCCTTCAATGAAATCTGAAAGCTGCTGTGCCTCCAAGAAACTGATCCAAGAGAGAACCTGGTTAGGAGACCTCTTCCCGAGCTACGAGGGACCATTGTGCACCAGCTAACTTTCACCAAGGCTCCCTGGAAGTCAGTCTTTGAAAGGCTGCCAATCAGAGATGGGGACTGCCGAGGAATCTCTAAGCGCAGCACCCGGACATCGAGGCCATTGAAGTCCATCATCGTCGACCAGGGTTTGGAGAATCTCCATAACTGCTGGAGGCCTGTCGAAGCCGTGCTGCCCAGAAGTGGGGACAGCTTGACGCTGTGCTGCTGACAACCGGACCCACAACGCTCTACTGCCTAAGAACCCTTTGAATCAAGGACTCCCTTTCTCCCCACCGTCAAACGTTTTGTCCCGCCGGAGAAAGTCAAGGTCGTCGACGAACCAAGGAGAATCCGCCGGTGGGTTTCCTCGCCACCCGAAATCCACACAGATGCCGATGACTCAATGCCCTTGCTGGGCCTACGTTCTTCATTGACTCTTTGCGGCAACAAACTATTGTCGTCGAGTTGCACCGCACGCCTCATCTTCGCAGGACGTCCACGACTGATCACTGATGAGTAACGCCAGGACCGAAGCTACTGCCTCGATGCCATTGTTCACCCTTTTCTTCGAGGGATCTCGACCATCCGTGTATCCTGCCATAAGGGGAGTCCACTCAAGAAGGATCTGTAGACATCCCAACTCTGCTAAACCAAGTACATCGGGGTAGTAGAACGTTTGTAGAGGGAAATAAGACTCTGCTGAACAATGTATGGACTGGGCTTGTTCATTATATTATTTACAGGTGGGGGGGATCCTCACACAGAACTGTGTGAGTAGGGGCCAGTATTCTGCCAATTGTTTAATCACTTGTTTTCCTCCCAAAGTCTATGATTGATACCTTTTACTATTGATTTGTATGCCATTTGAAACGGTCAGCAGTTGGTGCATTTTAATGGAGTCAAAGAGTAACTGTTGTACCACATAGAAATTGTACATTTATCATTATAGTATTGCCTGAGCACAAAGTGTGTTATTGTAGGTGTATATAACTTGAACCTTATTTATATAAAGAACTGTGTTATCACTAACAGTGTGTGGGCATTCCTTTGGGGGGGCTTGGGGACTACACCGTACTTAAGAACCAGCCCACATCACCGCCTAAGAGCTCAAGCCTTGATTGCCCATCCACGTTTACCAAATAGAGAACCTTGACTGGGGTCCTCTGTGCTCCTACTCTGCCATATAGAGAGCAGGAGTACAGACACCGCCCCCCCTCCAGTCTTTACAGCTCCTTGAAAGAACAGAAGGACTTATTACGAGAGATAACAAAAGGCTATCTGAAGAACTCATATTGAGGAGAACATTTCTGAAAAGCAACCCAGGAGAAGGGACCCATTCTCCTGGTCTTTTGGTTGTTTAGTAATAGTGGTAGGGTCTGCCTAGGTTCGTTTTGGACAAAGGACAGACTTGTGATTGAGCACCCTAGTTTAGTTGTGTTAAGTAGGGAAACCCTTAGGATAGGGAAAGTTAGGCATTTTTCCTTATTTTACAATAAACATTTTGGAAATTGCACCTGTTAGTCTGTCTTCTCCTTCTGACCTAGCACAGCACTCAATGTTGCAGCAAGATGCACAATGGGTCCTTGTACGAATTGGAAGGGTACTTCGGAGTTTCAGTGCCAAGAATTTTAAAAAAGTCACCATATTGCTAGTAAAACATTATTAAAATGTTGTGCTGTCAAAGAAAACATAATTGAATGCTATGCACCATCTATCATATTTGTAGACATTCAATGCAAACTGACTTGCACTTAATTTCTTTGCAGAAGCAGCTGTAGGAAAAGATGTTTCTTTTTTAACAGGCGTTTCACAGGAACAGGCATAACAATAATCCAAACAGGAGTGGACTGCTTAGACATGCTGCAGTCTTTTACATGACATGAAATGCAAAGAAGAGCGCAATCAAAAAACGGTTTGCATAGGCAATTCTAATAGGCATTTTAGTGGTTTGGGTGATAGCAATAATACTACCAGGCTAAGTTCACAGATGCAACGTGTATGGCGTGCAATAAAAAAACTCAATTTTATAATGTTTTCCTTTACAATATGTGTCTTCCAAGTAGGACAGACATGCAGGATCAAGACCTTTAATACTGTGTTGAAGTAGAAACATGCAATTAGCGACCCCAGCAGAGACATGTATGCCAGAACAGCATTTTAGGAGAGAAACTCACCTGAATTCTTTGGCAGAAATAAGTGAACCATCCTAAAACACCACCCTACACATTAATGTTTACAGGCGTGTTACTATGGTAAATGGACCACTGTCACAGTGACACACATCTGAGTTGGTCAAAAATCCAAGCATTGCCGGTTTATACAGTAGTTGGGCTGAAATTCTTCATTTTTTAAGGAAAGCTAAAAAACTGCCGTATGCCTTGAAGTCTCTGCCAGCGTCAGTTCAAATGGAATCTTTATAATCGGCTTTCTGCAGAAGTCTGAAGATTGTTGTCAACTCCTGTGTTGATGTTGTGATTTTACATTTTGTCGGGATGACCTTTTTTGTGCATGTATGTCACCGGTTTATTGTGCTTGTATATCCTCAGGCCCTTGAGGTCATGCTAGAATATTACACATGCAATCAAAAAGGCACAGCCTGTGAAATCACAAAAGGTTCCAAAAATGACCATCTTGTAGACCCTTCTTAAGGCAACTACTACATCCATCTCCCAAAAGTGTGTAAAGTAGTGTGAAAGCTGGTATGGGACAATAAAGAGACAGAAAATTGAAAGCAAACTTGATTCTTTGGAATCATTTTATATGTCTTGCTGTTACGGCTGCTCCATTCTAGCAATGGTAGAGGAGAGGAACCAGCCACCATTAATGTGCGCCACGCTTTTCAGGAACATCCTTGCCCGCTCTAGTTCTTTTTCAAGATGGCCACCACCACCACCAACTTGCATTCTCCTTCAGGTATGGCACTGTTTTACCCAACTTTCCTCTTCGCTCTCCGAGCGCTTTGTTGCCTTTGCATCACCTCTGGTTGCCCCTTCCTACTTCTGCTCGTGCTATTGTTGCTACGTGTGCTGTTATCTACCGGCAGTCTCCTGTTCTGTCTCCGTCTCCTCGTGAACCTGTGAATCCATTCAGCATTTCCCATTTTGAGAGTTATTCCTGCTGTTCTGTCTCTCCTAATACTTACCAGGCACATTGTCCTGCTTAGACTCTGGTAACACTGTCTGCTTCCTACATAATATTACAGTCCACTGCCTTGGTTATCGGTCCATATCTGGGTGTTCCTTCATAACACATTCAACCTTCTACAATGAAATCTGTTGGGGTTTTTTTGTGCCTGGAGGCTCCCCCCCCTCCCTTCCCTTTGGGTGTTATTTCATGCAGCAAGTCTCTTGCCTTGGCTGAATCCAGCAGAGAAGCATAGTTGCTACTCCTCATGACAGACCTTACCTCTACCAAGAACGGAAGACTTCCAAGAAAAAGAACAAGGAAAGGACCTAAGGAACCAACCTCCCACACCACATCTGAAGAGTCAGGTTAGGATAAGAAACAGGTATCTGACACTTTCCTACTCTGGAAACGAGGGCCTGCTCATTTCTGTAACCACGTATGCAGTTTAAGGAGGAATCTCTCTGATGTATTCTTTAACGTCCACCCAGAGACGTTGTCAAAGAGGATTTTGTCTTAAGTTCATTAAGGTACCAATCATTTTGGCTGTGATCTTATTGGTTACGGTATTCATCTTCAAAAGCCACATTTGGCAGGTAATCCACACTTGCAGGTAAAGCAAAGTATAGGAGAGCAATTCTGCAACAGTGAAACCGATAAACTCAATATTGAAAAATCTAGGATTTCCTGCATGTTTCAGGATACAAATATTGTCATATCTATTTCTTTCCCCACATATTTCTGTAGTACCATCTCTGAAGTGCATCCAACCTCCGATAAAGTTGCCAATTCTATTCTTTTGCACATTAAACTTCTTGTTGCAACAGGGAGCATCATGGGACTGCATTCATTTTGTGAATAATTGTGCCACCTAATCCATTAAAACTTGTGTTCACCAGAAGGGCCAATAAACGACAGACTGGCTGAAATTTCCTTCAGACATTAGAGCATTTATTTATATTTATTTGGTATTTCTAAAGGAAATATACATTTTCTCGGAGTTGCGTCAGGCAGGAAGAAGTTGGACACGCTGGGGACATTATTCAATCTCTATAATAACATTTTAAATAAAAGGCCTAACTTTCTTTGTAGCTAGAGGGATACCCTACATGTCTAAAAATGCTTATGAGTAAGTCCAAAGTAAATGTGTCCTCCGTCCAAACTATCTGACCCAACCACTGTATGTAAATTATATAGGCCAGGAGAGTGTCTTATAGTTGGGTGGTCTTCTTTCAGATCGTATTTATTTACAACGTTTGTCTATGGTACAGATATTTGTCAACTTCGTCTCCTCGGATAGTCTCTAAGGTTGTTTTTTGTAGTTCTTCAAAGACCCTCTTGGTTTTCGTGCTTCATGTGGTCCTATATTTACAATGTTTTCTATGGCAGTGGTTCCTCACACACTGGTCATCCATTGTAGACTCTTCCCAGTCTTTAATTTCAGGCTTACCCCGAGTTGGGTTTATCTTGACCACTTTAGGTTTTTCTTTTAATGAATTCTCTGTCTAAACCGTTCTCCTCTGATCGTGTTCATAGGTTATCTCCCCTTCCTACCAAGGGATTTGTTTCCAGTTTCTGCTTGTTTCTCACTTGGGATGGACAAAACCCCTTTTGTATATTCTTTTAACTTTTCTTAACTTGTTTCCTTTTTAATATCTTGCCCTTGGGACAAGTTTTTCTCTTCTTATAATAACCCTCTTCAGCAACCAGGTTATTAGTTACTGGGTTTCTCTGCTTTTTACAATTCCAATTACAGTCTTACCTTTTTTTCATCCTTAGAACTGGGCCAAGTTTCATCAGATCGATAATGGTGCCCCTGCAACCTCCCACTTCTCCCGTTTCCCGCTGGCACCTCTCTGTATGCAGGGGAAGGTGTAAGGGCTCGGCTCTTGCTCGGGTAAACTTTCTCGCTATTCTCAGTCATAGGCTTCACGTTCTCTGTTCTTCATCAGGTACCTGCAGTACACTGGCAGGGATGATGGGAAACCATCGCCACTTCCTGCAATGGTGATCTCAGTGTCGTGGTTCTAGTGTCCTGCCCACCATGCTACACTTGTGGTTATGCCACCACTGGATATCCTCGTTCCTGCTTTCCTCCTCAAGATGCTTTCCTCACATCTGCACACGCCTGGCCCCTGACGTTTCGTACTAGTGCTCTCTGCCTCATTGGAAGTCGCAGGATCTGCAAATCGCCTTAGCTCCACCTCCACAAGGCATGATGTGAGGGGTATAAACTTGCGCATAAGGCTATCCTCCTCTTATCAGACACGTCCCAGTTATGTATATGTCTCTTGTTAAAGAGACATCTTCCTTTTCTTTTCCACATGGGTTTCTCTTTGCATTGCCTTCAGCCAAATTAAGAGAGGTCACATTATTTGTTACAATAGGCAGTCCCATGTATGCAGCTATAGTAGGTGGATTAGGGAGTTCCTCACAGGGGGAGCCTCTCCCAGTGAGGTCCCACTTAATCTTGACCCCCTAGGAAGGGTCTTGCAGAGTGGAATCACCGCCCTAGCCTCACATGGGGAGTCGCCCCCTTGGGAAGAAGGGGCGAATACCCATTATTTGTGTAAGAATACATGTGACAAAGATTCTTAAAATGTCAAATATTCAAAATGTTTGACTCAGCAATAGGTTCATGCTGTAATAGCTGTTATCAGGAAAGCCTTTGCCAAAGAGATTCTGGTCAAATCACCACACAAGAGATCACGGTGTGGACAGTACATTTTTATTAAGAAAGCTACAGTGAATGACAGTTGTGAAAAGGACTACATCTCCCATTCCCCCCCCATCTTAAGAACAACATTATCAAAGTGAAAGGGGGTGCTCTGCAAACTATGTACATCCACTGGTATAAATATTCTGAACATTTCAAACACCATAACAATAAACTTGCCATCTTCCATAGAAGAGCTAATACCAAGTACTGCTCCTACCTACCCTGTGCACAAGGGATACACACTGTCAGCGTACAGTCTAAAAATGCAAGGTCTACATTGCTTCTTCAGTAAGCATGATTGGGAAATGATTAAAACAGGATCCGAGGAAAAAATAATACTGGAAAATAAACACAAAAACCACAAAATGGGATTTGCTATGATGCTTCACAACAGTTCTCTGTTGATATTTCTAATGCACATTAGACATTGGTGAAACCAATCTGTTACTGTGCTCTTTGAATGGTCCAATTACTCTACAGAGACTACGGGAACCAGAAAGGTAGGGTTTGATAAACCAATTCTATGCAAAATACCTAAAAAACGTAATAAAAGGGGCTCGGAAATTTGAAAACATATTAAACACTTTGTATTGAAGATCAGCACTGTGCAACATGATTCACAAAAAAAACAATCGATTTTCCAAAATCAATACCACAAAACACAGCATGTAAATTAACATGTCACAGCGGTGCATTCACATTACTAGAAGTGCATTAATGAGTAAGTGTAACAGTGTTTTTCCACAGACATGAACACAAAGTAAAACTGGAAACCATCAAATTGCTTGGTCTATTTTAAATTGCAGATTACATATTTTAGTCAGCTGTACATTGCTTCACACGTTCTTTGTAAAAGAATGTTTCTTTAACAATAATCATTGTAGAACAATAACAAAGGAATAATACATTTGCAATACAAATCTGATCAGCAGTGCAACCAAATTAATATGGCCATGCTTAAAAAAACGTCAGAATTCATTCCAATTTACAGATTTATAACATACCTAAAAATTAAAAGAAACAAGATAAAGCAGCATGGATTTACATCAAGATCCAATGTAATTCGAAGTGTTTGCAGTAGATCTTCACCACTGCCAAAATTGGGACTGCTGCCAACACAAACAACGTTCACAGAATGTTGTCCTCCAATACTCTGATTGCAAATTGGGAAAGGGTACACCTTCGTCAAACAATTCACATCTGCTGGTTAGATCATACCTAGATGGAAGTTTTTGGAACAAACCGTCTCAAAAATTTACATATCTCCGATGGTGATCACACAAGGTGGCCAATTTCAGGTCCACAGCTGCAATGATGCCAATGAAATAAAGATGCTCCAGAAAATATAGTATGTATTTAGCACACCGGTTTCAAAAAAGGGCAGCATAATTTGGTCACGGAAATGTACATTAACTGAAGGATTTAAATATAGCAATTGATTTACCCCTTGCACATGTGAATACAAAGGGTAAACATGCTGTGTGCAACGCAACACTATCCTTCAAGATAGTGCTTGGGTTAGAGTACAGTCACAGAGAAATATGCATGTCGCTGGTTTTCTTGAGGCCATATTGTTTACATCGGATTTCCCTTAAAAGCATTTTGGGCTGCCGTCGTTGCTGCTGTGGAGGCTGCATTAGCTGCAGCGGTCTGCACAGTTTTATTAGACATTACACCTGTGGCAAACTCTTGCTGAGCTTTTTCAAAGCTAGCGCCTGTGGTGCGGTAGAGTCCATGCACCTGCAAAAGATGAAACATGAAAAGTGAGTTTAAAAAGCAATTCTAATATTTTAATCACACATGCCCTTGCAATCACAAATTTGGTGTTCTAGTGAAATAAGAAAGGAACAAGTCCACCAACTAAAATCGTCCCATGAAAAGAGGCACTTTCAGTAAGGCAGTACATGTCTAGAAGATGCCTGGAGCATCTCTAGATTACTCCCACCACCATATATGCATTCACAAGTAGTTGCACGGAAGCTAATTTGTAGATGCCTGGAGTACAAACGAGATGCTCCTGAGCAAATGGACTTAACACAAATGTGCTTAAGGGCCTAATTTTTCCATCTGCTCTTTGCTTTACATCAAGCAGCTGTCTATTTTAAACCACCCGGTTAATGAAGAGGAATGAAATATATATTTGGACAATACTGCTTTCATATCTGTATCGGAGGGCATGTTTGCTCAAAGTGAAAACACAAATATTAAGTGCAAGCACCTCATGTGTTATTTTGAATATATCAAATAAAAAGACAAACAATAAATGTTCCCAAAACTTTGGTTCCAAAATTAATTTAGACAAACATTAAGATGTTTACATAAAGTGGGACAACAGGTGGTCTTTAAAGGTAACCTGCATCTTTCTCTTAAGCTGTTCTTTGTTTCACAAAGCTTACCATCTAAAATAGCTATTAAGTAGCGGGGTTGCCGCGCTATACAATATAAAAAGAAGCTAATCCAGCTCAGCTGCAATTAAATAAACAAAAAAACTCAGGGAACTTTTCAGTGATATCACTATGCAACCCCCGCAACCGGTTTATTGCAATTTGCAAAGTCGCATTGGTGTGTCAAAAAAACAAAGACCACGAGTTCCCCTACTCCGTTTGTCTAAGTCAAAGAGTGCGTTTTGAACACACCTTATTACTGGGCCATAGTATAAGACAAATTCCAAGGTGCCATTTGGTGTTAAGTTAATTGGTTTTATTGTACAACACCTTCCTCCTTGGGTATTACAAGTAATGCCTTCATATTCAATAAGTACACATTTTGGCCTAAAGTACCAAGATACAAAAAAAAAAAACACAAACTCATTGTAAAGTGCAAGACCGTGCAGAAAGCAACAATTCATCGACAGTACCGTCAAACAGCACCAATTAAAGTGCAATAGCCAACAGCAATACAATTTATTTTTTGCCATTTTCATTAGTTTGTTTTTTTTTTTTTTTTAAAAGGGGACACGCATATTTCATCCATACAACATTTCATGAACACCACATGAATTTAAGATCAGCAACAATTAAAACCAGTTCTACAAAAACACAGTCACACAAGTTTACACAATACAAACAAAATCCTATATCTTCTAACACCAACCAAACGGTTTAGTTGCTTCTGAGCATACACAGGGACGAACTTATTCAGGGATACAAAACGAGGGCACAATCTTATTGCGCATTACATTCTGATGCCCAACAGGACCTTTCTTCTTATTGAGAACCCAGGGACTACATGTCCCAAAATCGCCTTTTACAAGAGTCTATTAAGGACCACCATTTATTGAGCAATTCTTATTTGTTTTCCTGTGAATTAATCACCAGACCAACATGATTGCATCCCATCCCCCAGTATAGTGTATAATAAACAATTAAAAATCACTTAGTGCGAGTTCAATCAGTCCAACTTTAATTTAGCAAAAGAACATCCTGAAGTGCAGTTACATGGTCACAACGCCCACAGCACTCCACCACTTTACAATGAGAACCAATGGGTGACACTAGAAGTAAATAAATAATTCTGACACCTTCCTTGTTCTAGAAACCCAAAAACATCCGTAAAGTGCACGTTGCCAGCCATGAACGCTGTTCGTGTCTTGTTTGTACTCCATTGAACCTCCAATCCAGAACCATATTGAGCTGGGGGACTTGCCCTTTCTCGTGAAGCACCATGGGACTACATTGCTCTATGGGTACGAAGTGAAAAAAAAGGGAAACAACAAAATCCTATTTTAACTATTCTCTGTGATCCACTTCCTTTGGCTAATCAGTATCTTAAATTCTAAACAAACCGGTATTTGTAGTTGCAGAACTGACCGTTCCAAAATAAAAAATGGAGCGGGACACCAACGGCATCTGAAACCGCTGTTCTGCGGCGCAAACTGATATTCATTCTGTTGGGCATGTAACAATACCGTGCACAGTGTGTCTGGTGGAGTCAGGAGGCAGACCGCTGTGCGTTTTTCCCCGTGATTCTGACTACTGTGGTAGTCCTTCAGCTTCTACAACTGCTGTTGCTGGGAACTTTTCATAAAAGCACAGCGCAGGCGTGGAGCGTGGCGTGGTGTGTGGCACAGTGTGTCTGGTGTCCGGTGTCTGGTGACGGAAGACGGAGGACAGGAAGACAGGTGGTGAGAAGAGCCCTCAAGGCTACCTTTCATAACCCCCTCCCCGTCCATTCCCTCCCGTGTTCTCCCTACCTCCCTACCTCCCTCCCTCCCTTCCCCGGCCCCGTCCTTCCTCCCCCCCCTTTTTTCCCCCGTTCTCACCATCTCTGATCCCTCGCCTCCTGAAGTTACCAGCCAACTCCACACTCGTATAATATATGCACGAACCTCCACAGATTGTTGCTGAAAACTGAAAACTAAATTTCCATACTGATACGGCTAGCGCTCTCGGTGTACACGGCATGACGGCGCCGGCATCTCCAACTGAAGCGGACCCGGGCCGCTGGATGCGCAGCAAAAAATCTCAGCCTGAACTCGCTAGGAGAAAGCCGGGCTCGCGCCTTAATAGCACTGAAGTTGATGCCAACATAAGCCCGCCCTCTCTCCCCTCCCAGGACTCCGGAATGACGAGCGAGGGCAGCCTGATCCACGCAACCTCCTCCCCCCTTCAAGGCTCGGGGGAACTCGAGGCCCTAAACGCCATGAAGCCGTCAAAACAGTTTGAGACGGAAGGGGAAACAGAAGGGGAAAAACAGAAAAAAGCATCCAACCTTTCCAGCACTCCAGAATGGACAATGTCTCCTATCACCCTTCAAACCCCCTGCCTGCTCACCGTTTCGACGAGCGACATCCTGCCTGAGGCCGTTGGAGGACAGCCTCGACAGGGGTCTGCTTGGCAGGGGGAGCTTGAGGTGGAAGAGCCCATCGTCCAGAGGTCCCCGCAGCGGCAGCCTCATTCCACGCTGCCGGGAAAGCAAGTGGCCGTAGTGGAAAAGTATGGTGGCGAGGCAGGGAAACAAACATCAAGGTCTGAAAGGGGCCTGGCGACCACAGCCACAATAACAACCCTATTCAAGACGCACTGATTACCGGCCGGGAAAAGACACTGGCATGGACCAAGTGGAGCCTTAACGAACCCGGCCCCACAGTAACAAAAGATGTGGCGGACATGCACGAGAAGGGAAATAATGATGATTCGGTCTTCGAAGTACCAGTAGGACCGAACGTTTCCATCCAAGCATCTCCCACTGAAATAACAAAGTCCGGCAAACCAACCATAAGATACCGACGACCAAAGAGTCAGGAACACAATGAAAATGTACGTGTAAAGAACGCCGAAGCCATGGAACGTGACACGTCATTACCAAACCATGAATCCATTTCATCCCCTGAGTCATGCTCTGACCAGGAGGGGGGGAGACAAAAAAACTAAAGAAGTCGCCACGAGACCAAAAATCTTCAAAAAAACTATGAAAGACAAAGCAAAAGGAAAGGCCACAGACGGGAAGGCCTTTGCAAAAAAAGTTTGGAAAGCCGGCCCAAAAGCATCAGGAGGCGCAAAGGGTCTATCAGCACCGCTGCTATCGGCCTCCCTGAAGGATTACTTTATAAAGCATAGTAAGAGGAAACTGTTCTGACCACAAGATGTCAGACGCTGAAATATTGGAGGCGATAAAAGAACCACCTCCAGTGAACAAAGCCTGCAAAACGGACCCAAACCAGGGAAACCCAGCGCCCAGAATCAAATGGCATGCATGCAACCCACCCATTGTGGACAGGGATTCGGAAGGAGGAAGGGCTGCGCCTCGCCCGGCTAGCCTCCTTCACAAACCTACACCACTATCAGAAATTGCAAAGCTGACATCACCTCTGAAATTAACAGAAGGGCCGAACATGGAAGAAATTAGCTCTGTCCCCTACCCTCTAGACGAACCATCGCTAACACCAAGACCCCAAGATCGTAATTACCCACAGAAGGGTCCTACGAACATCACCCAGATCATAGAGTCCGAGAAAGAACGAACTGCCCAACCACAGGACCTAGCGCCTGTACATAGTTCGAGCATAGAGGCACGGGACAGACCTAAACTCAGAACGAGACTCTCGCAGGGGGAAGACCAATACGCTGGGTTCCGCCCACACATACAGACAAACAGCAACAGAATCTGGGCTGAAACATCAGCCAACGCCCAAGAGACCTCAATAACTACAGAAAAAAACCTTTCGGAGAGACTGCTTCAGCATCAAAATGAAAGAGGTCTATACACTCCGAAAAAACTGAGAAGGCAAAGCGACATTTCAGGATTGTCTGATAAAGAAACGTCATCATCAAAAAAAAAAAAAACAACCTCCTATCCATCATGTCTGCCCTTACTATAGCACTAAATCCCTTTAGTAAGCTATATGAATCGATCCATGAGGCACTAAAGGACAACACATCGATGATTACCTCACTAAAGGACAAACTAACGTTCATAGAAGGCTACGTAACGGCTGTTGAACAGAACTCAAAAAATATGCGACTGACTCTCGAAGACAGAATACTAAACCTAGGGAAAGAACTGTCAAACATCAACCCACGAGTACAGTATACTAACATATTGACCAATAGAAGTACCCAGACGGAAGATGCCGTTCAAAAAAAGAAGGATATAGCTCCGATCTTCGCAAAAGGACTGGTTAAACCGCCAGTATCTCGTCCTGGCGCTAAACGAATCTCAAAAAATTCAACCAGTACCAAAAATTCGTCAGAAGGTCCGCTACTGTGCATCTCTATAGAGGGGCCACTAGACCATTCAGCCAGAGCGGCAACTAGTTCCCAAACAGGGTGTGAAAACTCCCTAGATACCAGGCCTACCAAAGTAAGGGAAAACAAAGGAAGCAGTGGCCCAGACAAGACCAGTACCCAGAAAGAGCAAGACCTGTCTGATGCCTCACAAGGGCCCCTGTCTCAAGCCCCGGTCTAGATTCTTCAAACTGCTCCCAGACCTCGGATTGTGTCAAAATGATCACGGCAATTACAGAGCCCCAAATAGAAGAAGCATGGCAGATAACGACAGGTGCCCGGAAAAAAGTGGGTCAGCCTTCACCACCGAAAGAATCCAACGATGACCAAGGAGGGACAAGCCGACCGGAAAGACCCCGCTCGAACACGACCAGTACCGGATTGGAAGCCATAGAAGCTTTAAAAAAAAATAAAAGAAAAGAACCGCTCTCAGAACAGAGAACCTGAGAGGCATCCATTGCAAACGCAAAAACAAGACCGTAGAAAACACCGGAGGTACTCACATAAAGAAGATCTCAAACGCATAAAACCCATAGCAAAAAAAGACTTAAAACTTACTGAAACGACCCTTTTGAAGCTGGAGCAAACTTCGGCCAGAGACAGCTACATGGTACTGAATAGAAGAACTGTTCTAAAGATAACGGCGAAAGTCGGAAAATTACGACATCTATCAACCAATGACCTGGTCTTGGTGGGACCATACCACAGGGACCACAGAGCCAAAGCATATCTACATGTAAGATCAAATGCCCTAAAAGAATGGCCTTTAGAAATAGCAAAAGATCTACAACGCCTGGGCCTGAAATTACAAAAACTCCGGACCGGAATAAAAGAGCGAGAAGAGGGGGAAAGGACCGAACGGAAGTTCTCAGCAAAACATGATGCCGAAGCGAAAGCAGCCCCCTCCACAGAGGAAAACAGAAGACGAGATGACGCGCCGGAACGTGGAAACGAAGCGAGGGATAAACAAAACGATTACCCTCCTAAAGGACTTAAAACGAATCACATGACATCTAACTACTCTAGACGCCGAGAGAGAAGTCCAAAGACCTACCGCTTAAAGAATGAACAGATTGTGCAGTCTAATCTAGCCCCAATGCCAGCGACGTCATCAAAATCTTGGAAATGGATTTCTGACACCTTTGGTCGTATCAAGAAGGACTAGCAGTCAACCCATGACGCCATCATTTCGAAGAATCTCACACCTAATGCGGACCAACGGTGGAAAGAAACCGTATTACAGATGGCGTCATGGAACACAAGAGGTTATATTCATTTAACCAAACCCAGCGATACAAACTGGAACAAATTCGACCTAATCTGTTTCCAAGAAACATGGATAGTAGACAAACCTTCTCTCGAGGGATTCACAATTGAAGTTTCCCCAGCTCAGAAGCCCATCGCGGGAAGGCCTTCAGTGGGACTGCTCACGGCAGTACGATTGGGGTCAGGAATCTTAATGAAAAGCAAAATCAGTGAGGAGTATGGCACGTTAACCATCCTGGCGCAATGGCACCACCAAGATCAGGTGGGAAATGGGGAGTCTAGCTCTGATCTCGCCATAATAAACCTATGTTGGAATCCTGATAAAACATCAACGAAAGATTTTTGTAAACAAGTGGCCAACTCCATCGATGATATCAGAATTAATCATGATACCCCCAACATCATCATCTGTGGGGACTTAAACGCAAAATGTGGAACACACTTGGAAGACAAGATGGTGCCCCCAGCCCTGAGAAAAACAGATGTTAGAGGCCAATCATGGCTGTCCTTGATGAAGTCCAGACAACTCTACAATGCCGCAACACTTCAAGATGGTGGCGTGCAAATCCCCACATGGGAAGGAGAGTCCTCAATCGCTAATTTAGACTATATTTTTATCTCAGAAGGTCTAATCGCTTACTTCAAGGAATTTAAAGTAAAAAGAAGGACCGAAAGCGACCACAATCTCCTCCACTTATCTTGGAGAGGAGAAGTGAAAGACCGACTATCCTACCCCTTTGAGATAGACACCAACAAGCAGCAAAACCGAATTCGCCTCACATCGGAAACCATCAACGAAGTAAGAAAAAACCTTTGCAAAAAACAACCTAGCTCGTACAAAGGTTCAGAAGACCAACGGCCAGAATACCTGTCGCTCTTGATACCGCATAAAGTGGACTTCGGTGGGAAAAATCGACACAAACCCACACACATTCATATGTTCAATGCAACATTGGTAGCCAAGCGCAAAGAAATCAGAAAACTGAAAAGACTAGCGTCCAAAATCATCAGTGAAGAATCCTGGAAAGCCTACCAAAGGGGGAAAGCAGTTTACAAAGCATGGCTCAAACAAGAATGTCAAAATTTATACCAGAACAACGCCGGGGCCATGCTGAAAATTGGGGCCTCCAAAAGCAGCCGTGACTTCTGGTCCCTATTAAAATCAATTAAGGGCCAGAATTCCTCGCAGATCCTCAGTAACGTCACAGAACAACAGTGGATCGTATACTTTACTGATCTCTACGCCTTACCACCTCACAATATCTCGCAGATGGTGCCACTACCACAACACGGAGGTCTAAAAGATCCTTGGATCAACGTAGCTGTCTTGGAAGATATTTTGAGCGTAATTACACGCTTAAAAACCTCTAGGGCCCAAGGTCCCGATGGACTCACCAACTCTGATCTGAAGCAGCATCCCAGAGCCTGGGCGGGTTTGATCTGTGAGTTGTTCGACCAATGCCTAAAACAAAAGAAAATCCCGAAGACTTGGACGGAGGCGGTCCTCGTACCAATCTATAAAAAGGGGATCAGAACGGACCCGTCCAATTACAGACCTATTGTCTTACTGGACATTATTGGGAAAATATTTGCCTCACTGACACTCAACCACTTCAAAGAGTGGGCCAGGAAATCCCCAGCCCTTGACATTTTCCAGACAGGCTTCCAAAAAGGAGCGGGAACAGCGATAAACATCCTGATCCTGAATACCATCAAGGCAAGAGCGAAAGGTGGTGCCCCTGGAGTCCATATGGCCATGATTGATCTGTCGCAGGCCTTCGATACAGTGGACCGTAGTAAATTATGGTCGAAACTAGAAAAGTGGAATTGCCCAATGTCAATTCTTGGCCCAATCAAGGCCTTGCACAAGAAAACATCACTCAGAGTGCGACTATGCCAACTGGGAACTTTATCCGATAAGATTACCACAGAAAGAGGTGTCAAGCAAGGCTGCCCGCTGGCTCCAGCACTTTTCATCGCTTTTATTGGCGACTTCCAAGAAACAGAAGACCAGGTCCGAGCCTTCCCTCCAAAGCTGGGAGAAGTGAAAATATCTAGGCTATGGTATGCGGACGATCTGATCCTGCTGGATCAAACGGCCATCGGACTCCAAAGACAGATTACCAACCTATCAGCTTACATGGATCTTAATAACCTAAAGATCAACTAAAAAAAAACCAAAATCATCTCTTTCTGCAAAACCACTAAGGAATTAAAGACAGCACATTCCTGGTATCTGAATAAAACTAAAATTGAATCAGTGAAAGAATTCAAATACTTTGGTGTCATGATTGACAATACTCTGAAAGACAAATCTCTTCTGAATTCGCTGTGGGAAAAAATCCACAGTCTCACAGCTCAAACTCGTGCTGTGGATACGAAATTCGGAAAATTTTCATGGTCTCCAGCTCTCCAGTTTTATAAATCAAAGGTTATACCAGCACTAACCTATGGAATGGCGGCAAACCTCTCCCTGCCATCGGAAATTTGGACCAAGCTTGAAGGCTACCTCTGGAAGTCAGTCTTGGCACTACCGAAATCTACACCTATGCCAGCCATTCGACGGGACCTAGGCCTTCCGTCTATAGCCTCAGTGGTAACTCAAAGCGCAGTACAACTTTACAGAAAAATGTTGTCCCCCGGTTCACTGCCGATTTTCCAACTCATGGAAATTGAAATTACTAAAGGCACCTGCAAACCACTACTTGATTGGGGAAAAAAAAAATACACGAAAAACTGGAAGAAGTGGCCTGTTTCAGTGAAACGCTCCTAAATAACCCTGGGAGAGTAAAAAAGAAACTAGAAGATCAGGATTGGATCAAAACTAGTGAGAGGATCCTGCAATACAAATCCCTAGAGCATCTGCCACCCACGCACAATCGACTGAGGATCCCTCTAAAATATTGTGAAAGATTCCCAGAGAAGAACCTGAGGAATACCTTTATGAGAGCATGACTGAATCTACTCAATACAAGGGAAATCCTAGCTTCAAGAGCACGTGTCCCGGATGCCCACTGTCGCCTATGTGAAGATCCAACTCAAGTTGAAACGATCTACCATCTTCTCATGTCATGCTCAACCTTAGCAACAGAAAGACAAGAATACTTGGCACCACTCACATCCAACGAAATCGCTCTGGATGAAGAAACTCGCTGGTATCGTCTAAATTGCTGGAGATTCCCCCAGATGGTCCAGGATGACTGCTAAATTCCTGGACGTTGCCCTTAGAAGGGCCAACACTCCCGTCGCAAGTGTCCTCCAAACTAACTTAGAATGAAGCGCCTTCAAGTCCGACAATGGCTCAGCACACGAGACCAAAGTGGTGTCCCAAGTTGGAAGATTGACTTTTGTAAAAACCAAGTGGTTAACACAAAAATAAAAAATAATACCGTGCATTACACGGGCGTGCTCGCGCTGCAACGACGACCTGTGCTGACACTACTCTTCAGTGACCGTACTCATGGTTCATAGAACGCACTAGAAAGCGTGAAAGCGTGCTTCACTCAAATGTTCGCATTGGAATGATCATGCTAACCTGAATATACACCATCACAATAACAAAATGAGTTAGTCAAGTACTTTGCTCTACACGTTTTAAGGTCTTATTAAAGCTCAACTCGTAGACTTACTGCAACTCTCCCTTAGTGCTTTGCATAGACTTGGATCTACATGGCTCAGTGTACTGGCCATAAGGTATTCTAGTACACCACCTAAAACAAGAGTGAACCCATGGTCCATCTTCTGCTTAGCTAAACTTTAGACCATTCAATACATTTTCGTTTAGCCCTTTCATTACTTTTAGTCAAAAAATGAATCCTTGTTCTTTACGTAATAAGAGTATCAACTGCTTCATCTTTCCCTTTTTTTTATTTGATAAAGCACAGTCCCTCGTAGCTCCTCAGGTTTATGCAATCCATCTAAAAAGTGCTCGACAAGAGGTGCAGTCATCACTTGTTTCAATACAACTTTTATGCTCGGTTATTCATAACCTTTCTTTTCTTTCAGTTTTGCCAATATTAAGTCTGTCACATGGAGACCAGGTGGCATACACCACCATAGTGGAACTATAGTTTGTGAAGTTTGCTTGTGAAGCACATTTGTGGCCATGGTCATTCTCACCCACTTTCTGCCCCTTCCCACCCAAAACACAACCTATTTGAGGTAGCTTTATTAAGTCTTAACATCAAACTGTGTGCTCAAAGAGCTTTATAGTGTTTTTTCAAAGCAGTCTTTGTAGAGTTAATGACTTAATTGGAGCTGTAAACATGTTACTGAGTAATAAAAATATCCTAACCAGTTCTGCCTTTAGCTACTCGATTAGTAAGCACTATGCGGGTCCTTCACTGAAGTCCTGTTAATTGCCAATGCGTGTTCAACTATGCGTCTGGGTGTGTTTTAATTTGCCTCCAACGTGTGATCCTGCTGCCTGTATCTGCGTGTCCACTATTATCTTTCTCGCTCACTATGCACCAATGACAGAGAGATACACACAGAGAGTGTGTTTGCGTGTGTTCCCCATATGCATGTGTGTAAATTGTGACGTGGAAGATCTTGGCGTGCATTTGCTTTTGCTTCTCAGTCCATACTCCATGTACGATGAAGGAATGGAGATGGGGGGCTCCCCATTAGGGTATCCTGTTAGTGATGCATTGCAGTTTATTGGGACTCTGCACGAGAGGATCTGCAGAAGTACACCCCATTACATTGCTTTTTCTTCCACACTTTAACAATTGGACAAGCTTTTGTGTAACCACCGCTAGATGCTCCCAACAACACTCGGACTTGGACCATTTTTCACTGATCCATTCTTGAAATCATGTGTAGCATGCATTAGGCCCCAAGTGGTTGCATTATGCAATCATGACCAATAGTCTCATTCCAGTCCTCTCTGTCAGACACTCGGATGTCTGCTGCAAACGGGGATCCACAATCAGAAAGGCCTGTATCATCACCTTTGACTGAAATTCCAGTTGAGTGTCTAGAATGACCCCCAGGAATTCCTTAGGATTAGAAGCAGACTTGACGGTTCTACTTTTACTTATAACCCCAATTGATGTAAAATGAATACCATGCAGTGCAAATCGCACTGGCTGGCACTGTTATTAGCCAGCCGTCTAGGTAGGAATACACATTTATGTCTGTTTAAATGTGTCAACAATACTGTGAACCCCTATGGTGCTGGGTTTATTCCAAATGGCAGTACTTTGAACTGGCTGTGATGGTCACCCACCTTGAATAACATATTTTTAGAGCCTTTGTATAAATGCCTCTACCTTTGTGAGAGGCAGTGGAAGGTGCTCTTTGTTTATTCTGGATGTATGTATGAAATGGACAAAGCAACCCTCATGAATGGGGTCATTCACCCCCTTGTATGAGGTGATTGTCTCCCACTTGTTGGCATGATGTGAAACTGTTGCGGCCCTGCAGTATTGCTTGTGCTTGCCGCCTCCTGTCAGCATTCTGATAAAAGGCTGCTATAAATAGTAGCATAACAAGGTGAAGGACTGTGCAATGTTTACTAGTACACAACTGTCGTCCCCACAGCTTGTACTCGCCAACATTCCTAATCATTTGGGGGTTCCACGTCATCTTCTGGCAGTGGTCACAATCAGCCTGCTTAAAGCTGTGCTCTAATGTATAAAGGACCTTGAGGTGAAGGCTTGCATTTCTTTTCTGCTTGAAAATTAACATGCCTGCAAGGTAGGTTGCAGCTATGTAACTGATTCCATAGTTTTTTTGTATTATTTATACCATCATCAAATACCGATGTGTGAGATGCAATTGGGTTTGACTGTATATCAGAGTCATGTAATAGCACCGGATTTGTGGCATTCATCCCTATATGAAAGTTCCCCTCAGCAAGGCTTTTGCTGCTGCGTAAACTGACCACCATTGTCTATTCAATATTTACCAGATGCCCTAGTCTCCTCTGTCCACAATAGGACGGATCACAAGAGGCCCTGCGAACCGCGCTGCGCCGGGCACCGCGAACAGCCAACAGTACTTAGCTCGTACTTGGTGGGCGGCGCGGGTGCGCCAGACTGCGAGTTCTTAAAGGGAACGAAAGGTGTCGCACGTCAGAGAGGGCAGAGCCTCCTCAACAGGAAACACCTTCAAAGGATAGAGAGGGGATAATGTAAACACGGTCTAGCCAGCTAGTACACTATCACAAACACAACTAGCCACACAACTACAATGGCGCACAACTTCACAAGGCTCCAGGCAGGAGCACAAGGAGCGCGCAATCACCTCAAAGTCAGGCAGGCTGGTGTTACCTGCTTAGACGTCCTCCAAAGGAAAAGTCTGTGATTAGTCCATGCAGCGGCTCCAAAGCTGCTCCGGTCGATAGAGGCTGTGAGGCAGCGTCTATAGTGAGTCCAAAAGATCCAAGGGCGCAGGCAACAGGCAGCCAACAGTACTTAGCTCGTACTTGATTCCATAGTTGGAATGAAATAACTGACATGTCTGGCTTCGACTTTTGTACACGGAAATACCCACTGAGTTCCCTCTTGCTTACTAATGTAAAACCTAGAGGTTGCCCTTTTCATTACAGCGATAGATTTGGTTGGTCTTTGGTGGGAGAGAAGGATACAGACTTCTAACCTTGCACGTCACTCCTTTTCCTGAGAAGTGCTCTTCCTCCTTATAACCATGTGTGTCAATGTCTTCCTACTTTTGGGGAATCTTATAAGCAGTAGTGTTTCAGTCCACTGGCAATTCTCCCTGCACCTTCCTCTTGCCCATATCTTTTTTTACGCTCATAAATACTTGGGAATTATTTTAGGCCTGTTTTAGAGTTAATTGACTAAATTCATCTTTTATAACGTGCTTAATGCCGGAGATCAGTCTCGAAGAGTGGGACCGGGATTCAAACCGGTGTTGCTCTGCGTTTGTCTGGCTTCCAAGACAAATGCATTGACACCGAACAATTCTCCAATCCCCTCCAGAGTCATTGTTTCTATATCTTTAGTAAAGCAAGTAATGTGTCGGTGTCTGGGTGTCAAAAACTGTTAACCATAGATATGTCTTCCTTCAAGTTAGTGTTGTCCATGTCAGTGCTTTCTTGGTTGAAAGGAAAGTACCACCGTTCACGTCATGCATGTATATTTGCACATCCTGTTTTTTCCGTTTTCCTTTCATGGGTGCGGTAAACAACCCATTTGCATGTTTCAGTACAGATTGGGCTATTGGAGTACAGGGTTTGTTCAGCTGCATGTGGTGTTGAGCACCCTTACACCATGCTGTGCCTCATCTATTGTTACGGATGGTGCCAGATTTTGGCATCATGCATGCGGTAGGTGTTTTGTCCACACCATGGGTTTGTGGCAAAGAATCCATAGCTGCCTTTTGGGCACCAGATATAGAATTTGCTTATTCTACAGCACAGAACCTCACCTGCCACTGGGTCGACTCGGCCAACTGGCGGACTCTCTTCACTGGTCTGGACTGCCTCTCCCTTGCACCTATTTCGTCTGTGCCGGTCTTGCCTCTAGGCCACCTGATGCTCACATGAAGTGCCCTGTGACTGGGGTTTTAAGGCATGTTCCTCCCACCTGAGTTGCCTTCCTTCCTTCCTCCTTTGCTGCTGGAGCAGGGCAATACCAAGTTCGGTGACCTGTGTGACATCGTGCACCCGATTCGTATGCACCTTTCTTGTTGCTAGGCCTCCTGGTGAGTTCATTGTGCAGTTTCGCAGTCTCTTCTCTCTCTGACTTCCCTCTCTCTGCCCTCTCCCCTCCATGGTTCTCTACATCACACCTATTTATTCTAACTGCTACCATATCACCTATCCTACTTCTCTCTTGAAGCCTCGAAGGAAAATAAATTCAAAAAAGATCTCCTGGTTTCCAATTCAGGCCTTACCCATCGCTGACACCTACTCCAATGCTTCTTCCAGGCAGACTGTCACAGACATCCTCTTTGTTGATCCCTCTCTGGACCTATGGACTCCCTATATGGTCTCTGTCCTCTCCCCTTTCTCTTCATCGCCCATTAATGGTGGCACCAGATGGGAAGTACTCTTGGCATGCTTCTCATCCTCTAGTTATCATTACTGTATCAGAATGGCATTGTCATGGCTCAGGGCTCTCAGCCGAACCTCTTCCTTCTTGATAGGCGTCTTCCATCTCATCAAGTTCCTCCCTTTTCCTGCCACTCCTGTCTGCCACTCCTCTTGCCCCTTCACCACCAACAGGGTGTACCACATACATGTACCATGTACCCCTCATCGGAAGGCCTTCAAAAAAGGTGGAAACCAGCTTCACCTAGCTACCCTCAACTCTCGCTCTGCTGTTAAACACTCATCTGAAATCAGTCTCCTTCTTGAAGACTTTGACCTTGGCGTTCTCGCTCTTACTGAAACGTGGTTTACTGCCAGCTCTGTCACTGCTTTCGACACACTCCTCCCTGAGGGCTACACGATCCTCTTTAAGCTCAGGCTTAACCTGTCTGGAGGCGGAGTGGCTTTGATCTTCCCTGAATGGCTCCCTGAAACTATCATTCCCACTCAGAACTACCCTTCCTTCGAATACCTCGTCTTCAGGCTTGGTGTCTCTCCAACCCTCTTGTTGACTCTCAAGACCACCTACAGGTCTCCTGGTCCAAACTCCCTCTTCCTCTCAGAGTGGTCTAACCTCACCTCTTCTTACCTCCAAGCTTCTCCTCCTCTGAGAGTTCAATATTCACCTTGACTCTCATCATTCGGCCATTGGACTCGTCTGCAGCCTCTGCGACTTTAATTCCCTTATCATTCATCCCTCTGTTCTGACGCACTCAGCCAGACATACCTTGGATGCTCTCATTTCAGCAGATATCCCATCTCCAACCTTCTCACTACGCTTCTTCTCCTGGTCTGATCATGCTCTCCTGTCCTCTCTCCAGGATCTCTAAGGCCCCGCGGCAAAGCCTCTGCCTGCACTGCCAGTCCCCTTCTCCGTCATTCGACCAATGAAGCGAATGTCAGTTGCTGCTTTTTCCAACCTAGCCTCCCTGAAACGCAAGTGCAGAGTTGCTGAACGGAAGTGGTAGGCATCAGGCACATCCTCTGACAGACCGGCCTAGGGCCTGCCTCCTTCTCCAAAGGCAATACAGACACTCCATCCGCTCAAAGAAGAGGGCCCATATCCAAGACTGCATCTCTGGGCCACCAACAACACAGGCACTCTGTTTAAAATCTGCAAGGAACTAAGCAATCCTACTGCAGTCTCCACTTCTCCCCTGCCATCCCCGACCCTCTGTACTTCAATGGCCTCACACTTCTTAACCAAAACTCCGGATATCCTGTCCTCACTCTCGTATACTCCCTTCCCTCCTCCCTCCCCAGCTCTCAGGCCTCCTTTGTGCCCCCTATCTGCATCCCTCCTACCCTCCTCTTTCTCACCCATAGCACTGGATTAGGTCTCTAGACAAAAGCTCTCTATAAAAGTCTCTTCCAAACAGGTGCTCCCGTGCTCAACCAAGAACTATCAAGGACAACATTGCCTCCCTTGCACCTTCCTTGGCCGATTTCAGTTATCACTCCTTTGCCACTGGCTCCTTCCTGCTAGCCCTCCAGCACTCCCTTGTGCAGCCTCTCCTCACAAAGCCCTCTGCTGACCCAGTCTGCCCGGTTAACTGCTGCCCTATCTCCATTACCCCCTTTCCTGGGGAAACTCCTGGAGAAGCTGGTCATCTCCCATCTGATCCAACACACAGAATCTGTTTCTGTTGGTTGTCTCCACGACCATCAGTCTGGCTTCAGAGTAGCAAGAGGCACGGAAACTGATCTTCCCAGGTTCAACTGGGCCCTTTTCTCTCCCCTATCAAACTCTCCATCTGCGGCGTCCCTCAAGGGTCCATCCTCTCACTGTGCCTCTTCACCATCTACCTTGCCCCTCTGGCCCACCTGATCTCCTCCTCCTCTCCTCACTTCCAATGCTATGCAGAGGACACGCAGCTCTCTGCTTATCTAAGCAGAGAGTTGGGGGTAGATCTCTCTCCTCTGCTGGAGCCTCCCCCTGGAATGGTCTCCCTGCCCCCTCAGGCTTGTGCCGGATCTCCCAAAGTTCCGGAAGCTCCTCAAACCCTCCTTTTACCTTCTTCCTTCCCCTCTCCACCTCCCCTGCCAACACCCCCGTCTACCACAGGGACTGGCTGCCTGGTTGTCTCCGAGGTCAACAGGGCACCACTCCCCTCCTGGCACTTTTCATGTTGACACGCACCCCCTGCAATCCCTGGCACTTGCCCTTCTGGCCTCCACATACCCTTCGCCTAGCTCCTGTTGCCCACCCCCACCACTCCTACACCCTCAACTTTCACTTGCACTCGCTGCTTTACCTTGCACTTCCCTTCCCACCCTATCTCTTCGCATTTGGCGCAGACCGGCATTCCCCTCTACCCCCTCACACTTTTTACGAATGTTACATGGCCAAGTAGGAACGTTATTGTTATTGTTATCTTTCTCCCTTGTCCCCAACCCCCACTTTTTTGTCTTGTGGCACTTTGAAACACCATTTGTTTTACAGGCGCCTTATAAATATCCAATAAAAAAAAAAAGATATACACACATTTTAGGGCCTTATGCAGTTTGTCCTTTCAGAGTTTTAACCACACCATGTTTCTTGACCTGCAATTGTTGATTTGTCCCTGTTGAAATGGGATGTTTGACGAAGCACTGTGTGCAGTCAAACAGACAAGTGTTCCTACCCCACCTGTGGGGCAGGTGTTCCAGTGCGGGATTTGGGAGTCCGTTCAACTTCTCCCCAGAGTTTGGTTTCCAAACCATCTAGGTCATTGGTTTTCTCTTCCTGGAATGCCTTGGAGTGATATGCCCCATCTGCCTTCATGACATAGGCAGCCCACAGTTTTTATTTTCAACTCTCAAGCATCTTAGCCTTAACCCTCCATTAGCCCCGGCATTAACTCCTCCTATGGTTGCTCAAGGAGAACAAGTTACTTCTTACCTTGTAACGTTCTTTCGATGCGATGTTCCTCCGACGTATTCCTTATCTTAGATATCTCTTTCCAGCTTTGCTGGCCTCGGAAAATTTTTTCTCTAGAGGGTGTTGCGCGTCGACGTCCGCCGAGTCGATGTCCCTCGACAGCCGCCATATCGACGTCGACGTCATCCTGCCTATAAAGGCCGCGCGCAGCGTCCGTTGCTCAGTTCCGTTTTGTAGCCCACAATAATTCTTTCTGGACTAGACTAATCACCCTGAAGGAGCGTAAGCTGCAACAACAAGGGAAGTAGTACTGCGGGGATGGATGGGAGGGTCGATAAGGAATACGTCGGAGGAACATCCCATCGAAAGAACGTTACAAGGTAAGAAGTAACTTGTTCTTCGAAGGGATTGTGTCCTCCGACGTATTCCTTATCTTAGATAGGCTCCCATAGCAGTATTCTGTTATTGGAGGTGGGAGTACTGACTTCATGCTTCCTCTTATTGATGAATAGAGTGCAATACTGCCCTTCCAAACCTAGTCTCTTGACTGGAGGACGAATCCAAGTTGTAAAACCGTGTAAAGGTATGGACGGACGACCATGTGGCAGCCGCACATATGTCTCTAACCGGCACTCCTCTTTTGAGGGCCGATGAAGCTGCGATACCTCTGGTCGAATGAGCCCTAAGATTTTGAGGGGGCTCTTTTCCTGCCAGTTTATAACATTCCAAAATGGCTAAAATGATCCATCTGGAAATGGTCTGCTTAGTTATCGGTAACCCCAGCTTGTGACCTGCGTAGCCTACAAACAGCTGGTCTGCTTGTCTTATCCTAGCCAGTCTACTAATGTAAAAACTTAAAGCCCTTCTTGGGTCCAGCCTGTGTAACCTCTCTTCCTCTTTCCCCGGATCAGGAGGAGGATAGAAAGATGGAAGGGTAATCTTCTGAGTGATATGAAATTCAGGAACCACCTTTGGGAGGAAATTAGCCTTCACTTGCAGAACAACTTTGTCTTTGTGAAAGATTGTATGAGGGGGTTTACAAGAAAGAGCTTGTAAGTCGCTCACCCTTCTAGCAGATGTAAGTGCTATTAATAAAACAGTTAAGGGTAAGAAATCTTAACGAACAAGAGTGGAGTGGTTCGAAAGGTGTGCCCATCAGGAAAGTTAGGACTAAGTTTAAATCCCATAGGGGAACCTGGAATGGTATTAGGGGATAATCATTAGTTAACCCCTTTAGAAACTGTATTACCAAGGGTAACTTGAAATAGGATGGTTCTTCCGCAGTGCGCTTAAAGATGGATAGCGCTGCGAGATAGCCCTTGATGGTGCCAACTTGAAGGCCTGAATTTGCTAAATAGAGTAGGAAGGACAAAACCATTGGTGTACCACATGACAAGGGGTCGATATTCTTTTCTCTACACCAGCTGCAAAATCTGTTCCAACGGCAGCGGTATAAAGATTTTGTTGCTGGCCTTCTTGCCGAAAGCAACACCTCCATAACATCATCAGGGAGGTCCCAATCCTTGTACCTCAGCCTTTCAGAAGCCAAGTGTGAAGGTTGAGGGTTTTGATGTCTGGATGGAGAACCTGACCTCCCTTCTGTGAGAGCAGATTCTCTCTGAGTGGAAGTCGAATTGGAGGGCAGATGGACAAGTCTAGAAGGTCCGGGTACCACGTTCTCCTGGCCCAATCCGGGGCAATTAGGATCATGGTTTTCCGGAATCTTCTCAACCTCCTGATCATTTGAGGAATGACAGGGACCGGTGGAAAGGCGTACAGAAGCGGAAACTCCCAGTCCACTATGAACGCGTCTCCCAGAGCTCCTCTCGGGGGAAATTCCCTTCCCTTGAACAGAACAAATCGCACTTCCTGTTGACACTGGTGGCGAACAGATCCACCCGAGGGGTTCCCCAAAGGGCGAAGATCTCTTGAAGGACTTCCTGAGCTAGTTCCCACTCGTGGGAGACTGCTCTGCCTGCTCAGAGCGTCCGCTGTCAAGTTCTTCTCTCTGGCTAGGTGAACTGCCGATCGAGAGATTCCTTATTGGATTGCCCAAAACCAGAGCTGCATCGCCTCTCTGCACAGAGGTAGTGATCCTACGCCTCCTCTTTTGTTGAGGTAATGCATGGCCACTGTGTTGTCCATCATTATCAGGACATTCTTTCCTTGTACAGATGGCAAAAAAGCCTTCAGCGCAAGTCTGATGGCCCTCAGCTCTAACAGGTTGATATGTAGTCTGGACTTCGATGGAGACCAACGACCGCTGATGGTCAAGTCGTTGGCGTGGGCTCCCCACCCAGTGAGTGAGGCATCCGTGACTACTGTTATCTCCGGCCAGGGTTGCCAAAACTGTTCTTTCAGAATGTTCTCCTGACAGGCCCACCACTGAAGGTCTCGAACCACCCTGTCGGGAACCTGAAGAAGGTCCGTCATTCTCCCTGAGAATTGTGACCACTGAGTTCTCAGTGCCCACTGGAGGGATCTCATTCTCAGGCGAGCCTCTGGCACTAGGAAAATGCAGGATGCCATGAGGCCTAGCAACCTCAAAAAGTCGAAGGCTGGGAGACGTTGGGCATTTTGAAACTTGGTAACCATCTGTAGAATATCCTGAGCCCTCACCTCTGGTGGCGAGGCTTTTCCCGGGGAAGTGTCCAGGATCGCTCCGACGAACTGGAGTCTCTGCGATGGTATCATTTGTGACTTCTTTAAATTGAGGGAGAAGCCCAGTCTGTGAAGGGAGTGGCAAACGTGATCTAGCTGGATCTGAGCTTGTTCCGAAGATACAGCCCTGATCAACCAATCGTCCAGGTAGGGGTAGACGTGAATCCCTTCCCTCCTTAGACTTGCAGCCACTAACAACATTAACTTGGTGAAGACCCTCGGGGCAGAGGTCAGCCCAAATGGCAGCACTCGAAATTGATAATGAGAGTTGCCAATTGCGAACCTCAGGTATTTCCTGTGTTTGAGATGGATTGGCACATGGAAATAAGCGTCCTGAAGGTCCAGAGATACCAACCAGTCCTGGAACTGAAGGGCCTGAAGGATCTGAGAAAGAGTTACCATCTTGAATTTGTCTTTCCTGAGGAATTTGTTCAATTCTCGCAAGTCCAAGATGAGTCTCAGTCCTCCGTCTTTCTTTGGAATGAGAAAGTAAGGGGAGTACCAGCCCCTGTTCCTCTCCGCTACAGGTACCGGTTCTATGGCACCTTTCTCTAGCAGGTCTAAAATTTCCTGCAAGAGGAGCTGATCTGGAGCTTTTTGAGAGCTGATCCCCGGTGGATGACTCGGAGGTATGCGTAGGAGAGGCAGGCAGTAACCTTGTGCAACTGTCTCCAATGCCCAAGCATCTGACGTGATAGCCTGCCATTCCGCCAGATGTTGAGTTAACCTGCCTCCTACAGGTGTCTTGTGAGGGAAGTCCTCAGAGTGGTTTCGGGGTGGCTGATGCAGATGCCGATGGTAAAGAGGCGCCTGCTGTTGCTGCGGCTTTTGAATATCTACCCTGTCCACCTCATGTGGTAGTTCTTTGTCCCCTTTGAGCCGGTCGTCCTCTACCTCTTCCGAATGCGGAGTAGAAGCGAAAGGACTTGCCTCTCGCAGAGGTTCCTGTGGGACGAAAAGGTGTCTGACGGATTGCAGCGCCTAGGGATTTTGCTGCTGCCTTTGATGCTTGCAGTTTTTCTAAACTGTCATTCGCCTTTTTCCCAAACAAAGAGGAGCCATCAAATTGCATGTTCAAGATCATGGCTTGCACATCTGGGGCAAAACCAGACTTTCTCAACCAAGCAAATCTCCTGGTTGTTGTACTTGCTGCCATTGCTCTGCTGATACTATCAGCCGAATCAATGCCCGTCTGGAGGGATTCGCACATAGCGTCTTTACCGTCCTGTATGATATTTAGGAACGCCTCCCTTTCTTCTCCCTCCGGGATGCAGTCAGCCGCTGTAGAAGCACACTCCCAAAGTGTATGGCTAAATCTAGCAAGGGTGCAAGTAGTATTAATAGATTTAACGCCATGCTACATGCCGAAAAAACTTTCTTAGCCATAGCATCATATTTTTTATCGTCCCTGTCCTGTGGGACGGTAGGGTGAGCAGTCTTGATGTCAGTAGAAGATGCTGTCTGTACCACCAGACTTTCTGGGGATGGGTGTTTGGACAAAAACTCCGGGTCTGCAGAAGATACCCTATTTAGTAGACAGTTTTTTTATTTACTGCCGGGACGACATCTGGGGTTTCCCAGTTCGTCATGATTTTCCTTTGAAGAGCTTTATGAAAAGGTACTACAGGATCCTCCTGTGGACCTTTATCAAGAATATCCGTGAGATCATCCTGTGAAGGTGTTGACCACCCCATAAATTCTGTGACCCTGGCCATTAAGGTTCTATAAGGGGTTTCAGCATGCTCCCCCGGGACTGGCCTAGCGAACTCTACCTCAGGGGAAGTGTCTAAACCACTTGCCTCATGTAAGGAATCATGGAGTTCCTTTAATCTGCGTTCCTCTGAGGAGAACTCCTCTTGAACTGGGGTTGCAGATCCCTGCAACTCAAATGTCTCTTCTTGGTCAGATAGTTCTCCCTCTTCCATAATTGAGGACATTGTTCTCAATTGGTTTGAACTCACAAAGGGTGTGAAACCCATCTCCAAGGCAGAGGGTGCCAAACCTGTTGTAATTGGCCACGAAAACGTCGATGTCGTCCACGTCAAAGGCTTCAAACGTGGCGTCGAAAACAAAGGCGGAGGCCTCGAGGTCCTCGATAGAATTGGAATTCTGCTTGAGGATGTCGACAATCTCGACGACGTCGTCATCGAAGACCTGGGAATAGCCACTGGGTGCGCCGCAACCGTGACTTTTCTTGGCGTCGACGCCGGTGTCGAGGATGGCGTCGAGTCGACAGACCTGTGTGTTGAAGGTCCCTTCGACAACGGCGTCGGAGACACCGACCTCGGCGTCGATGGAACCTTCGTCGACGGAACCTTCGAAGAAGGATTCGAGGTCTTAGCTTTACTCGAGGGTTCGTGACGCGCTCGAGAAGCTTCCTTCGCCGGGTACTGCGGCTCGCAGCGTTTTGGACCTTCGGGTCTTTCAACCAGAGCATCGCTCTCGGCAGTCTTCGAGGGGGTCGAGACCGCTTTCTCGAAGACGCTCATCATATTTTTGCGGAATTCCTCCCATTCAGCCCAGGAACTATGTTTCGTGGGGCAAGGGATTCTTTTAGGTGAAACAGAGGAAGAGGACGAGGAAGAAGGGGATCTTCGACGTCTCCTCTTCGAGTGCTTCGACCTCGAGGAGTGATGGGACCCGCTTCGAGACCTGGAGCGCGAATGGTGACGAGGAGACGAATGTCTCGACTTCGTCGAGGAAGAAGAAGAAGCTTTAGAAGTCTTACCTTTTTCCAGCTTCCCCCTACGCTCCTTCAGGGCCTTAGCTGTCATGGACATACAGTCCTCGCACTCCGAACAATGGTGTTCAGCTCCCAAACACCACAGACAAACTCTGTGAGGGTCAGTCAGCGACATCTTTTTCCCACAGTCTCGGCATTTTTTAAAGCCGGACCGAGGGGTCGTCGGTTCCGACGAGGAAGCCATTGAGTATGGATCGAATATCTCGAGGAAATCGGATTAATTCTCTACGAAAACTGAGCAACGATATTCCGAGGCACTGAGTAAGCGCGGAAAAACGGAACTGAGCAACGGACGCTGCGTGCGGCCTTTATAGGCAGGATGTCGACACGGCGGCTGTCGAGGGACATCGACTCGGCGGACGTCGACGCGCAGCGCCCTCTAGAGAAAAATGTTTCCGAGGCCAGCAAAGCTTAAAAGAGATATCTAAGATAAGGAATACGTCGGAGGACACAATCCCTTCGAAGCAACAGTAACATACTGTGTTTGTCAATCCAAGGAAAAACGTGGTTGCAATGAGAGCAACATTTGAAACGAGTATTTTGCACTGAGCCTAGATGTTAAAAACTTTTTAATACCAAACACGTTCAAAATCATTCATCTTCATACAACCAGGCCTATGGCACTATTCCAAAAAGAAATCCTTCCCAAAAGGTATCCTTCCGAACACCGTCTAAGAGGCCTCTACAATGTTGGCTCTCTTCACCGTTCTTGACTCCATGAACAAACCAATGGCAGAAAATATCTTAAAAGGGCATTGGATGGAAGAGCATTTGGGTAGTCAGCACATTTCCTATTCCTCATAAATGCACGAACACTTACATGGTCTGTAGGGGATACGAAATGTGATACACTCGGATGGATTGGTGGGGTTAGGAAATGTGTCACACTTAGATGGATTGTTGGAGATAAGAAAGGTGTTGCACTCATTTTGGGGTAGGAAATGCATTACTGATAGATGGTTTGTGGGGGAACGGGAAATGTGTTACACTGAGAGGGACTGTCAAGGTTAGGAAAAGTGTCCCACCTGGATGGATCCTTGGGGGATGGGAATTGTATTACACTTAGAGGGATCTTGAGGTGGGCAACGTCCTCACACTTGTATGGTTTTTGGAGGTCAGGGAAGGACACTGCACTTACAAGACCGCACATGTAGGTTTGCACGTGGAGGGGTGTAAGTTACAACATGCACTGTACTTGAATATCTGAAAACTAGCACATGCTTGGCACTAAGAAGAGATTAGTAAGGGGGCATGGCTTAGCAGCCATGAGCTAGGACGTCGTTCGAGTTGGCTCTCGCAGATCCGACCATGATCCTGGTATTTACGGATGGTTAAACTGTAGCAATTGTCATTTAGAAGGCATCCACATCTGTGGGAAACCATGCAGCGCAACTTGGAAGCACTCTGGTGAAGAATGAGACCACATTAGAGAAACTGTCGCAGAATCCGCTATAGTGTAGCCCTGCAGAAGAATCGGGAAGAAAATGGCGGCCGCCCCCTGAACCGAGACAAAGGAAAGCGCGTCTCAGTAAAGAGGCGAAACCGCCGAGCAGAGGAGGAAAGGAGCCTGCATCCACTCGCAGACAAGACGTGCACTGAGAGTCCAACGTGACAGCAAGCCCCAGGAGGAGTAGCTGACGGTGTCCGCCACCACCGAAGCAATCGGGACCCCCACAGAGCGCAAGACGTAGCAGTGCGGTGAGTCCCGCCAAGCACAACAGGACACCTGCCATTGACGGGCAAGAGAGAGTCTATAACGAGGGCCCCCGAGGATCCTATGTGGGGCGGGGGCTCGATGGAGGAAGACTGAGCCCCACCATACAGCTCAGAGTGAGCAAGGAGCTGCAAAATACACAGCAGGCTCTGCAGGCCTCCAGATAATATTGTATTGTTCGGGCTGGCACACGGCCAATGATCGCACGTCAGGACATCCAGTTTTCACGATACACCCTGGAGGCAGCTATAACATTGTGACAATAGGATGCCTGACACACGTGCAAACAAAGTGTAATACCCAGCATGATGGATGCAGCCCTAAAAATAACTAGCACGGTGTGCCATACTGGCCTGATCATGGCTGAATAATGAAGAGTTGGAGCACGCTATTTCAAAGTGCAACACGTTGAACTGGGAGAAGAGGCGTCCCATCTCCCATCATACAGGGTCGCAGGACAGGGGAAGCCGCATACAACCATAGTGCAACCCGCACACTGAGGGGACGATTGAGCCCAGCTGCAGCACAGACAACGGGCCCGTGTGACAGACTCGGCTGGACTCAGACACGGGCACTGAGGTGCCGAGGAGCGCTGGGGTAACAAAGGCCTGCCGCTCTGTCGGCACTGATGGAAGCTGGCAGCGCAGGAACTTGGTGACTGCAACGCTGCGGGGGGGGGCCCTGATGGGACTGCAACTTCGCACCACGAGAGCCCAGGAGTGGGCATGACAACGCGCCGACCCCCACGGTGGCCCGGACCACCAGCAGCGTATAGCTGGCCTCAGCGCATGCAGCGGGGCCCGCGGAGCGGAGAGGGGCAACCTGCTTAAACACGGGCCGCAGGACGCGGGGCCCCCAGCCTCGTTTGCAGCCCTAGCCCGGGAGCGAACGGGAACGTAGTGTGGACCACAGAGACACGGCATCGGGAGGCCCCTTCACCCGAGGGGCGCGAGGAGAACACTTGAAGCTAGACCAGTGGCTAGAAGGCCCTGAGGCTAACGGAGCATCGGAGCAGGAGAGAGCCGGGAAAGTGGATGTGCGGGCCACTAGCCACTGGAAGAAATACAGTGGGGTCCGGTGGAGCGATACGGCGAGAGCACAAATACGTGGGAGGACACAGCCCACTCCAGGTGCAGGGAGAGCACTAAGGACACACCTAAACGCCGGTGATACGGCCCCTGATACACCAAGAGTGGCCTGGCGCCACATGGATCTTCACACAAGGGGAGGCACCGCTTGCACACACTCGGACTGCATAACAGGATGTCTAACAGAATCGTCAGACCCAAGAACAAACAGCCCACGTTGGAGGCTTATGCCAAATCGCGCCAGAGTGCAGAAGGGGGCAAGAGCAAAGAGCAAAGACACTACTACTGCTGCAGTAGCGGAGACACCGGGCACGATCCAGGAAGTGCTGGCAGCGATTGCAGACTTTAAAGTCGCATGGGAGACTAAACTGGGCTTGGCAATGGATGAACTGAAAGTGGGTCTGGACCTCAAGATTGGAGCGGTCCAGGAGGAAGTCAATTTGTTGAGACAGGATGTGCAGAAGCTGGCGGAGCGCACTGGAAACCTGGAAAAGGAGATGGCCCCGAACACGGCGGCATGCGCCGCCCATGGATCGGAGCTCCATGCCCTCGTGCAGCGTGTGGGTAATCTGGAGACCAGGGCGGAGGAGGCGGAAGGGCGCGCTAGACGCAACAACATTCGTATTGTTGGACTGCCAGAAGGAATGGAGGGGCCTAATCAACAGAATATGTGGAATCCATGCTCTTGCAAGAAATAACTGGCGGAGTTCTGACCCAGGGGTTCGCAGTTGAGTCGGCACATAGGGCCTTGACGAGAAGGCCTCCACCGGGTGCCCCCCTGCGGCCGATAATCGCAAAGATCTTGAATTATCGGGAGAGGATACTCAAATTCTTTCGCAAGGGAGGAACGACAGAAAGGGGGCCGGCAAAAATGACGGCGTAAATCACGGCGTACCCGGACTATACTTTGCACGTGCAGCGTAGCAGGATGGACTTCGGGGCGGTGAAGAGGAGGTTGAGAGAAGCCGGCCACCGATACATGTTGCTTTACCCGGCCAAACTCAAAGTGTTTTAGAAGAATAAAACTTTGTTCTTCGAGACGCCGGAGTGGCTGGACATGCAGGGTCGCCCTCAGGAACCGGATATCCAGTCGAGAGCAGCAGAAGATAAGTAGCACGTAGCTGGGCTACCCCTGGCGACATAATATAAGACAACGGGACTAGAATTTGGTATTGGTGTTGCAGCGACATAAGCTGGCAAGATCAGTTATAAGCTACAATCCTAATCGGATGAAGACATTGGGACTTGAATAAAGTGCGGTGGGAATGGGTTGCAGCAAAACATGTGCTAGCAGGATCCGAGGGATGCAACCATCCTAATTAGTTGAATGAGAGCTCCGTAAGACAATCCTTAAACCCCTTAGTAGTACATTTAGTTAGGTCACTGTTAGATCAGTGATGTCCCGCGGGGTCCTAGTCTTCGGTTTTGAGACAGGACCAGACGGGGGTGGGCCTGAGATCCAGGGATGGAACTGGGCATTTGTTGGGGCTGGGTAGGGTGGGGGGAGGGAACGGGTTGTGGGGAGGAGTTTGGGAAAGGGTAGAAAGGGAGGTTTTGGGAAAGGGGGAAAGGGGGGAATGTTGAGGGAGGGAGGGCTAAGAGCCGGACAATGGGTCATCAGGGTAGATTCTGGAGAGGAGGGGAAGATGGAGGGGGAGCACATAGAGTAGATGGCGTTGGGTAATCTCAGAGTGGTGACCTGGAATGTGCGGGGCCTCAACAGCTATTTGAAATGCAACAAAGTGATGATGAACTTAAAGAGGATGCGCATTGACATAGCCTTGCTGCAGGAGACCCCCCTCACCAAGGAGAAGCTGGAGGTGGTTAGGAGGAAATGGAACGGGAATGTCATAGGTGCCACATACTCGGCATTTGCAAGGGGGGTGATCACCTGGGTGGCACCGCACGTGCCGTTTCGGTTGCTTAGCTCGACAATAGATCCAGAGGGTAGGATGGTGGTGCTGGCAGGGATTCTGGAAAACAGGGAGGTGAACATTGTAAATTTGTATGCCCCTAACCACGATACAGCTGCATATTTTAGGTCCCTATATAGGAAAATTAGCCCCCTGGTGGGTGGCACGATGGTTTGGGGAGGGGATTTCAATTGCACCCTGAACCCCAGGATTGATAGGTCAGATGCCAAATCAGCGAAGCTAGCGCCAGCAGCTAAAGCACTGAGGACCCTATTAATAGACCTTGATCTGGAGGACGTGTGGAGAAGGTTACATCCACAGGATAGGCAGTATTCGCACTACGCAGCGCCGCACGACCTGCATACAAGGTTGGATTATGTGTTTGCTGCAGCGGAGATAGTATCAGAAATGGTGGGGGCCGAATACAAGGCTAGGGTATTATCCGACCACTCGCCTTTAGTTGTGGAGTGGCAGCACCAACCCACCAGAGCGCATATCCCGACATGGAGGCTCAGAACTGAGGCCCTACAGGATGCAGAATTTCGAGAGGACCTGAGGGTGGCTATCGAGGAATACTTTGAAATTAATACGGGCAGTGTACGTTCTGTGGGAACAGTATGGGAGGCATTTAAGGTGGTGGTGCGTGGGATAGCCATATCAAAATCTAAAGGGCTCCAAGGGGGTATCGAGAGGGAATTGCTGGAAACGGAAAGAGAGCTGGAGGGCCTTACTCGCAGTGTGGGGACCCCCTGTGAGGACAGCGCTAAGATAAAAAACGTACAATTAGCATGTATGGAACTCTGGGATAGATTATGTAAATTAAATTATAGGAAATATACGGAGGTTACATGCGGGGGGATATGCCAGGTAGATTGCTGGCCTGGTTATACAAAAATGAGACCCCCCGTTCAGTGATCAGAGAGGTTAGGGACGTGGAGGGTCGAACTTATAACACTCAAGAAGGGGTTAATGGGGAGTTCCTCAAATACTACAGATGTTTATATGAGGACACAGGAGAGGATATGAGCCAGGAAATACTGGAAACAATAGAGGATGTGGGGTTGCCTACCTTGGAAGACCTAGAACGTGCAGATCTGGACGCCCCCATCACCGTAGACGAACTAGAGGAGGTGATCCAACACCTTTCCACGTGTAAGGCGCCCGGGTCGGATGGGTTACCCAGTAAATTTTATAAAGCATACAAGCAGGAGCTACTCCAGCTGCTTCTGGCTATGTTTAATGAAGCCTATGAGCAGGGGGAACTGCCGGCGTCCCTCCGCGAGGCGGTGATCATCCCGTTCCTGAAACCAGGTAAGCCGGACACGGAATGTGGGTCGTATAGGCCCTTGTCAATGCATAATCAGGATAGCAAAATACTCACGGCAGTGCTAGCTAACAGACTAAAGAGGGTTATCGGCAAGCTGATACACTCAGACCAAACAGGTTATGTCCCAGGTAGAAACATTACAGATAACCACAGGAGGCTGCAGCACATTATTGATCAAACTAGAGAAGACTCGGGAGAGATGGCCATTGTGTCGCTGGACGCGGTGAAAGCCTTTGATTCAGTGAGGTGGCCGTGGTTAAAGGCGACCCTGAAGGGGTATGGAATGGGACCTGTACATACTAGATGAGTCCAGCTGCTATACAGCTCCCTGATGGCAAGAGTTAAAACCAACCCTACAATTTCAGACAAATGGCAACTCAGCAGGGGGACCAGACAGGGTTGCCCCTGGTCACCTATGTTATAAATCTTGGCATTAGAACCGCTAGCAATATGCCTGCGGCAACAATACAGGGAGATTGGGATTCGCACGACGGGGGGCACGCACCTGATATCATTGTATGCAGACAATATGCTTCTTTACCTGCGCTACCCGGAGGAAAACTTGCAATATGTGCTGGAGGTGATGGATCGTGATGCCACCCTCTCGGGCATAGCAGTGAACCCTGGGAAGTCTAGCATGTTCCCCTTGGGAAGGTACAGGGGCACCCCATCGGCGGGGCTACCTGTCCTGCGGATACCCTGGCAGACCATGACATTCAAGTATCTGGGTGTGAATATTTATGATGAGATAGAGATGGAACACAGACATAACACAGTGAAAGCGTTTGAGGGTATTAAGAATAGCATGGTGTTCTGGTCTAGGTTACCCCTGGCCATGATGGGGAGACCAGCCCTGCTCGAGATGGTCGTTTTGCCCAGACTCTTGCACTTTTTGTGAATGTCCCATACCTGATCCCCAGACGCTTCTTTGTGAGACTCCATGGCATGTGCAGGGGCTTCATATGGGGCAACTCCAGGAATAGGGTGGCCCTGTGGAAGCTGCAGAACACTTGCGATAAGGGGGGCATAAACCTTCCAAACTTTGAATTGTATTATTTGGCGGGACAGTTGTTGTACGTGGCCAGGTGGCCGTCTGCGGAGGACGTGGCGGAAGCTAGGCTTTTGCGGGGCGACTTAGTCCCATACTTCCTTAGAGAGACAGCGTGGATGCATAAAACTAAGATGGTGGAGAGGGGGAGACTATTGGAGTTGGGCTGGGAAGTTTGGCGCAGAGCATGGAAAATGGTGGGCGACCCAGAGCCGTTCTCTTTGCAGGTCCCGCTGGTGGCCCTATGTGGTGATGACCCCCAATTGTTCGAAGCAGTCCGCAGATACTGGGAACCGGTGGGTCTAGCCACCCTTGGAGATATATTGCAGGGGGGAGGTACTGGAATTTCAGAGGTTGCAGGAGGAAACAGGGGTGCATAGAGGCCAATATATTACATACATCAGGCTCTTGAAACGGGTAAGGGGGATGTGGTCTGAGACGGCGCTGGCGGAAGAACCTGATGCCACTCTGGAAATGATGTACGATGTCTCAGAGGGAGGATACGTACGAAATATCTATGATATATGAGCTCTTAAGAGCAAAGGTTGAGAGGGAGCTATTCCAGCTGAGGCATGATTGGGAGGACGATATTGGAGAATCCATGACCAATTGGACAAAGAACAGAGGTACCACAAAAAGGTGTCTCGGAATGCGAGACTCCAGCAGATCCAGCTGTATGTCACCCACAGGGCCTACCTGACCCCTGGAAGAATAACTAGGTTTGGAGGCTCAGCTATACAGAAATGCCCTAGGTGTGGAGAGGTGGAAGCAGGGTTGCCGCACATGTTCTGGGCTTGCCCAGAGGTGCATAGATTCTGGGAAGAAATAAAGACGAAAATGGCCAGTGGGGATGTGGTGCTGGATGTGGGGTCTGCTGGGGCATGCATGCTTGGGAATTTCCCCAGGCCACGTAACTCGACGCATATTAACAAAATGAAGGACCTGGCATATGTCCTGGCCAAGCGCAGGATTGCAATGAGTTGGAAGGCAGCCCATAGGCCTAGAGTGGAGATATGGTGGGCGGACCTCTTGAGATGGGCAGAAGCTGAAACTGTGGTTTGGTTTGAAGCTGCCACTAGAGGGGGAGAAGAGGAAGTGGGCCCCCTGATAGCCTGGAGGCAATTGGTGACCTTGTTGGCTACACCTCGCCAGGTCAGTCATGAAACAGAAGACTCGGATGAGTCAATAAGCACTGAGATTCCCGAAAATGCTCATGAAGATGACTCTGATGTTACGGCTCGAGTTTGGGGGGAGGGAAGGGGGAGGACAGGAAATGTATAACGTTTTGGTTTGTTATTGATTATGAACATCCTCAAAGTTGTAATGTTTGACATGTTGTCATAAAATAAAAACAAATTTAAAAAAAAAAAAAAAAAGAGATTGGTAAGAAAGCATGTAGGTTTTAGCCAGCCTTGACGCTCAAGATCTATGCTGGTAATCTTCCTTGCACCTAAGCGTCCCTAAATCAGCATTGGTATCCTGATATTGCAGGTAGTAGATGGCTGCTAGTAGTGTTTATAGAACTGGGAAGATAGTTCAGTAAGACTTTCAAGGTAGCCTGTCTAGGACGCCTTTAGAATCCTATTTCCTTGATCCCATGGTAGCTTGCCTGTCACGCCTAGACGAGGTACTAGGACAGCCTGTCTATGGCACTCGAGGGTAGCCTCTCCATAGTGCATAAAAGAGCCTCCGAGGGTAGCTGGCTTTTTTGTCCCCACAGAAGAGCTGATGACACAGCAACATCTAAGGTAAGCTCCATTGGAGGTCCAGGTACGTATAACACACCACTTTGGTGGACATCGGCCGAAGGTACGGCTATCCACACACATTAGAATGCAGCTACGACCTATGACAAAATTCAGTCTAACTGGGCACTTCGCATTTTTAAGTCTACTCAGTCCAGACTTGCCTCAAAACATCTGCCATTGGAATACAGCAAAAACCTACGACAGAATTCCGGTTTAGCTGGACACATAAGGAGTCTCTTGCACTCGCACACACTCCTGGTCCCCTCCTCAGCACCCACCCACATGCCTGATCTCATGGGTTGCTTAACAGATCCTAGCCAGCCCGCCAATCACTAATTGTGTCTATATACAAACATGCTTTCTTAACTATGATAATTTCCCATACTCTGGACTTTGGTCCCGGAGGGCCTTCCCACCACAAGCGCACACGCTTGTTAAGACTATTTTAATGGTAAAAGGCGGTATATAAATGACAATTACCATTTAGTACAGGCATGTCCATTTTCATAAACACGTTGTAAAACTCGTAGCAAACCACTAGATGGCATACCATGCACAGTATGTGAATCTAAGATTCGCAATCTGCAAAAATATTTTTACATTCACTTCAATGTGTCTGTAGTGCTCATTTGACACGCATTTTGCCTCTCACCCACCCTTGTTTTCTGTGATGCCTTTTTAATGACTAAATAATTGCTACGTTACATTACAAACTAGATAAATAACATATTTCTCAAGCAGCAAAACCTGTAGCAGAGTTATATGCACACCATTCTCTTAAGCCCCCGACCTTCTATCATGTCAACAAATGTTTTCAATACATTTCTAGTTTGATTTTAAAGTGTGTACATGTTAGTCTCTTGTGAGCAAATAATGCAAAGTGATAGTTTTAATAAAAATGTGAAATCATAGTGACTTTGAAAAATGTGTTCCAAAATGGCACACTGGGAATTGTGATACCACCTGGCACCCTAGGTCTTTCAGTGACGTGAGGACAGTTTTGTCTCTGGTGAGCAAACGTCTATCCAGGTCAACTGACCCAGCCTCTGGAACTAAACCTTGATAGAGATCCACGCCCTCTATCACGGACCAGAATATGAGATGGACCGATCATTTCCTGTACATCTCTCACCATAATGCAACCGACAGCAAGACCGATAAATTCAAAGCACGACAGAAATCGCAAGAACGCGCCTTACCTCTTGACTAACTCAATTTATATCCACCTTACACGCCACACAGCTTAAAAAACCTCTTTCCAAACTTCGAACACCACAAACTTAAACCTAACTACATACCTTAAATCAACATACCGATACACACAGTATAAGCACAAGGCCGCCGCTCTGGACACAAAGCATTCAATGCTTTCGACATTTCACACCTAGAAAGCTTGCATGAACACAGCACCAGGGTACTTCTGATCTGCAACCACAACACAACGCACTGCAATCTTGCCTTTTCCTCTCTTCCCCACTAACCAAACCCCACATACTCTTTCAGATCCAGCAGAGCGCCTGGATAACATGCAAATGACAGTGGTGGACGGTACAAACCCTAAAAACATATACGCAAAGGTTACCCCCAATCACATGAACTGGGGTTTCCCAGCGAGACAGTATTTCATCTTGACATGAGAACCACTGGGTGACCAGACAACCTCTTTGCATCCATTTTAATTTAGGAGTACAAAAACGATCAAATCAACTTTCAAAGTGAATCAAGATTAATATCAAATCAGCTGCTACCGATGCACGTGCCGTACCTTTGGTCTGCAACCTTTTTATTCACGTTTCTTTTAATACAACAGAATGACGGTAAAAAGCAATACATGGAAATCATTATTGTTGCCAGAGGTATCGCATAACAAACCATCTACAATCCTGGGTCTCTTTCCACATGTTAGCTCTTCGGGCCCCGTTTCTCAGTCTTGCAGGAGACCCCCCTGTTCATCAATCTTCTCCACTTTTACATTCCTCCCTCCTCCCAGCTGAAACAAACTCTCAAACTAACTACGCTATGTAACTCCCCTCCCTCCAGGAAGATGTTTGCATCATACATTAGTGTTTTCTCCATCCGTATTGACCTTCCTTAGTTATATGTTCATCAGCCGTAGGGCCCTTAAGCTGGGGAGGCAGGTGAAATCCTTGGCATGACATGATTGAAGAAGGGACTCCAAATATGTGGACACCCGAATCATCTCTAAATTAATAGGTCATCCTTTCGTTAATTAAGAAGAACCATATCTTCTGATATCCGGCTGCTAAATCGGGCACTTCCTGGCCCTTCCATCTAGCTGCCATCAGCAGGCAAGCCGTTAAATAATTTGGTGATCAAAGGACCCCTGGATCCTTTTGCAATGGTATCTCCCTTTTATTGGCTTAAACCTACCTGTAGGTCTTCGCGTAGATCTATCCGTGTAATCTCAGATTGCTTTTATGATTTCTCCCCCATATTTAACTCGTTTGGGGCAAGACCACCAGGCCTGTATAAAAGTCCTGGAGCCTACGCATCTCCTCCAACAGAGTCCTGTTTCTTCTTGTTTGTAATGTTTTAGCAAATCCACAGACCTTGCATCTCGCAGTGGACATCTAAATTAATGACAGTATGCATCTACTCAAGAAAATAGTACGGTCAGACTAGCATGCCCGGATTTGATCATGCAACCATACATTATGTACCCCATTAGCTCCCCCACCCATGGAGGATAGCCGACTGAGCCTTGTCCGTTCAGAACAAAGGACATACAACTTTTGGCGACATAGGGCTTTTTGTGTATAGTGATTCAAGAAAAGACACATATCTGAATCAATATCAAATACACCAGTGCACGCCTTACCAAATCATGTCTAGGACTTCCTGCCCAGTACCTCCAAATCGGTCCATCTATACAATATTTTATGTTTCTGCAGACATCCCCTTGCCCTGTAGACCCACTCTTCCAGGAACATGCAGTATTTATGGTCATTTCCCATTTGGAAATGTGGGGTGCCTACCCCGCCCAAAAGCACAGCGCAATGTTAAGCCAGGCAGCCGCTACGGCGAGAAGGTTCTCGTATTTCCCCACCTAGGTCTCTCCCCAGATGCCCAACAGCAGTAACTTGGGGTCGACAGGAATTTGCGTGTCTAGGCACCTGGCTAAGTGGTTCACCACTCTGGGCCAATACGTCTGTATTAGGGGACATGGACCAATTGGATGCATGTATGTGCCTACTACCTATTTGCATCCAAGACGAAAGGAATCCGGGGCACAACCCCATTTATGGAGTTTGTCCATAGCAGAATATATTCTGTGCAAGTCTTGCACTTGTGTTAACCGCAATTTGAGGGTAGTGGGATCATGTACTCCCTGGTCTGTGCCAAGACTTCTCCCTTACTTTTAGCCCTGGCAGGGTAGTGAAGGAGATTGTTTGATAAGTTACAGAAACCACTTTCTGTGGTATTTTATTCAGCAATGTCCGTAGCTTCCAGTGGGGATTGAGAGGGCAGTGCTCCCAGATCTGGAACCCGAGTGTGTAGGGCATGTGTCAGCTATATATCTCATGCCGACAATCTTCCTTCTTCTTTGTATTCAGCTATGACTACTTCTCTTGACTATCACACCCCCCCCAAACCCCTCCTCTCTAGCTTTCATCCTAAGGGCAGTCCCCGTCGGCCGCGACTCTCTCCCCTCTAGAAATCTTTACGGATTCATGCCCGTAGAGCTGAACGCCACTGGCTCCAAAACAAATCCCCTGCTATTTTCTATGCTCTGACGCCCTCGCTTCGTACACTTCTTGTCTTAAACAAGCTAAATCAAAATATTTTCAAAATCTTATTTCTTCTCAATCCAACTCTCCCAAACTGCAGGCTTCTGACTCCCCCAAATCCTCCTCTGGTCGATCCCTTTTCATCCTCTATTCTTTCTCACATAGACTTTGCGGATTATTTTCCTTGCCAAGACTCACACTATCCATTCCTCTGCTAGCTCTGTGGTTGCATCATATACTTTCAGCAGTCCTCCTCACTCCCTGATTCTGCTTATTGTGCCTTTACCTTCTTTGTCCTCTACACTCTTTTCTTTGGGTCTAACCCTACGCTGCTGCTCCTTTAGACCCTCTCCCTGCTTCTGTGGTTATATCAGTTTTCCCCGCTTTGGCTTCCTTCCTTACTACTGTCTTTAATCTTTCGTTACTCTCAGGTTCCTTTCCCCAGTCTTTAAACATGTCACTGTTCTACCACTTCTCAAAAAACCCTCTCTTGACTCGTCTCACCACTCTAATTTCAGTCCTATCTTGCTCCTAACATACTCATTTATTGGACTGCTTGGTCCACCCAACTTTCCTCTTTTCTTAACTGTAATAATTTACTTCCTTCTCAATAAGTGAGCTTTCGATCTGGCTTTTCCATGGAAACTATACTTCTTTGTGTATCCGATTCTATTTATTATGCACTCCATCTTCAACTTTGCTCCCTATTGATTCCTCTTGACCTCAGTGCTGCATTTGACATGGTTGATCATCCGCCTCTGCTCTCTACTCACTCCTCCCTTGGTATCTCTGGCATAGTGTTCAACTGGCTTTCTGCGTCTATAACCGCTCCTTCTCAGTTTCTTGGAAAGGTTCTTCTCCTTACTTTCCTCCATCTCATGGTGTCCCAGAAGGGCCTGTTCTTGGTCCAGTCTTTTTCTCTCTTTACACTTTGTCCCTCACTGCTCTAATGCAGGCACATCTTTACGCCAATGATACCCAGATTCTTCTCTCATTTCTTACTTTTTATGACTCCATTCAGCATCGTTTATCATCCTGTCTTTCTACTATCTCTGCCTGAACGTCCTCCCGTTTCTTGGGTCTCAACTCAACAAATACCAAAATCTTATTCTTTTTTGCAGATTTTCAGATTCTTCCCCCTCCATCTATTTACTTTCCTCTGTTGCACCCCCCCTTTGTCTTCTCAAGCATGGAACCTGGGAGTTATGTTCGACCCCACCTTCTCCTTTCAAACTTATATCTTGTCTGTATCTCGCTCCTGTCATTTTCATTTGTTTAACATCAGGAAAACTCGACATTTGCTCACTTTATCTTCCACTAAACGTTTGCTCCAATCCCTGGTTCTTTCCCAACTCTACTATTGTTCTTCACTTTATATTGACATGCCCAACTAGGTCCTTCTTGCTTACGTTCTATCTTGCACTCTGCGGTTAGGACCATATTTGGTCTTCATCCCCTGTATAGATTTCACCTCATCTTGCCTGCCTTAAATTACTCCCTGTACACCATAGTTGTGAATTTAATGTTCTTTGTCTGGTCTTTAAATGTATCCATGCTCTTGCCACTAGCTACGACTACTCCTAAATTTCCCTTTATCAACCTACTAAGAATCTCTGCGCTTCTTCTCAATACTGTGATGAATCTGATGATGTCATCACTTTTCCCCAGAGGTAGCCACTGCCCACATGGCCAGGAGACAGCAGCCGCTACCGGATCCAGAACCTGGCGGTGGCTATATGGGGGAGGACCACAAGGGGGAGGTGACCTTCAAGGGGATAACACAGCATCATCAGTTGAAAACACATATCCCCCTTTCCATTTTAGGGATATTCCCTCCATGTCCAATGCCTTTATGGCTTACTGTGATAGTTTTCACGAACCACCCAAAAAACTTACTAATGACATCTTTCAGTATGACATGTCAAGAACTGCCTATCATTCCAATCTATATGTGAATACTGGGATGAGGGAGATGACGGGAGTGATAAAGATCACTGATGCCAAGAAGCTGGAGATGTACTCTAGTGGATTGGCCTGATGTGTGGGGCTCAGCCAATCAGAAGGCCCTCAAGTAGTAAACGCACCAAGCACTCCGGTGCTTGTTTGTTTGTATTCCATTTTGGAATGTCTCGGACCAGCATTAAAAATAAATCACAAATGCACAGAAAGATGTTGCTGGCATACGAGATATAAAAGGGACCAAAGGAGAATGATTATTCACAGAATATATTCTGTACTGGCCAAATTCTGCTGTGTGTGTGTGCCACCCCCATACTGTGCTCAGCACAAATGGGCTTAACTGTAGATAGCAGTCTTCGTTAATGCCTCCGATGACGCCCGTGGGGAGAGGAATGCTCTGAGGCGTGCAGATTCGACGATGCAGCCTCCGTTGTCCTTGATGTTGGGAGGGGATATTGTTAACAACCGTTAACAAAAACAACCTGCGACAGGAGAATTCACCATTCCCTTCTGTTATTGAGTGGAGCGTCCATGTCCTACTGTAGCAAGTCATCGGAGAACTGCGCAGACAGCATCATGTGCGCGCCAAAGAAAATCTGTCTTTGTCCACTAGCATCTCATTTCACCACTGGTCACAGCGGTCGACCGAAGTGCTGCATTCCCTCTGCAGCCACACTCTGCGTCAGATTGGGGGTGGACATCAGCCAACCAACAGTGGAAGAAAAGTTGTGAGAGTGCCCTTGCACATTGAGTGGTTACTCTGTCGAAGAAAAGGAACCAAAGGCCAAAAGCTGCTATTCCCCTTCATTCTGACAGACAAACCAAAGTGTTTAGGTGTGCGCTGCTCCACCAAAAGAGCATGCACAATGAAGGACGGCAGACATAGTAGAGGCCAGTTAAAATGTAGTTTTACAGCAAAGAGGCCAGGTAGGGTCGGAAGGAACTATGAGAAGGCTGCAGTTTAGTAATTCCACCATTTTCTGATAATTGTATTGTACCCAATAAGATGCGAGCAGAGGAAACCTGCACTGAGCACCTCTTTAAGAGGCCCCAGGCCCAACACGAATAGCCCACTTAATGATATACAAGTCATTTATAACGTGCCTGTACACATGTGTTTCTCGGTGCGAAAAGACAAGGGAAGGTACGGAGGGAGGACAAAAAACGATCTTACTAGGCCTTGTGCCATTCCGATTGTGCAAGTGCGGTAATGCAAAGTGCTAGGGAGGGGGGGGGTGCAATCAGGGCAGCATTGCTCCGATCAAGTGTAGGCATGGCAGCGCGGCTCTGGTTAAGTACAAGGAGGTGGGGGACTGTAGAGGTTACAGTCGCTCGTGCCCAACAGGCCTGGCAGCCGTGCGGGGGAGACCGGTCAAGAGGATCCAGGTACCCAGTGAGATTCTGAGGGTAACCAAACAACTAGTCGCCGCAGCAGAAAAATAGGACAGCTGGAGAGGGAGGGAGGGGGAGAAGGCAGAGGAGAAAAGGAAGGTTTTGAGCTGCTTCAGGGACATCAGGAGGTCCGGCTCAAGTTTCAGAGGGGCAGGGAGGCACCAGCACAGGAAAGTGATCTGCCCCTACTCTCTCCCTGGAGAAGCCTCTGACCGTCAGAGTTGGAGGCAGCAGAGCAAAGGGCTCGAGAAGGAAGGTATTTAAGAAGAGAGTGTTAAATGTAGTGCGGGCCCCGGCCCCAGAAAGCCTTGTGGACGATGCAAAGGGTCTTGAACTTGATCCTTGCAGCCACCGATAGCCAGCAGAGAGATTTCAAGGCTGGAGAGATACGGTCCCTGGGCTTGAGGTCAAGGCTAAGTCTTGCAGTCCTGTTCTGGATTAGTTGCAGAAGGCAGAGAGTAGTGGATGGCAGATTGAGAAAGAGGCTGTTACAGTAGTTCAACCTAGAGAGAACCAGAGCTCTGGAGACGATGAGCTTCTGTGGGAAAGTGAGAAAAGGAAGAGTACCTCTGAGGAGGTGCAGCTGGTAGTTGGTTTTCTTTGAAAGGTCCGTGATGCGAGGAGAGAAGGAGAGAGTGGACTCCAAGAGGACACCAAGGTTTTTTGCCTCACAGGAAGGCGAAGGAAGAGGGCGCATGGATGGCAGCCAGAGTGAGCGAGGGAAAGCTGGAGCAGGGTCCCGATGAGAAGGATCTCTGTCTTACTGGCATTAAGGCAGAGATTATTGGAGGCGCACCAATCCTGAATCGCATATAGACCGTCTGGAATGTGCGAGAGAGGAGAGGAGGCTGTAGGGAGCTGGAAGGACAGTTGTGTGTCATCCGCATAACAAGGTTAGAGCAGAAGGTGGAGATTAGGTGGCTCAGAGGGGCCACATAGAGCTTGAAGAGCCAGGGTGAGAGGTTAGAGCCCTGGGGAACACCACATGTGGCGAGAGAGGTGGTAGAGAGAAAAGGATCCAAGTTGTACCTGGGAGGGCGACCCAAGTTGGACCTGGGAGGGCCGGTCCAGGAGGAAAGAGGTCAGCCACTCCAGGGCCTGATCTGTGATGCCCAGGCTCTCGCAGTGTCAGTTGATCAGGATGGTGTCGAAAACAGAGGAAAGGTCAAGGAGGATGAGGACAGGAGGGGTGCTTGAGTCCAGAATGGACAGCAGATCTTAGCTGGTGTTCAGGAGAGTAGTTTCCATGCCTGTGGCTGCTCTGAAGCCAGACTGGTGGTCATGGAGACAGCCACAGTTTCAGTGTGGAGAGTAAGCTGACAGATGGCCAGCTTTTCAAGAGGCTTGTCCAGGAAAGGAGTGATAGAAATGAGGCGATAGTGAACCACACAGGTAGGATTGGCAGAAGATTTTTTTAAGGAGGGGGTGCACAAGGGAGTGCTTGAGGAGGGAGGGAAAGCACCAATGGCGAAAGAGTGATTGCAGAAATCAGCCAAGCTTGAAGCGAGGTGTCAATGTGTTCCTTGATCGTTCTGGAGGAGCAGGGGAGCACTTGTTTGGATGACACTTTCATAGATCGCACGTGTCTAAAACATCATCAGGTGTTATCAGAGAGAAAGAGGAGACAGGAGGAGGAGAGGGAGAGACGGCTGGAGGGGGGCCGAGAGCGGTAGAGGGAGAGGGAGACGAAGAGGAGAGCGTGGACAGGATGTCCCGAGTTTTAGTATTGAAGTGAGAAGCCAGGGACGTACAGAGGGCCTGGTAGGGAACAGGCGAGGTGGAGACTGCAGAAGGATTGGACAGCTCTTTGCAGATTTTAAAGAGTTTGGCTGTGTCATTAGAGGCCGCAGAGACGCAGGCTTGGATGTGGACTCTCTTCTGGCAGCAGGCAGGTTTGTCAGAGGATGCACCCGAAGCCCACCACTTCCTCTCTGCCACCCTGCACTTGCGTTTCAGGGCAGCGAGGTCGGAGCCATACCAAGAGTTGCACTTGGAGGTGGGCTTCAGATGGATTTTAATGGCAGTGGCAAGGATATCCAGATGTTGGAAATGGCAAGAAGCAGATTAGAGAGGGCTGTATCAGGGTGTGAAGCAGGAGTAGGAGGAGCAGACAGGGTGGAGGCAAAGGCATCAATTGACACACGCATCATGGGCCCAATGACCGAGAAGGTAGGAGGCAGTGCTGGGGTGGGCTTTGCCTGGGGGACAGAGTGTCAGGTAAGAGGAAAGAAGAAAGTGGTCAGTCCAAGAGAGAGGAGTAGTAAGAGGGTTGGAGAGAGGGATGTCGGAGGAGATGTGAACATCCAAGGTCTGTAAGGCAGTATGTACCGGAACAGAGGGTAGAATGGAGAGAGAGTGATAGTCGCAGAGATTGGGGAAGAGCCCCGTGGACTGATCAGAAGCATCCAGGTGGATGTTGAGGTCTCAGTGGAGAATTTGAGAGGTAGAAGCATGGAGAGATGTGGAGCAGTCAGCCCACTCTGAGAGGAAGAGGGCAGCCAGGTCAGGTGGCCTCTAGATGGTGGGCACAAGTCAGAGAAGCCAGGCGAAAATAAAAAAAGAGCCTGCAGACCACACATTCAAAGGAGGAGTAGGCCTGCATAGGAACGACAGAGGCAGGGACCCACTCCGGAAAGATGAGAGCTACTCCCCCTCTGGGTCGGTTGGTTCTGGGCACAGGGAGGATCTTGTAGCCATCTAGGAAGAGAGTGTCAAAACCTGTGACAGAGGTGGCCGTGAACCATGTCTCAGTGAGAGCAAGGACATCCAGGTCAAGCTCTTCGAGGAGGTGGCACATCTCCAAGGAGCGTTCGACAGCAGAGCGAGTTGAGAGTGGCAGCGTGGATTAAGAAAGATTTCCGGGGAGGGGTACACGCTTGAGGTACACTCGGCAGAAGTGGTAGAGGTGCCAGAGAGTTGGCAGAAATGATAGCAGGTGGTGGCAAGTTAGCCACAGAAGAGGTGGAAGGTGGCAGAGGGGCCAGAGAAGTGCTAGTAGGAGTAGCGGGAGCAGGAAGTTTATAAGACCCGGGAGACGGCTATCAAAAAGGAGGAGTTTGGGCTGTGGGCCCTGGACCAAGATAAGGCCATTCAAGTAGACATTGAAGATGGTCCTGGACGAATGGGGGAAGGCCAATAAACTGGTTGTTGGGTAATGATATACACCAGCTTGTGAGGAAGCTTAGACTGTCCTGATGAATGTGGCGTTACTAAAGTTAGGCCACTGAAACCGGTCAACGGTGTTTGTCACATCTAAAAAGGGCTCTAATTTGCCCCCATTTTAGTTTGAGCAAACTTTTTTACATTGCCCCACTTCCCATGAGTATAAAGCTGATTCCACATGGGAAGTGGTGATTGTATTGTCTTTGTATGTGTTCTTTGGAATAGGAATTTATCCTATTTCCCCCATTTGTGTCATTTTTAAACCTGAGTACCCCAGGATCAGTGTGACAATCAATGGGTTATTAAAAAACCGTCGATCCCATTAGATGTCATATGAGTTGTTTTGAAGAGAAAAATTGATTCTCTTTATCTTCCTGGGCCAACTCTCCTTTTCCTTTCCCTTGTTATACTGGTAGTCTCTTCAGATTCAAGCTAATCTGGAACAGAGTGGGTTGGGACTCTCAAGGTTGAATGCATTACACACCATAGAAGTGGTAATTTCATTCTTATTCTGTCACTATTAGACAGGCGTTGTAACACCGCAACCTAGTTGAGAGTGCACAATAGGCAGGGATAGTACCTTTGTTTCGCTCTATCCTTCTGTCTTCAGCCACAACCTTGTTCTATTCTTTTCCTTCTATGAATAGACTTGAGTCCACCCCACAGTAAAAAACCTTTTTGGGCTTGGCTTTACGAACTGGACCTAGTCCTGGGTCCTCTGTTAGCTGCTAGTAGCTTTTACACAGTTGTGTGTTGCCTATCTTTTGTGTGAATATTACTTACTAAGGGCAATACCCTGTTAATTTGTAGGAATTGCCCCATTGTTTGTTTAGAAGGCCAAGAGGACCTCCTACCGAGTGCCACCATTAATGGAGAGGAGGAGATAGGCGAGAGAGCCGAGACCATATGAGAGGTCCATAGGTCCGGTGAGGGAACGACAAAGGATGTCGGTGAGAGTCTATCTGGAGGAAGCACTGATGTAGGTATCAGAGACAGGGAGGTCAGGGTTGGCAACCAGGATGTCCTCTTGAACTTCTTCCTTCTAGACTTAGTGAGAGGGATAAGAGAGAGTAGCAGTTAAAGAAAATGTGAGAAACAGAGCACCATAGAGGGTGCGAAGGAGGAAGGTGGGAGCAGAAGGGCGCAAGAGAGAAGAGAGAGAGAGAGAGAGAGACACAAAGCCCAGCACCACACAACGCAGGATGCAGAGGGGCGAAGGGCCGGGCCACAACAAAAAGGGAAGACACAATAGGGAAAACACAGGAGGAGAGAGCAAGTGACAGCGGCACACCTTGCGGGGTGGGGGACCTAGTGAGTGGGAGAGAGCCTAATGAGACAATACACAGTACAGCAATAACCACAGTGGATGGGAACCTAGAAGTGGGAACTTAAGCATTGTTTATATTTTTACCATTTCTATATCTGTTGTGCACAACACATTTCAATCAAAAGTAGTATTATGTCCCTTTGAACCAAAATGTGAGTGGCTTTTTGAGTTCACAAACAGTTCAAGTTTTTTTAGACTGGGGGTGGCATGATGCAGCCTCCTGCTCCTCCCCCTTCATCTGCTATCTATGTGTACCATGCTCATGTCCCTCCTCACTCACCAGATAACCACAACTTATCCCAAAATGGATGGTGTATGTACCCAATCTGCCTGGCACTCAGGAAGGTGAGATGACAACATTCAAGATGCTCTCATGCTGTTTAAGTAAGCCAAGCATTACAAACAGAAATGTAGGCTTTTTACCTATTCTGATGCCCTTCACAAAGGGCACTGAAAGTGGCACAGAGCATATAATAATAATAATAAAAATAACATAGGTTCTTAAAGCACTACAAGCCAGATTCCTTCAGCTTCTAAGCACTTTAGCGATGTGTGCTATTACCCCATTTTACAATTTCTGAATCATGCATATAGAATTAAAAACATTGTCACTGCACCCATTTTGAGTTTTAAACAACAATGTAATTCAAACAGTCTCTGTGGAAATGACTTACCTTTTTGAACATAACAAGTGACATGACTGCAGACACTGTGAAAAGGGCTGCTATGATTATCATCATAACTCCAACAGCAATGCTTTTATTCAGTCCCGTTAGAGCTGAAATCCAGCCACTAAAACAGAGAAAGATCCGTTACTATAGGTAATAGGTCTGCACTATAAAGCACCCAAATACCTAGTGGCCTATATGTTCACTCAAAAGAAAACAGCAAAACGGGAAAATGGGAAGAGTATAACCGATTGCATGCCAACATTCATGGTAAGAGAAACATACATGTATGTATAATATTGCCAGATTACAGTAGACCATTATATAGTCAGGAAGAATCAGAGGAATATCCTGAGCACATATGTGGCTGTGTATCACTTCTCCCCAGTTTAATGTATTAAAATGTACAAAGCTGAACAGACCATCAACAGCTTTACAGAGCTGCACAAACAGCAATACAGCAACATAATATAATACACTGCATAGGATGACAAATATGGGAACTATTACTTACATGCAACAGTATTTTTTCAGCTGGACTATTTTAACTTTCCATGGTTTGCAGATTACACAATTTAGTGTGCTGATGCAGAAAATGCAAGTTATCACAAAATGAAACACCTTGTGAACTGTCACATGACTAGGCTGATGATCGCATGATGCACCTTTAAGAAAGGCTAGTTAGTTTACGATTTCCTACAGGAGTACAATGTGCAAATGCTGCAAATCTGTATGTACGTTTTAGAAGTGGATGTATTACATATAAGTGGCTTCCTTCCACAAGACACATCTCAGTGAGTCCCATCTTTACATTGTGATGCACACTTGTTAGGTAATTATTTACTATTTATAAAACCATTTAAAGAGTTTATACATTTACAAGCAGTACCCAAACGGCGTTGCCCGGGTCTGTAGCTGACATGCACATGGGGGTCTGCTATAGCCTTGTGCATGTTATATTGTGCCCTAACTTCCTATTTTTGCTAAATCTGCAATTTTCCGAAATCACCTATACTTCTAGCACTTGGCTGGACCCCGCTCCACCCCTGTGCAAGGCACAAGGGTGGGGTTGGTCAAATTTCACCATTGCCAGTACACCCCAGACTGGTATGGCGACCTCAGGGCAAATCAACCAACCAACTGTTGTGGGTCTGGAGCCAACCATCACAACAAATCGGAAATCTCCCGAAATCACCTACACTGATGGCACAGGGCCGGACCCCACCCTGTGCTGGGCGAATGGGTGGGGTATGTCAGATTGCACCATGGCCAGTAAACCCCAGACTGCTATGCCGACCTCAGGCCAAAACATCAGCCCAGCAACTGTTGAGACTGAGCCAATAACTGCAAACTCTGCAATCTCCCGAAATTGCCCATACTGACAGCAAAGGGCCGGACCCTGCTCCACCACTGTGCAGGGTGAATGGGTGTGGTTGGTCGAATTTCACCATTGCCAGTACACCCGAGAGTAGTATGCCGGCCTGGGGCCAAAACCTCAACCCACCAACTGTTGTGTAGCTGGAGGCAACAATAACAAAATTGTCAATCTTCTGAAATCTCCGATACTGATCGCACAGGGCTGGACCCCGCCCTGTGCAGGGCAAATGGGTGGGGTTGGTCAGATTTCACCATCTCCAGTACACCCCAGACTGGTATGCTGACCTTGGGCCTAAACATCAGCTCACCAATTGTTATGGGAATGGAGCCAACCCCGAACATACAAACATTCACAAAAATATTTAACACCAACAAAGTTATGGTGGGTTTAAAAAGGTTTTTTAAAAAAACCTTTGTCCTGAAATCTGAAAAAAGGTAAGTCCATTTGAGCGAAGTCACACATTCTACAACGCCACCTAGTAGCTATTGCTGGAAGTTCACCTCCAGTTCTGATCCACAACAGGAAGGCATTGTGGGTTTGCAAATTATCTGAAATGCAAAACTTTTCTCCAGGAAATTGTCTTTGCCTAACAGGGCAGTGCTACTTTATACATAGCTTAATCACCACACAATGCCTTGCTGTTGCGTCTCAGAACTGGAGGTGAACTTCCAGCAATGGCTACTAGGTGGCGTTGTGGAATGTGTGACTTGGCTCAAATGGACATATATATATATATATATATAAATAAATGTATATTTTATATTTAATGGTTCATGTATTTCCTAATACACATTTGTCTATACGTGTATTCAGTTCACACTTAATGCAAGGTTGATCTCAGTTTTCCCCTTTTAAGTATTTTTATTTGTAGCCATTTGTTTTTTACCCTCTTCGGGAAGCGTGGCCGGTCCCTTGCACATCTAAATCAGAGCCAGGTAGGTAACATTTCACTTTTTCTGTGCAACCCGGTCTTACATTCACACGACCTGGAGAGAACAACAAGCGGTTAGAATTAGGGAGGTGGGTTGATGGTGGCACCCCCACAATCCCCATCTGGTTTGTACTGCAAGTGGTTGACCTTTTAAAGTAATGACGCTGTGCAAGTCTATGAATGGAGCCCGGAACTGCTTGTAAGTAGACAACACTATGAAATTAACTGTGAGCTTGTGTCCTGTTCACCAATGCATAATCTTCTCAAATACACTAAAGTCTTCTTGCCGACATTACATTATGTACCATTGAGGCAAAATACCGCAAGCAGACCCTATCGGTAACGGCCCAAGTTATGGGCCAGAGTGATTCTGAATCAACACTGAAGACTGACTCCTGATCCCCATGCAGTGTCGCAGGACAGAGTAAAGGCAAGTTTCTTTTTTTTTTTTTTTTTTTAAATGTTAGCATCGCCTTTAGCACCCGCTTGTAGTGACTCCTGGGTACTAAAGGCGGAATGTGGGTGGTGTGAGGGAGCATGGACGGCAGAGGGTGAGGGGCGCACAGCTAGGGGAGAACTCAGATGTACAACAAAGGATTCAGCCTGCGTTCCAAGCTCCCTGGTTGGCTGGCATCCCCATCCAAGGATCTCATGTTAAGAATTTTAAACCAGTAAGGAAGCAAGAAACCATTGCTATTTTTGAGGGGAATTAATACATCCCATGTGAATATTATTTTTCTTCTTTTGCGGTTGCCAATGTCTTTTGTCCTGATGTTAATGATGGTGATCAGCTCTAACGGAATGACACTGATATGGATATTCTACACTCACATAGCACAGATGTCAACACCACCTGCATCCATAATAATAGCATATTTCCAGAATGCTACCCTGAGTGGTATTCTGGGTCAGAGTGCTTTACTACAGACCAAGGATGGACATGGCTCACTTAGATTTTCATACAAAGTTTGGACTTAACATATTATAGACTATGGATAGAACTGCAACAAAGTAATGTACAATGCGCATAATATTAGGTAATAGTTTTTTCAATTTTCGGATATTGATCCTTCTATACTGCATGCAATAGTATAAGAATGACATGTAATCCTGGAGATAGTAGCCATATCTAGACTGTTATGGAAAGTAGACATACTGCAGCTCATCAACAAACTATTATGCTGTGCAATGGAAGTGTCAAGTGTTGAAAGCATTCGACTATTTGTTTATCCTAGATGTTTCCTTGGCATAGACTAATAGGGGGAAGTCCCCATTTTATCTATAAAAGTCCACTAACTCATGTAGGTGAACATTCCTCTGTGTGCCCAATACATTTTTGATTATGGAAGTTGGTAACGTGTTTACTGTTGTAACCTCAGCATCATTCACAATATAGACTACCCAAGCTTACAGCACAGGGAGACTTGATTCTATTAAAGACACAGAGAGCGAGCATTATGCTCAACCTTAATTTAGAACACTCTTGAGCACTTTCAAAACATTATTTGCTTATCAAACTTTATTTTCTCTTTTAAAAAAAAACCTAACTGAAAAAACTAGATTACTGAACTACTAATACCAATAAGTCTCTTCTGTGTAGTAGTTCCTTAGCTCACTTCCTCTCTTCTGGACTCTACCAATCACTTCCTGCCCAGGTCCTTTCCTCTTCTATTGATGCCTTAAAAACTGACATCCACGGACGTATTGTACCGCCCAGCAATCTAAACCACTGATGACGATTGAGGCACCAACTGAACTGCAACCTCAGGTCACTGCACGTCTGCTTCTTGTAGCTAGTCCGACGCTGGGAGACAGTAACTGTCCTAGAAAATGCTCAACCTCTATCCAGTATTCTGGTCATCTCCTGCCAATATAAGCAATACATTTCCACTTGTTGCACCTACTGTGTATCTGGGTGGGATAATGCTGGCCTCTGTGTCCAATAGAATCAAGACTCACTGTTCTGTAAGATTGGGTACTCTTCATTCTATGTCAAGACCGAAGGCAAGCATTATGCTTGTTCAAAGCTCATCACCACTGTGTGTACTACGCCTGAGATATCCTGAAGGCTAACCCCTGCACCAAACGCTTAAGAGGCCATAGCCCCTCACTGAGTGAGCTCCAAATAACGACACATCTACTCCTGCCAGTGTCATTACTTCACACACTCACATAACTACCGTAGCTGGCCCCAGTGCTTTAAATGGCTTCCTGCATGCTATGAGACGCTGTGAAACACCTTGAGGCCTAACTTCTTGCGTCCGGTGCTCATACTCTTTGATGCAGTCAGCCACACTTAACTGTGCCATATTCAGAAAATATGGATAGATTACTATGGAGTTGCTTTTAGTACGCCTTGCCATGTTTAAGGCAACACCTTCTGGGTAAAAGATTTGCCCATCTATATCTAGCACTTTCACGTCAGCTACTCTCCTAAATGACACCAGACATACTAAAATTGCCAACTTTCCTGCTTGTCTGACAGGTCCTGGCTCTCTGGCCATATCATGAATAAGTTGAGGACTACATTGACGTCCCAGAGACAAATACTTTGGCAATGGTGCTTTACAAATCCTCACCCCTGAAGCAGACGCACAACAGCCAGATGCTCTCCTACTAGTGCACCCTCTGCCTGCTCATGTCCTGCCGAAATGGCCGACCTGTCAACTCCTACAGTCCTGCAAGCTCTGCCTTCCTCCGAAAACGCTACCAGAAAATTCAGCACATGCACTACAGGGGCCAAAACAGGATGAACAGCTTGCTGTTTGCACCAGCGCTCCCATCGAGCCCACGCAACATCACAGCTACCGAGCATAGCCAGCACTCTCATCAACACCACGCAGCATCATAGCTCCTGAGCGCAGAAGGGGCCCATGATTGCTTGATAAATTCTGCAGTCTGTCCAGAAATTCCTGTCAATTTCCATCTGCACCCGACACCCTGCAGGACAGCAATGTGAGGTTCCCTGCCCTCAACAAGGGGTGACTCTGCCCTGCTGGATCCTTGAGTAGATTATGCAGGCGAGGAAGTGTTTGTGGGAAATCCAAGAAAAGTTCCATCAGAACTGGAAACCACACTTGCGATTTCCAGTAAGGAGCTACAATCACTACCTACGCTCTCTCCCTGCGGTTCTTCGCTAATGTTCTGGCCAACATCATCAACCTGCAGAAACAGGTCTGTGCCTAGCGCTTCTGGATTTAACCTCCAGCTGAAAAACCTGTCTGCCTGTTCAACCTTGATGTGAACAGATCTATGTCTAGAAGAACCCACAATTCTGCTATCTTCACAAACATTTCCCTGTGCAGTATCCAGTCACTAGAGTCGACTAGGTAGCGGGAATTCCAACCTGCTACCATATTCCGAACCCCTGGCTGATGCTCTGCTGTGATGGTTATTCTCCTGCCTAGGCAGTAGTGCCAGAAGTCTTTGGCAAGCTCTGCTAACACCTTGGATCTCTGCCCCCCCACCAGACGTTTGATGTATCTCACTGCCGAGATAGGATATTGTCCATCATGAGAAGGATACAACAGTTCACTGTCCTTCGCAAAGGTCTTCACTGTGAATGAGCCTGCTGAGAGCTTCAAGCAATTTATGTGCAACTCTAGTTCCACTTCGGACCACTTGCAGCCTGTCTCTAGCTGACCGCATCTCACCCACCAACTGGACCTGCTCGAATCTTCACTCGGATTAATTCTGGGACGTCTCCAAAAATGGTGCATCTGTTCCATGCTTCCATGTTCTGGAGCTACCACTCCAGTTCCATTTTTCCTTCTTGACCTAGAAGTTGTAGCTGGTGATTTCGCAGACCTCCTTGTAAATCCTTGATCTTTAGACATTGTAGCGCCCGGTAATGCAGAGGCCCTAGAAATATGGCTTGTATGGAGGCTGCTCGTAACCCTACTATCCTAGCCAAACTATCAAAATCAATGTCTTCCCTAGAGCTGCTCGCAGCTTTATCGCTCTCATCTTGTGTGCTGGAAGTTTCGGTGTCGCCTTCCTGGGAACCACCGCGAAACCCAGGAACTTCATACACTTCCTTGGTACAAGTTCTGACTTCTCTAGGTTGATGATAAATCCTAGTGACAATATGAGATTTGACGCCCATTGCACTTGTTTCTGCAATGTTTTGTCCGCTACCAGGATGAGAAGGTCATTGAGGTATACTAGGACTCTCATACATCTTTCTCGCATGGCCGCTACTACTGGTCTCTTGAGTTTCGTGAAGGCCCAGTGTGCTGGGGAGAGTCCAAATGGCAGTTTCTTGAACTGCCAAGCCGGGCCTTACCACAAGAAACTGAAGTACGTGCGGTGCTCAGATGCAACTGGAATTGTAAGGTTTGTGCCCTTCAAGTGCATCCTTTCCAACCAGTCCCCTTTGTGGAAAATGTCTCTGAAAAGGTGTATTGCCTCCATCTTGAAGTGCCTGTAAAGTAGCGACACATTGAGTTTAGAGTGAAGACAGGTCTCACTGTCCTTCTGATGCACTAGGAACATATTGCTGATGAATGCAAGATGAATCCTCCAGACGTGCTCCATCACTACCTTCATGACTAGAAGCTGGAGTTCTTCCTCTAGCAACGTGTCCTTGGAGTGTCTGCGCCATGCAGGTGGGAATTGCTTTCTGTATGGGCCTGTCTGTGAACTTTAGACGGAAGCCTGTCACTGTCTCGACCCAAGCATCGCTGGAAAGCTTTTGCCAATCTGACAAAAATAACTCTGTCCTGCTCCCCACTGGTGGGTGACGTGCGCTGGCTGTTCTCACCTGCTTGGGGGCCTTGGTGTCGAAAGTAGCCTCTTTCTCTGCGTGGTCTAGAAACACTACTGCGTGCTGGGAAGAAGGAGTCCTGTTGTTGTGACTCCCAGTACTGAGCTTTGGGGTTTTGAGGGCTTCTTTGTAATTGAAAATTGACTGCTGAACAGCCCCGGGCATAGATGGTCCCTGAACAAAACCAGATTGGGAAAAATATTCCTGATCGAGGACTGTGCCTTTTGTAGTGCCGTGTAGGTACCGGCAAACTCGCCCATTTCCTTAGCAAAGGCTCTGCCAAACAATAGGCCCTTAGCTGCCTCCCCTGCTTCGTGCGAGGCAAGGTCCCCTAGCTTGCTATACATTTTTAGCAAGAGGCTTCTTCTCCTCTCCTTTGGGCCCAGCTCACCAGTGTTTCTATGTCACTGGTTCCCCTGTATCTCTATCCCTTTCGGCTAAATCCCTAATCTTGGCTCAGCTAGGTCGAGTAATTTCTCTGGACAGCTTTTCCAGGCTCTGTCCATACACTTTCGGACGTCCTTAGAAGCGTTTATGATGAAGGTGATCATTCTCGGGTCCAACGCTCGAGTTTCGTCTACTTTGCCTGAGTGCTCTGTAGGGGAGCACCCTGATCTCATATGGAGCCTGGTTTCTCTTTAGCAGCTTGCGCAGCCTCTGTGCCATATAAGATATCACCATTGGAGACAGCAGCAAGTCATTAGATCTGGGGTTCCTAATACTATCCGGTTCAAACATCTGACATTTCTTCCTTGGGATTCTCAATGTTATTTTCTTTATCTTTCTTCATGTCTCTTTCAATTGTCCCCGAGGACTGCAAGTCACTGTCTGGTGAAGTACTTTCATCTCCCATATTTTGCACCCCTCGGGAAGGGGCTATGAGGCATGGCACTGTTGATCTCTGTGTGAAAGCCACTTTAAGCTTGCCAAATGCACCGACAACCTCTGGAGCCTTTCTTTTGCTCCCTGTGTCTGGACTCAGGGGAGTAGAAGAGTTTTTCCTCTTCTGGGTCGGTTCTATCCTCTGTATCACCACCTCTTTGAGAAGGAGGCTTGCGGACAAGCTCACTTTATGTGTCTTATTATGACTAGTTAAGCCACCACCAATAAAATGTTCAAGCGCCTCCAATCGGTCTTGAAGGGGTTGCACCCCTTGCGCTACCGCCTCAGCAAAGGATTCACCTAGGACCCTCTTATAGCTCAATGCAAGGTCTGAATCCTCTTCAGCCAGCACCTGCTCCTAACTTTCCTCACTCCAGTTGTCAGACTCCATATTCTCAAGAGTTTTGATTAAATTGATTAACCCTGTGTTTTGTGCCTGAACCAAGCAAGCCGAGTAGTCCAGCCGCCGACAGCTGTCTTGTGATCAAGTGTGGCTTAGAGGATGTCCTAGGTGTTCAGCTGAATGCTGTGTAATTATTTTGAGCTGTTACATTCCATGTTCGTTTTTGTCCAAGCCCTGACTGGTCTTTAATGCACTTACGAGCGACTGCACCACAATCTGCTGGTCACTGTCTTCGGTACACCTGCACCAGGTGTGGCTCGTTAGGACTCCCATTCCGCTGGCGGGTGGCCGCTGACAGCACTTCTGAATGCTCGTACCGGATAGTAACTGCGGCTTGTGCACTCTGTCACAACGCTGATGACGTGGGTCGTCATATCCTGCTCAGACGTTGCCAGGTGGGACTGCTATGATCTTCGAGCACTTCCGGGCCGCGGCCTGCTGCACTGTAGCGCAAAGAGGCGCAAGCTGGTAACGAGTGAGCTAGTTGCTCACAGATCCGGCTCGCCCACTTAATGTCTACAACCGCGTTGCGAACACCGGTTTCCCTGTTTTAAAAACGCACCAGTTCCATGCAGTGGTCTAAAGATGCAGCCTAGCATGCACTCTGTAATCCTTATGCATACGTTGAGTCTAAAGCTGACGCCAAGTACGCGTTTGGAAATCCTGCAGCATACAGCGAGTCACCGTACAGTCCCCACGGTCTACTAAGACATAATCCATGTTAATACTGTCAATACATGCAAGAATGCAAACTCTCACAGAGCTAGCTCTATAGTGTACTTATCTCTGTAAGAGCAGAAAAAGAAGAGGAAAGAGCCTGGGCCAGAAGCGACTGGTAGAGTTCAGAGGAGAAGAAGTGAGCTAAGGAACTACTACACAGAAGAGACTTATGGAGATTAGTAGTTCAGTAATAAAGTGTTTACAGTTGTGCTTATAAAAAAATAAAAACATTTCTATAAGAAAGTTAAATTTTGAAACTTCTGAAGAGTGTAATAAATAGAAGTTGAAGTATAATGCTCGCCTATGGTGCTGACATAGAATCTGCCTAGTTAGTGACTGTAGTGGACTTTCTTAAACAGTTGTACGGGCAGATGAAGTATTTATGTGATTATCATATTGCAAAAGCCAAAGAGTTTGTAAGAGATTAATGCACACCATATCATACTAGTGATATTTAAGTTCTGGTTACTATTCTAACCTGGCAATGTTTGCATTTGTGAATATTCACCCAAGTAATTATCTGTGAGGACTATCCACAAGTTAATGCATACTGTGATGGCCAGACACGCTGAAGTTACATAACGGGTACTTAAAATAAATGGCTATCTGATAACCCATGTTGAAGTATTAGTTGAAAAAGTCAATGGAACCTATGAAAATGCAGGTCAGATGACTCTACCATTATATTTAACTGGCTTGAGTCCGTTTATGAAGGCGAAGCTATATGCAATGGTTTCTGTCTGAAATGGGTGCTTAAGGATGAAACCTCTAAAATGGAGGACACAAGTGAGTGTGCGTGCCTTAAAATGTCACTGCCTCAGAGTGATGCTCCCAATTGTATGATGCACTTCTGCTGTAACGTTTTTCTTAATAAGGGCATAGAGGCAAGTTTCTGACCCATCTTTTAAAACGGCCCGATATTACATCTGTGTGTACCCTTGTTGTGCAGGCATATAATGCAACTTAAAACCTATCAAAAGCCTTTGCTTCAGAAATGGAGAACAGAGGCACTAATTCATCAACTGCTCCACCAAACTAGTCTGGCTTCAGTAGCTGTGCTGTATTACAATTCACACCTCACCATAATATATCATGCAAGTACTGAACTAGAGGAATTATATACAACTGTCTGTCTATTTATCTGGATCAAATACAAGTGCATTTAAATGAGAAAGACCACACAATACATTATCCACCACCTAGAAATTCATAAAAATACAGCAAAATAAAAAACACAACATATGCAGCAGATTATAGACTTGATGCATAATCCATCTCGAAATAAACAGTACAAAATGGATCATATGAAGTCACAATTACTGTTACAAAACACATTTAACCCAATAAAAATGACATGACTTGTCAAAAGTGCATATAAAGTGCCTTCCACGAAACATAAAATTTGCACAAAGGATCTGCCACCAAGGGCAGAGTGCAGAGTACGGCGGTCTGAACCGCATCACTCTCCCGACGAAGCACAAAGAAAAAGGGTTTGAGCTCCCCTTTTTTCTCCCCGTGAAGAGATTGCGCGGCAGCAGTGAGCAGGAGAGACCCTACTCCTCCCAGAGACATCTTTTTGGAAACGATGGTTCTCTGCAGGAGACGCGCACTGTGGTGAGTGGAGTATGGACAGCAGCGACGTGAAGCCGCGCTGGTGGTCCTGGGCTGCAGGCGCGTGGCTGGAGCCCCTACCTCTGTGGGCCACCCCGGGTCATTGGATCGGCTCCAATCACAGAGTGAAAAGGCGCACAAAAGAGCGATGGACGAGCCGCGAGTAATTCCGCAGGTGTCAGACGGATTGACCCGGGCACAGGGTGGAGCTCCAACACCGGGCTCCGGGAATGGCAGCTGAGCACCCAGCCACGCAGTGAGGGGTCCTGAGCAGTGGGCTGGGTGGAGGCAACAAGGTGCCCCACACCGACTTGAAGGTAGAACAGAGTGGCATTGTGTGGACTCCCTATGACCCAGGTACCCAGAACAGTGACAGATTTGTGGGCAATCCACCTCCAAAGGGGCCACAGACATGTGGGCCAAGACCTTCCCATAGGAGGTGGGGGCAGCCAACCCTCCTGCGAAGTCACAAGGTAAAGGCAGACTACCCGACAGTGTTAGTCACCGGCATGGCAACACGCCCATTAGCTGCTGGGCAGCAAAGTAGGGCACAAGTGGAGGAATCTCTAAAGTTGGGCTCCTGGATGGACTTGAGACGGCGCAGGCCCCGATTCACTCACGGTTTTCTGCACACAGCTGAGAGGGTTGCCCTATTGGAGGGCCCTGTGACATTTTGGAGGATCAACACGAGGGACGCAGTTACCCCACAGGTGGCACTATGGTGCAGACCCTCCGGCATGGATCGTTCATTAACAAAAGAGGAGAGCTACACACCCGGGAAAGTTATGGGTGGACATTCTGCCCGCTCCCACTGCTGGGAGCACCAGTTGGGTCACGTTCCCCCTCGAGAGTCTGGCAGGGACAGGGGAGGCCCTGACCGGTGACAGCCCTGATGGTAATTTTCTTTAGACCCATGAACTGGAAAGAATCTCTGCAGCACTGTCACTTTCAAACCCCCACCCCAGCTGATCAGACAGAGGAATCGAGGGCAACACATTCCGGAGAAGACTTGGCGGAGGAGCCAGCATTAACGCAGAAAGATCTAGCAGCCCCTCTGGAGGAAATGAAGGGAATTCGAACGACTCTGGATCAGAGGCTGGGCAATATGGACAAGAAAATGGACATAATGGAGGATAAGATACAGGGCTTAGAAACAAATCAATCATCGCTAGACACTCTGGAACGTCAGACAGACATGAGGCCCTCTGAATTGGAGGAGGGAAGCAGAGATCACACTTAAAATGGATGACTGAAAATAGGGAGCGACGTAACAATCAGATTTCTTTGATTTCCAGAGAATAAGGGGGAACAGAGAGACATCAGAAAATAGCAATCTCCAACGGGTGTCGGAGAGATTGCCATTTTCTGATTGATAGTTATGTTTTAGGTATTGTTAGCACACATGAGGGAGCTATTTACACCGTTTCAAATTGTTGGAGGCAGTTGATGTGACAATTTGGTTTGCAGGTTCTCTACATTTTTGTTTTGATACAATGCCAGAATTTTGTATTCTCCTAGTTAGTGTTTTTATCTTGCTTTATGAGTAAAATGTGTTAAGATTGTAGCTGATCCTCTGGCTTTACCTACCAAGGTTTGGTAGACCCATACTGAATTTACCACAACTGTCCCCTTTGTGTGTAAGAGTGGGGTAGCTTTTGTGGTACTTAATATTATATGTATCTGTCCTCATCCAGAAGCCCCTCAAACAAAAGAGGACTCTGCGCTCAAATAGCATTTATACAGGCTAGTTGAGCAATTAGCTTCCCCCTTCCCCATTTTTTCAGCAAGGGTCAAAGCAGCACGTTCAAGCTTCTCTGCCACGAGGATACAGTTCAAAGCATAGGTCTCAGGGCCTTCTACAAAAGCCACTTTTCCAGTAACAGTCTCTTACTGCAGAGGGCCTCCCGTAACAAGCAAGCATCAAAGCTCCTTTCTTATCAGGATTTTTAAATGCATAGGTTCTCCCTTACAGTGTTCATCATGGGTATCCCTCCTTCAGGCATGGACCCCTTTTTACCACAATATTTACGCTAGTTCTCCCTCGTGGGGCTCGGACCATGTAATCTCACTTTCTGCATTTTCCTCCTGATATCAAAATCGAAGACTTTTGAATGTTCGATGGGTTTTGCTTAAACCACTTCAATTCACTTTACACAATGTTCTTATCAATCTTCTACTTACGTTTCTGCAATGTCTTGACGGAATACCTTACAGAGACCTTCGATTGAGCAGGATCACGGTGCTGGACCACTGTCACAAGTGTTGTATATTTCTTCTCTTAGTTCAAACATTCATCAGCAATTCAGCTTTCCTTGTGTCTTTCATCACACGTGTTACAAATCTTCCTTATTGCGCTCTTTATGCAATGTTGCCGCTTGCAACCTTGACTTCAACAGAGATCTGTCTTGTAGCAGTTTCCCCAACTCACCAGCTGTGTTAATCTTGCTGGCGGTGCTTTAATCTTGGAGCCAAGGATGGTACCACGGGGGCTGCTGCTCCTCCTCCCCGACTCGATCAGCCATGCAGGAGGGCCCTAGGTATCTCTGACACACAATACAGGATTCTTCAGTCTTGTTTCCTGGCCTCACCCCTTTCAATCTGAAGGACTTTAGAAAGTAACGGTTTTCCACCAAAAGGTGAAGGGCATCTCCCTTCTGGTGCACCCTTCCTGGTTTGCCGTCTTTCTCTCCTCGTTCAGCTGCCATCTTGAAAAAACTGTTCCTTCGTGTGGTTTGCCTCAGTCAGAGTGGGCTCTTGTGCGCTGCCTTTTATCCATGTGAGGAAGCTTAGTGGAAGTCATGTGCGAGTGGTTACCATTAATTGCCTGACCATAGTAGTGTGACATGTCGGGTACAATGCTCGGGTATGAATCTGCTTTCTCCCAGAGCGGGCTGTTCACGAAGGGAAAGTTGGGAGGAGTCTGGTGGTGGGGCGGGAGTTGATGAGTTCCTAAATATCCTACCGGGTAGGATGGGGTAAAGGTGTTACAGGGAAGGATATACCGCTTCTTGCTATCAGGTGTCCCACTCCCGAAAGACCCCTCACCCAGGTGATCCTCCCGCACTGGTCCACCCCCCAGGAACTGGATCCAAAAGCGATGCCCGTTTCCTAGCCACCTGAATGACATATCCCCAGGGATTAATGGGTGAGACTCCTTCTGGTTTCGCACACATCCCACACTGACTGTTTTCTGGGAGGTACGGAAAAATAATAGTGCAAACAGGGCCTTGTCCTCTTGGCCCTCGCCATTGTCGGTATAGGGCCCTCCATTTCACTTTGCTTAACAGGGAATAAGGGGGGCTCAACAATGGTCGGAGAGGGGACACGAAAGCGTGGGACAGTTATTTGCCAATGATCCTTTTAGGGATTTTTGGGAGATTCGGGAGGCCCTGGGTAGTGACGCGCTCTCAATCTTTGACTATCGGCACATAAAGGGTATGTTCACCGACCAAATGTGGGGTGCCTTACTAATTAGAGAGCTAACCCCATTTGAGAAGAAGAAGTTACTTACCAACTGTGACGTTCTTTCGACTGGATGTTCCTCCCACGTATTCCTCATCTTGTGATAAATCGTTATCTCCAGCTTCGCTGCTTCGGAAAAAGAAATTCTCGGCAGAGGGCGCTGTGCTCGAGGTCGTGGCGTCGATTGTCACTCAACGGACTCCGTACTCTGTCAACGTCACCGATGGTATAAATAGCTCGAGCCGCGCCCGTTGCTTCAGTTCTGTTTTTTCGATGAATATATAGGAGGAACACCCAGGCGTGCCCCATGACTGATACCTTCTTCGTGAGAGGAAAGTGTAAGAAAACGTAAACTGTACTGTGGGGTAGGATGGGAGGGTCGATGAGGAATACGTGGGAGGAACATCCAGTCGAAAGAACTTTACAGTTGGTAAATAACTTGTTCTTCGAATGGATTGTGTCCTCTCACGTATTGATAGACTCCAATAGCAGTGATCAATTTGGAGGTGGGAGTGCTAATTACAGTTTTCATGGACAGAATGTAGAACTGCCCTGGCAAATAACCCCTCATTGGAGGAGGCAGTATCCAAGCATTAATGCATGATGAAAGTATGCTTTGTTTTCCAAGTTGCAGCTGAACAAATATCTGCTGCCGGGAAACCCCACTTTTGAGCCGCAGAAGTAGCCATTCCCCTTGTAGAATGGGCTCGAAGCCCATCTGGTGGGTCTTTTCCCGCCAATCTGTAACATTCAATTATGGCCAAAATGCTCCAGCGGGATATGGTCTGTTTTGTTACTGATAAGCCCAGTTTATGACCAGTATAACCCACAAATAGTTGGTCATCTTGTCGTAATTTAGACATCCTTGGGATGTAAAAACTAAGAGTCCTCTTGGGATCTAGTCTATGCAGTCTCTCCTCTTCCTTGCCCAAATGAGGAGGAGGATAAAATGTTGGTAATATTAATTTTTATGACAAATGGAAGTCCGAAACTACCTTTGGTAAAAAGGAAGGTTTAACTTTAAGGACTACCTTATCCTTATAAAAAAAATAGTATATGTTGGTTTATATGAGAGAGCCTGAAGTTCACTAACCTTGCGGGCTGATGATAGGGCCACAAGAAGGACAATTTTTAATGTTAGAAGCCTCAATGGACAGGAGTGCAGAGGCTCAAAAAGGTATGCAAGTCAAAAATGTTAGTACTAAATTTAAATCCCAAGTTGGGACCTGAAAAGGTACCGGAGGGTATACGTTAGTAAGCCCTTTTAAGAATTGCATGATTAATGGTATTTTGAAATATGAAACCTCTTCTGAGGTGCGCTTGAAAATGAACAGCGAAGCAAGGTATCCCTTTAATGTTCCTATCTGGAGCCCCAGATTGGCTAGATGTAATAGAAAAGAGAGCACTAATGGAGTGCCACATTGAAAGGGGTCCACATCCTTATCTCTGCACCAGTTACTAAACCTGTTCCAGAGACATCGGTACAAAGATTTTGTTGCTGGCCTTCTGGCCGAAAGCAAGACTTCCATTACGTCATCCGGAAGATCCCAATCCTTGTATCTCAACCTCAAAGAAACCATGCGTCAAGGTTGAGTGTCTTGATCTCTGGATGGAGAACCCGACCTTCCTCCTGCGAGAGAAGATCCTCTCTTTGTGGAAGACGTATTGGAGGGCAGATGGCCATGTCTAGAAGATCCGGGTACCACGTTCTCCTGGCCCAATCCGGGGCAATTAGAATCATGGTTTTCCTGAACTTTCTCAACCTCCCGATTACTTGAGGAATCACAGGGACTGGGGGAAACGTGTACAGTAGTGGAAAATTCCACTCCACTACGAATGCGTCTCCCAGAGCTCCTCTTTGAGGAAATTCCCTTGAGCAGTACTGTTCGCACCTCCGATTGATTACGGTGGCAAACAGATCCACTTGAGGGGTTCCCCAAAGGGCGAAGATCTCTCGAAGGACTTCCTGAGCTAGCTCCCACTCGTGAGAGACTGCGCTCTGCCTGCTCAGAGCATCTGCCACCGTGTTCTGCTCTCCGGCTAGGTGAACTGCCAATAGAGAGATTCCTTCTCGTATTGCCCAGAACCAGAGCTGCATTGCTTCTCTGCACAGTGGTAGTGACCCTACACCTCCTCTCTTGTTGAGGTAGTACATGGCCACTGTATTGTCTGTCATTATCAGGACATTCTTTCCCTGTACAGAGGGCAGAAAGGCCTTCAGCACTAGTCTGATTGCCCTCAGCTCCAAAAGGTTGATGTATAGTTTGGACTCTGATGGAGACCAACGGCCGCTGATTGTCAGATCGTTGGTGTTTGCTCCCCACCCCGTGAGTGAGGCGTCCGTCAATACGGTTTTCTCCGGCCATGATTGCCAAAAAGATTCTCCCTTGAGAATGTTGTCGTTGCAAGCCCACCATAGAAGATCCTGAGCAACTGCACTTGGGACTTGCAGAAGATCCGACATATTCCCTGAGAACTGGGACCACTTAGTTCTGAGTGCCCATTGAAGGGATCTCATTCTCAACCTGGCCTCTGGTACTAGGAAAATGCAGGATGCCATGAGGCCGAGCAACCTGAGAAAATCAAAGGCCGGTAGACGTTGGGCATTCTGGAACTTTGTTACCATCTGCAGAATGTGGAGAGCTCTCACCTCGGGGGGCGAGGCATTTCCCGAGGAAGTATCCAAGACAGCTCTGATAAACTGGAGCTTTTGGGATGGTATCATATGGGACTTCTTGAAATTGAGGGAGAAGCCCAATTTGTGGAGGAAGTGGCAGGTGATCGGAAGATGTTCCTGAGCTTGTTTCGGAGAACTTGCTCTGATCAACCAATCGTCCAGGTAGGGGTAGATGTGAATACCCCCTGTTCGGAGACTCGCTGCCACAACCGCCAACAGTTTGGTGAAAACCCTTGGGGCGGAGGTGAACTCGAATGGCAGAACTCGAAACTGATAATGAGAGTTGCCAATCGCGAACCTCAGGTACTTTCTGTGCTTTAGATGGATTGGCACATGAAAGTAAGCATCCTGAAAGTCTAATGATACCAACCAGTCTTGGAGTTGGAGAGCCTGAAGGATCTGAGAAAGGGTCACCATCTTCAACATGTCCTTCCTGAGGAACTTGTTCAAGTTTCTTAAGTCCAAGATAGGTCTCAATCCTCCGTCCTTTTTTGGGATGAGAAAATATGGGGAGTACCAACCCCTGTTCCTCTCCACTACAGGTACCTGTTCTATGGCACCTTTCTCTAGCAGGGTTAAAATTTCCTGCAACAGGACATGATATGGAATTTTTAACGGAATTGGCTACCGGTGGACGATTGAGGCCTTTTTTGGAAGCGAGACAGTACCCTTGAGCTACTGTTTCCAGTGCACAAGCATCTGAGGTAATGCCACGCCATTCCTTCAGATGCTGAGAGATCCTGCCTCCCACTGGTGTTTTGTGCAACAAGGTCTCAGAGGGATTTGGAGGCGGCTGCAGGAGTGGCTGAGGGTAAAGATGCCGCTCCTGATGCCGATTTTGCACCTCTTCCTCGTGCACCACGAGGGAAATTTCTTTTGCCTCTTTCAGAAGCCTGTCCTCTTCCTCTACCAAATTAGGAGTAGTAACGAAAAGAACGACCCCTCCAGGAAGATGAGCCGGAATAGGGTTTTTGAGACTGGCGCATGGAGGCACTAAGCGATTTAGCTGCCGTTTGAGGTCTAAAGTTTTTCTAGGCTTTCATCAGCCTTGCTGCCAAACAGCCTCGAGCCATCAAAGGGCATGTTGAGGAGTCTGGCTTGCACGTCTGGTGCAAATCCTGACTTCCTCAACCACGCAAATCTGCGTAGCACAATGCTTGCAGCCATGGATCTGCTGATACTATCATTCCCCCATTGCCGGCGCTGAAATACAGTTCCACAGGGTATGGGTAAATCTGGCCAGGGTACAGGTGACATTTGTCGATTTAAGGGCCATGCTGCCTGAAGTGAAAACTTTACGGGCCCAGCATCAACTTTTTTATCCTCTCTATCCGGAGGGATAGAGGCATATGCAGTTTGTTTTGATGTGGATGCTGCCTGAATGACTAGACTTCTGGAGTCGGATGCCTGTTTAAATATTCAGGATCTGTACCAGCTGGTCTGTATTTCTTGGGGAAATTACTATTTGCAGCAGAAATGCTCTCAGGATTTTCTCCGTTTTTCTCCACTGTCCTCTGAAGAGCCCTGTGGGAAGAGAACTGGATCTTTTTGAGGACCTCTGACAATAATATCTGTCATGTCGGCCTGTTCGAAAACGGGTGAAGTGTTACCACAACCCATATACTCAATCACTCTGGTCATAAGACTCCTGTACCCAGAGTCTGCATGTTCTGCAGGATCAGGTCTGGCAAACTCCAATTCTGGGGAGGTGTCGATTCCACTGGCAGAATGTAGAGTATCACTCAGGTCTCATTTTAGACTACTGATCAATGAGTTCCTCAGGAACTTGTTTTGTGCCATATGAAACTCCGAAAGGAGCGACTTCATCTTCCTCCGAACCAGATTCCTCATAAATTGAGGACACGGACTTAAAAAAGTCTGACCTGGGCAATGGGGTAAATCTCCTTTCTTCCTCTACAATATGCGTCGAAGGAATGGAAAAATCCTTCGAAGTTGTCGAAGGAATCTGCGATGACTTCGAAGATGACTTCGATACAGGCGTCGAGGATGCTTTAGGCTTCGTTGTTGAAACGGTCGACGTCAATGAAGTCATCAAAGCCTTCGATGATTTATGTTTTTTATGTGGCACCGTAGAGGTGCTCGTATCTCGAAAAGTCCTCGATGACTTGTCGCCGACTCGAGTTTTTTGAGTATCCTCGACACTACTTGCTTTTATCATAGTAGTTTTAGACTTCCCTTTGTCATCCAATGGAGCGACTTTAGGGGTATGGCTCTTCCGAGGTTCATTCAAGGGGGTCGGGGCCGCATTCTCGAATACCTCCATCATCTTTTTACGAAATTCCTCCCATTTTCTGGGGGAATCCGATTTTGTCGGACATCGAATTTCTTCGGTCAACTCAGAAGATGATGATGAGGGAGATCTATGTCTCCTCTTCATTTTTTTGGACGAGGAAGAAGAGTGTCTCGATCTACTCCTAGATCGAGATCTCTTGGAATACCTATGGCGATCAGATTCCTTCGAATCGGTCGCTTTTTTATGTTTTTTGGATGTAGCCTTCTTAGAGGCTTCCCTCCCCACCGACAGTTGACCTCTCCTCTCACAAAGGGCCTTCTCGATCATGGATTGGCAGGAACAACAGTAGTCGGTTCGGTGACTTGAACCGAGACACCAGAGACAAACTCGGTGGGGATCCGTGATCGACATTTTCGAACCACAATCTACGCACTTCTTGAACCTAGTCTTGGGTGTCGAAGGAGTCGAAGATGACATTTTCTTCACAGAAAATCTCAAGCGCACCGTTCTCGATAGCGAAGCGATCGGAAAAACGGAACTGAAGCAACGGGCGCGGCTCGAGCTATTTATACCATCGGTGACGTCGGCAGAGTACGGAGTCCGTCGAGGGACAATCGACGCCACGACCTCGAGCACAGTGCCCTCTGCCGAGAATTTCTTTTTCCAAAGCAGCAAAGCTGGAGATAACAATTTATCACAAGTTGAGGCATACGTGGGAGGACACAATCCATTCGAAAGGGCTAGATTCGGCCTCCTCCCGTAAAGGTATTGTTCTGAGAATATACAAAACTTTGGTTTCCTCACATAGAATGCGTAGACAGACATTTAAAAGATACTGGGATGACTGTGGGGCGGGGGGGGGGGGATCATGAGGAAGAATGGGATAGAATATTTCTAATTAGCTTCCACAGAATATTTTTTACCTCGACCAAGGCCCACAATTACAAAATGCTACACAGGTGGCATAGGGACCCCCTGAGGATTTCAAAAATATATTTGTAGGGGCTTCTTCCCTCTGCCCGAGGGGATGTGGTCAGGTGGGTACCCTATACCATATGTGGTGGTGCTGCCCTAAAATCCAAATCTTTTGGCTGGAACTCTTTAGTTGGATTAAAGATATCCTAGGTGTCCAGCTGAGTATGGACACCCTGCATATGCTCCTGGAAATCCCGGCAGGTGATAGCAAGGAGTATAGATTGCTGAAATTGTGTGAGGCAATGATTAGAGCTGGAAGGCTGTCGATTGCACAGCATTGGAAGGGGGGTGTGGGGTTACTGCCCTCGAGAAGGGAGTGGGAACAGAAATGTACTAATATGATTGTCATGGAGAAATTAGCGGCTATGGTGAATGATTGAGTATTTTTATGAGGATTTGGGCCCAGTGATTGACAGAATGGAAGATAATGGTACCTGACCAAGGAGACTGGCACAGGGGTGGTGTCTCCCTTCCCAGGATGGTTTGAGAACAAGGAGCCAAGCCGTATAACTATTCTTCGTCATTGCAAGTGGCTTAAACTGAATCTTGAGACAAGACTCGGATTTTCCATCATACGAGGCTTTGTGTTCTGTAAGGAATATTGTAGTTAAGACTCACGGGAATTGAGGGGGGAGGCGGTGGGGGTGGTATGGTGAAATTATTGCTATGTGTTATGAGAAAAGGTGCATTTTCTTTGATAAAATGCAAATAAAAACGTAACGTTTAAAAATAATTGCACAAAAACATAGCCTAAATTGCCACTACTAAACAAACATAAAAGCTATAACCATAGATTGCCTACTAAGACGCCCAAACAAATTTCTTAAATCTCAGCATCCACGCTCAACTCAAATATTTGCCCACCACAAAGGCCACAAAAGTATATCCAGTCAATCTACACAATAAAAACATGTCCAAGACTGGGCAAGTGTTCCCATTGCACATATTTGGTTTCAGCCATTAATACCTCATTATATAGCATGGACACAAGAAAGGAAGTGAATTACATCTTCTTTCACACTCTGGCAATAAGGCCATGCATCTCCAGCACCCCCATTCCACTGAAATGCGACAGGTGTTATCGGCAAGGTGCACTAGTGCAGTTTAACATATAATTATCTTGTTTATGGAACTTCAATACAATCCAGGTAGTATTCAAACTCTGCAATCGCCTCCAGCTCAGGGTATCTCTGTAGCAGGCCATCGGGTCTCCTGATAGTAACCCATACCCTCCGGTACCAATCCTTGCTTACTTGTGTAATGACACCCTTACTATAGTCATTAATCAATTATGGATTTCCCCAGAGGTTATATCTCACTATATTTTGTTTTGCAACTATACTCAACTAATTTCATGGTCTCTTTCTTTGCAAACAAATTACAGTCCCAGCAACTTATGTGGGCTACATAATTTCCAGTACTATCGACTTCTGTTAAATTTGTCCTCGACTTGTTGTTAGTCAACTCGAGATAGCCTGCACGTTTTGGGTATTGAATGAACAAGCTTGCCAGGTTTTCTGGTTGTATTACTAGATGTAGCGACATTACAATATAGCGCCCATGTATACACCTATTTGAGGTTTCCTGTTTTGCGTGCAGAGCATGCATGTCATAACTGGGCTCTCGCCTCTTCTTGTAGAGCCGGGCACCCTGATTGATCGTTGGCGACCGCTGCAGGACAATTTCTGCATTGACTTTTAGTCGTTATGGTAAGAGCTCCTACACCTACCGGTAAATGTAAGCTATGGTTTTTGGTCTTCACCAGCTCCAATTATCTCCTCCTTTCTGCTCGTGTGGTGCTTTGGATTTCTTAAACTAGACGGCTGGTCTTACACTGGCTCTTGTGGTTTTGTTTTCCAGATTACTGACTTCCTAACTTTCCCTTCAGATTGATGAATTGTTCTTCATGTATTTACAGGATATTCTTTTCAGTTGTAGCAAATTGTTTGGTCATTTGCTCGATTCAGGTTGGGGTTTGCCTAAATGCTTACAAGTATTAGAAATACAACGGGGCATGGTCAGGAATGCCATCAGAGCGGATGGCTTCCTAAGAGCCTCTGGCGTGGAGGGGCACATGAGAGATGAAAAGCCCCCTCCCTACTAACTGCTGAGAGCGGATTACCTCAGAGTAGGCTGGCAGACTTGCAGTGGAGCCAATTGAGGGGTTTTGGAGTGGTGGGATTGCTGGCACAGGAGACCGAGCAATTCGGGACAAGGACCTGGGGATCCCAAGAAGGCGGCTGTGGCAGCATCCCGCACAGCCTGAGGGAACCAGAGCTGTGGTGAAGTTGCAGTGTGGGTGCTTAGGATCGGCAGCACCCCCCTGCAGGGTCTGAGGAGCTGCAGAGCCTAGGGCGTTAATGCAGCAGTTAGGAGAGTCCTGCAGCTGTGTGGATGGGTGCAGCGTAGTGGAACACACAGGGGCGCCAGTGGCCTCCAGATGCCTGCTGGGTGGAAGTCAGACAGCCTTCTCCTAAAGAGGACATTGGCAACATATCTACTATCGGTGTGACAGTGGAGCACTGAGCGGTCTGCTGCTGAACCCACCCCAACAGTGAATGAGACAGCAGAGTGCCTGCACACGGGAGGAGCCACAGGCTGTATGACATGGTATCACAGATGGCAACGGGCCTCAGAAGCGAACAGCGGTATCTCGAGCAAAGTGGGCAGTGTGCGCAGGAGCTGCAGTTGGGGGCAACCCTAGTGTAAATGCGTGGTGAGCTAGTCCCCAAGCCAGAGCAAATTGGGCTGCTGTGCAATGCAGCGGTTTCTGGTGGAAGTTTGAAGTATAAAACGAGCACGGGGTCCTGCAAGAGGAAAGGTGTGTGGGACACTTGAATTGGATTCCAGATGGCTGTTGGTCGAGGTGGGGTGGATAGCTCATCAGCTTGCATTTGGACACCCTAAACAGTGAGTTAACTGCCCTCTGCATAGGGCCCTGACTGGAGAGAGTGCCTATTCCTAAATTCTTCTGGGCCATGTTCACTGAGGGTGTGCAATGGGTTAATCCAGTAATTCAGTAAAACAGGGGAATATCTCTGCAATGCTCCAAAAAAAACCCAAAAGAAGTGAGGTGGTAGTGGCCCAGGTTCATGTAACAGACTCTCTACTGGGATTACCTGATCAGGTGCCAAGGCAGATCTGCAGGAGCTTCTAGCCGCAGTCTAAAAAGAAATCCACAAAACCACTTAAGAGTTGTGCAATAAAATCCGAGCCTTGGATAAAAAGGTGGCTAACATGGAAAGCAGAATCGCTGAGGTTGAAGACAGTATGCAAGAAATCATATGCGGTTGAGGAGTGGTCCAGCAAGATCGAGGCTTGTTGAGAGTTATTGGAGGATAAGCAAGAGGACACTGAGAACCGTTCCTGGGGAACAATATTTGCATTTGTGGAATACCATCATCAATGCAAGATGGGGAACTCCCTGTCTTTATGGAATCCCTCTTCCGCTCCATTCTGGACCTCACAGCATAGGTCTCTCTGGAATTAGACAGGAAACATTGCACAAGTTTGCGAATTCCGATTTCAGAGGGGAAGCCACCTGATGTTCTAACAACGATACACTTTGGCACCATAAAAGAGCGAATAATGACTGCAGCGAGAGCATCCCTGTGGATCACATTTTGAAACATATCACCCACCAGATACCAGGACTTGGCCTTGTCCACCTTGGCAAAAAGAAGGTTCATCAGGCCGTTGTGAAGGGAAAAGGAGGTGGCCTACAGATGGGGCTACCATACAGCGCTGCACTTCTCCTATCAGGGGAAAAGCTGCACGGTAAAAACCCTGAAGGAGGCGGAGTGTCTGTTTGGAGGGGTTGACAAGGAGGCAGGGAGTTGCAGGGGAACCAAAGCCCTAGAGTGGGCCTGTTTGGGTCTAAGAGGTGGATGAAAGCGGGGAGAGAGAGGAAGATTAAGGGCCCAGGCCAGTAGACTTGAGTAGCTAGAGTGATGTTAACATTTCATTCCAGTTCGGGGAGGAGTCTAGGCTCAGGTGTATCTTGGCATGCCTGCAAGGGGGGGCCGATATGTCTGATTACAGCAGCATATAAGGGGACACTGCTTTGGTGAGGAGGGGGTGTACCTGAAAGGGGAGATGGAGGTCCCTTTCAAGTCAAAATACCCTACGATTAAGTCTTGGTTAGAGTTATGAGGATGGGCCTAAGATTTGCATTTGGTGAGGGGAGGAAAGGTACGGGAGAGGATATGAAAGTTGAAAATTGTTACTATGAATTAGACGATGCAGTTGTTGGTCAAGCAGTGAAGGGCACTTGGGGATGGGTACCAGAATTATGGCAGTATGACGGTTTGGTGCAATATATATCATCACCGGAGAGAAGCGAATATGGCAAGGGACCTGGAATGTGCAGGGGCTTAATTTTCCAGTCAAAAGGAAATCGGTTCTCAGGAGGATGGTAGAGATGTCCTATTCCATTGTGGTTTTGCAGGAGACTCACCTGCTTCAGAGTGATGAGCAAAAGATGCGACATGGGGGTCGGAGGGGTGAAGCAGCGGTTGCCATCTTGTTGGGGGAAGAGGCCTCTATTCGATATTTGTTCCTGCCATCTGCCATTTTATTTATAAATCCACACTCCCAAAATCATCAAAAAAAATACAGCTTTTTGTTTAGCTTTAGCGGGAAAAAATGTAGAAGCTCTTTGGAATGTTCTGGAAGGGTCATCTTCATAAATTTAATTGTTGTTTCATTCCTTACAACTCTGCCAGCACAAAAGAATGCATTAGTAACACGTTCCACAGGCTATACCGGGAGTAAAACAGCCCAGCAGCCTGATTTAACTGCTCCCCCCACCCTGGGTGTTAATAGAACTTGATGCCACAAAAGAATGTACAGCTCCACCCTCATAGGAACATAATGGTGGTTCCATCGCAGTCATGAACTATTCTAAAAATATTAGAAAAGGTAGTTTTGCTCCCAGTTCAAGGCGTTTGTGGATAGGGAGAGCCTGTTGGACAAGTTTCAGTCCGGGTTCCGTCCTAACCATGGGACGGAGACGGCACTCTTGGCAGTAAATGAGGATTTGCTGGAGGCCGCGGACAATGGAGGGTCCATAGTATTATTGATCCAGGACTTGTCTGCCGCCTTTCATACTGTGAATCACCGGACTATGCTGCAACACATCAGGAACATCGGCAAGGCATCAGAACAGGTGGTAAAATGGTTTAGATCCTTCCTGGAGGATAGGATGCAAAGTGTCGTCCTCAAAGCCTCAAAGCCTATGCCTACCTGTTGCATAACTGAAATTGCCCTTTTTGCACCATAGCAGGAATCTCGAATTTAGCCTATGCCTACCTGCTGTTGCATTACTGAAACTGCCCTTTTGCACCATAGCAGGAATCTTGAATTTAGCTTATGCCTACCTGCTGTTGCATTACTGAAACTGCCCTTTTGCACCATAGCAGGAATCTCGAATTTAGCCTATGCCTACCTGCTGTTGCATTACTGAAACTGCCCTTTTGCACCATAGCAGGAATCTCGAATTTAGCCTATGCCTACCTGCTGTTGCATTACTGAAACTGCCCTTTTGCCTACCTGTATTTGCATTACTGAAACTGCCCTTTTGCACCATAGCAGTAATTTAGAATTTAGCCTATGCCTACCTGTTGTTGCATAACTGAAATTGCCCTTTTTGCACTTGAGCAGTAATTTAGAATTTAGCCTATGCCCACCTGTTGCATAAATGAAATTGCCCTTTTTGCACCATAGCAGGAATCTCGAATTTAGCCTATGCCTACCTGTTGTTGCATTACTGAAACTGCCCTTTTGCACCATAGCAGTAATTTCAAATTTAGCCTATGCCTACCTGTTGTTGCATAACTGAAACTGCCCTTCTTTGCACTATAACAGTAATTTCGCACTGAAACTGCGGCTGTACTCTAATTGAAGTTGCCCTTCCTCTGCACCGCATTAGCTATCTCGAACCTAGTCCCTGCCCACCTTGCTGTACTAACAACTAAACTGCCCACTCTGCATAATTTCAACTATGCTCCCTTGGTTCATTCTCACCATGTTCCCCTTTTGCATCATGAACAACAGCACTCCATGTAGCAGTAACAGTTACATACCATACAACAATGGACTAGCTAAACTCGGCTGCCCTAGACACCACCCCATCCCCTGTCCCACACCCTTCCTCCCCCTCCCTTCCACCATTCCCACACATCGCTCACCAACATTTCACTGCTAAAGTTAATGCCACACCAGCTAATATCCTACCCAACATTACCAACATAACTAAAGCTGACCACACTGCCACCAACCCCCACCGTCCCAATCCATTAGGACACCGCCCCACAACCAACCCTACCCTCCAGGACCGCAACAACAGACTCGGGGCTAGACTCCTTACAACATCCAGCAAGTTGCCTGCCACACCTATGACCAAGACCACAACCAAGGACAGCGCTAATGCCACTAACACGACATTTCTAAAAGGTGCACTACTCAATGTTAGATCCCTAGTAGCCCACCCCAATGAAATTGCTGACATTATCCTTTCAGGAGACCTCGACTTCCTTGCTACTACAGAAACATGGCTACATCAAGCAGCAGGACCCTACCTCACTATTGCTATTCCGACAACTATCCCATCCTCGGAGCGCGGAGGAGGTGTAGCAATCATATTCAAATCCTCACTCGACCTTAGACCGATCACTTCCCCCCCGCTAAAGTCCTGCGAGCACCTCACCATCAAAGTACAAACTACCCCTAAGAGTACAATTACTTTGCAACTAATATACAGCCCCCCAAGCCCCACAGGCTCCTTCGAGGAAGACATTACCACTCTCATAGCAGAGAACTCCAAGCCCCACTCCCAAAATATTATTCTAGGAGACTTTAACCTAGGGTATAATGACCCTACCGACTCTCCAGCCGCCTCCTTGGCGAACGCCTTATCCGAGCACGACTTTACTCAAGTCATTACACTACCTACACACCAGAAAGGTAGAGCCATTGATTGGGTCACAGCCCATAACTGCAATATCACCTGCAAAGCCCCACAACCTCTTGTATGGACTGACCACTCCCTCATAATCGACATTAACCCAAACAATCCCAACCCCAAGCAGCGCCCCCACGCACCAGCCTGCCTGACTAGAAACAAGCGCAACATCACTGCGGAGACCCTCACACCACTGATCCTCCCCCTTCTAAACACACTCCCAGCCACCGCCGACCTTAACCTTCTAGTCAAAACCTATAATGATGCCCAACTAGCGCCATTGATGCCGTTGCCCCTCTAAAGCTACGCAAAGGTAAACCCAAAGCTCACTTGAACCCTTGGTACACAACGGAACTCAAAACCCTTAGAAAAAAGAAAGCCAAGATGGAAACCCTATGGAAAACCAACCCCTCAGTAGAAAACAAATCCAATCTCATGACCATTTCCTCCCACTATAAGGAGATCATCCGTACTAAAAAAGAAGCCTACAATGTTAGAATAAATAATGCCCAATCCTCTGCTAAAGAACTCTTCACAATCCTGAAGGAATTAGAAAATCCGAACCCTCCGACTGATACCTGCGTGAAGGACAAGCCATGGTGCACCAGTATCCAAAATGCCCAGGCTAACAAAATCACTGGTCTTCAAAACAAAATCGAGTCCAAAAGATTACAACTCTCAAACAGTAACGCCTTCATATCTAGCACACCCACCCCGACCAGCAACATTTCCGGCTTCACATTCAAAATGGTCACTATACCCGAAATCCAAAAAATCATAGCATCCGGTAAACCGAATTGTAAAGGGGACAGCTGCCCCGTCCAGATCATCAAAGATGCTGCACGAGACCTAGCCCCCTTCATCTCCAAACTAGTAAACTTATCCTCCTCGACCAATTCTGTACCTAACAATCTGAAACAGTCATGGGTTCTCCCCCTTCTAAAAAAACAATCTCTCGACCCGGCCATTCCCACCAACTACAGGCCTATCACCACGGTCCCCTTCCTGCTAAAAATCCTCACAAGAGAGTTGCCTACCTGCAAATTCAAGATTACTTCGAGTCCAATCAACTGCTAGGCCTGCATCAATCTGGCTTTCGTCCTCAACACGGAACGGAAACTGCTCTTGTTGACCTCAAAAGTCAGATTGATGACATCAAGGACAAAAACAAAGCAGCTATCCTACTCCTAGACCTCTCAGCAGCCTTTGACCTGGTTGACCACAAAATACTCAGCAACCACCTCTCTTCTGCTGCCCACTTCTCCCCCTCTGCTGTCACGTGGATACAATCCTTGCTAGCCAACAGAGCCATGAGGGTTTTCTCATCTGTGGCTGCAGCAGACCCCATCCCCTGCGGTGTCCCACAAGGGTCCTGCGTCTCCCCCACCTTCTATAACATCTTTACAAAGCCTCTCTTTGACAAGCTAGACCATCTGGGTGTCACCTACACCAACTATGCAGATGACACCCAGATACTCCTCACCATCACTGGCAACTACAACACAGACGCCACCAGGATTAACGAAATCTTCGCCATCATTCAGGCATGGATGGCCACACACGGCCTCTGCCTGAATGATGAGAAGACCGAGCTCCTCCTAGTCGTATCCCCCAAAAACCTACAGAAACTCAGCCCCGATTACTCCAACTTCATCATAGATGGCAACATCATACCAGTTGTGAATAATGTGAAAACCTTAGGCTTCTACCTCGACGCCAATACCAACCTCTCCAAACAAGTTAATATGACCGCCTCAGCCACTACCTACACTGGAAAACTAATCAGGGCCTGCAGACCTTTTCTATCTACGAACAGCTGCCTCATTCTGGCTAAGGCCCTCATACAATCGAAGCTTGACTACTGCAACAGCCTCTACCTTGGTGCCATCCAAGCTATAATCAAACTTCAGATCCTCCAAAATAATGCACTGAGAGCAGCTTTAAATATTCCCAGGAGAGAGCACATCTCCCACATAAGAATATCTTGCAAATGGTTATCCATTCAAAAATAAAAAAATTAAAAAAAAACGACTTAAAAACCCTCTGCCTCACCTATAAAGCCCTAAACCACCTAGCCCCCCAGTACCTCACCAACAAACTCATTCTAAAACTAAACACAAGAATCACTAGATTCTCCAATACTCTCTGCCTCACTGTGCCTAGATTCACTGCAAAAAGACCGGGGGGCTCGAGCTTCACCGTCCTTGCCCCTCAACTCTGGAACACCCTGCCGCTGAATATTAAATTGACCAAATCCTTCCAATTGTTCAGAAAACTAGTCAGTTGGCTTCTGGAGAAGGCAATTCTCAGATAGACTAAGCTCATTACTAACTGTATATATTGTACATACTCTGAAATGTTTAACCGCGAAATTTTACTACCTGCCTGTACATACCATATATGGCATATTACCGCCACAATTGTATAACTGCTATATATACTGTAATTATGTAACCTGTCCTTAAGCGCCCACTTACCCCTCGGTCTGGAGCGCTATACTAAATAAAATAAACAAACAAACAAAGGCTTCAGCTCAGAGTGTGTGTGTCTTGACTGTGGAGTACCACAGGGTTCATTTCTGTCCCCACTGATTTTTAATCTGTACTTTTGCCCAGTATTTAATATATTCAGGAGGCATGGTCTGCAGTTCCATTCCTATGCCGACAACACACAGATCTACATTGAGATAAAGAACACAGAGGATGTGTTCGAGAAAATCATTCTGTGTATGGATGAGCTTAATGGCTGGATGGCAGACAATCAGCTACAACTGAATGCAGCCAAGGCGGAGGTCATTTTGTTTGGCCCAAAGGGCAAAATGTCAGAGACAGAGGTTAACCCCTTTGATTTTGGGGGAACAACTTCAATATGCCAAAGTCTGCACATGAGAATTTTGTCAGTGAAGCTCAGGTGGGGGGCAAGATGACGGCAGTATTCCATGCACTGTGGGGGTTGAAGAATGTGCTTCCTTTTATCCCAGTGGAAGATCAAGCAGTGGTGGTGGGGGCAATGACAAACCCCCACTTGGACTACTGTAATAGCCTGCTGCCAGGAATTCCAGCTAAACAAATTGCTAGATTGCAGAGGGCTCAAAACGCTGCAATTAGGATGATTGGACACCTTAGGAAAAGTGACCATGTGTCTGCCCTACGGAGATCCCTCCACTGGCTTATGGTGGAGGACAGGATAAAATTTAAGGTGGTGTGTCTGATTTATAAATGTTTGAATGGGCTTGGCCCTGAATACCTGGTGAATAAGATTGTCTGGTACTGTCCACTTAGAAATCTCAGCTCGGTAGACAAACTTCTTATTTGGGTACCTAGCTCCAATTTGGTCTCCAGGGGAGACAGGAGATTTGGAGTGTTTGGGCCGAAACTATGGAATCAATTGCCTTCTGAGATCAGAGCATGCAAATCTCTAGGACTGTTTAGAAAGAGTCTGAAAACATTTCTATTCAGACAGACTGCATCTACGGAATACATAATTAAGTCATATCTTGAAATGCCATTTTAATAGTTGACATCTGCGCCCATATATAGTTCAGTGTCTGGTGCGCGCTAGAAATATTCAATATATGGGATACATTACTCACCGCAATTGTATTTCTGATGCTTGTATCTGCTTAGATTCACATGCTATGCATAGGCCGACATCTAGTGGAAGCTGCAGAGTATTACAGTTGTTGTTTTCGAAACTCGAAGAGGGACGTCGACAGGGCGTGCCAGTAATAATATCCCTAGTGTGACGTCCACTGTACCCATGGTCCTTCACGCGTCGAGGTCCCTCAGATTGTATTTTTCTGACATGAGGTTGCATTAAGTGTAGCGTGAGTACAGGTGTATCCAAGCAGATAGATAACGGAAAGCTCATAACATCTATGCACCTTCTCTCAGGGGAGGAAGGGTGGGTGCATGTGAATCTAAGCAGATACAAGCATCAGAAATATGATTACGGTGAGTAATGTATCCCTTCTGAAGTTTGTGGAATCTGCTTAGATCACATGCTATGCATAGATTAGCGAGCAGCATTAGGAGAAGGTGGTGGGTGGTAAGAAGGAGCAGCAGCAAATAGATGTTTTAGAACCGCTTTCCCCACCTGTGTATCTTCTTTGGAATGTGCGTCAGTACAGTAGTGCTGAGTGAAGGCGTGTACTGAGCTCCATTTAGCTGCTTTGCAAATGCTGTCTAAGGGGACATTTGTGTTAAAAGCCAGAGTAGCTCCTGTGCGCCGTGTGGAGTGAGCTCTTGGTGTGAAAGGCAGCGTTTTATTTGATAATGAATAGCATAATTGTATACATTTGACTATCCATCTGGAGATGGCATTCTTGGAAATGCGGCCTCCTTCTCTGCCTGTTGCTATGGAGACAAACAGTTGATCTGTTTTTTAAGCGGCCTGGTCTTGTCTACGTAATAGAGGACCGCCCTCCTCACATATAGTGTGTGGAGTTTAACCTCAGCTGAGCTAGTCGGACTCTGAAAGAAAGCCGGCAACCTCAATGGATTGGTTCATGTGGAATTTAGAAATGAATTTAGGTGAGAACCTAGGATGAGTATGTAAAACCCATTTATCTTTATGGATAATAAAGAAGGGTCCTGCACTGACAATGCTTGTAATTCACCAACTCTTCTTATGGAAGTAATAGCCACTAAGAAGGCAGTCTTGTAAGTCAGGTGTTTAAGACTGGACTGATCCATAGGCTCAAAAGGGGGTCCCATGAGCTTTGCTAGTACTACATTGAGATCCCATCCTGACAGGGGGTTTGAAATTGGAGGGTGGAGTCTCTTAACTCTCTCCAAGAATGCCTTAATGACCGGTACTTTCCACCACAATACTTTACTCTGAGAGGTGGTATACGCTGATAAAGCTGCCAGGTGGACCTTTATAGAGTTGAATACTAACCCTGAAACTAACAAGTGGAGCATATAATTTAGAATGTGTGAAGGAGAACATTCTATGGGGTTTATTTGTTTTGACTGGCACTAAATTACAAATCGTCTCCACTTGTCGAAATAGCAGTGCCTAGTGTTTGGTTTTCGTGCCTCCTTGAGAATATCCATACACCGCTGTGGTAGATTAAGGTGTCCGAAAAACTGACTTCAGGAGCCATGCTTCCAAGTTCATTGTGGGTGCACCGTTGTTCCCCCGTGTTGGGTTAACAGGTTGGTTAGGTACGGGAGCTTGATGGGATCGCACATCGGCAGTTTGTGCAGATGTGGATACCATGGTTGTCTCGCCCACATAGGAGCAACTAGGATGAGCATCATCTGTTTCCTGTGCATCTCCTGCTCATTAAGGGTGTCGGGGGTGGGGGAGTGAGGCGTAAGAAAATTTCCCTGACCAGCTCATCCATAGGACGTTTCGCTTGGAGTTTGGCTGGGGAAACCTGGACGCGAAGTCTGGGCATTGCTTGTTTTCTCATGTAGCGAACAAGTCTAGTGTGGGGTAACCCCACTGAGAGAAGATGTGGTCTGTGATGATTTAGTCTAGTTGCCACTCCTGTTCTTCTGGTAGGGGATCTCTGCTCAGAGAGTCTGCTAGAGTGTTGAGTACCCCTGGAACGTGTTCAGAGGATAGGGACATCCCGCGTCTGAGTGCCCATTTCCATATTTTCTGCACCAACTTGGACATTCTTGGAGAGTGCAACCCTCTACCACCCCCCCATTTGTTGATGTAGAACATTCTAGCAGTCGTGCTGTCCGTTAGAACCTGAACCACTTGGTTCGATAGTTGTATTTCAAAGGCTTGCAGTGCTTTGTGTATTGCTAGTAGTTCCAGCAGGTTGATATGGTTTTGTGCTGGGATGTGAGTCCATAGACCATGTGCTGCGTGGTGAAGGTAATGAGCCCCCCACCCCAAGGGTGACGCGTCTGTTGTGACAATCGCTTGTGCTTCGGGATCATGGAAGGGCTTTCCCTTTAACAGATTTCCTCTTGACCACCACTGTAGGCTTTGTACTAGTGTTTTGGCGAAACAACCACTAGATCGTCCTACGATCACTTGCCTGAGACCATTGTTTTGTCAACCACTCCTGCATGGGTCGCATGCGCAGACGTGCATGTGGGACTAGGTATATGCACGATGCCATCATGCCTAGCAAACGTATTGCTTTGCGTACGCTTATCTGGAGACTGGCTTGATACTGGGGTATTTGCCAAAGCATGTTCTACACTCTTTCCATGGATGGAAAGGCTGAGCCTGTTCTTGTGTCTAATACAGCTCCTAGGAACTGTTTTGATGTGTTTGGTACAAGACTTCACTTTTTCTCGTTTATCGAGAAGCCCAAATGGAAGAAAAGATGTATGGTTCTTTGCGTATTTTGTTTGCAAAGATGGGGAGTTTCTCCTGTGATCAGCCAGTCGTCCAGGTAGGGGTAAACTGGGATTGCTTCCCTGCGCAAGTGCGCCGCCACCACCGCCAGTACCTTGGTGAATATACCCTTGGAGCTGATGCTATTCCAAAGGTTAGCACCTTGAATTGGTAGTGCTGGTTTGCTACTTTGAACCGCAAGAGTTTTCTGTGCGCTGGGAACATTGAAATATGAAAATAGGCATCTTTCATATCCAATGTTGCCATGTCATCACCCCATTTTAGCAGGGCAATTACTTATTGTAGCGTTGTCATGTGGAAATATTTTGGCTTTACCCAAGTGTTTGCAGGGCGCAAGTCTAATAACAGGGCGCATGGTAGGATCTTCCTTTGATACAAGGAAGTATGTTGAATAAATACCCTTGTTTACCTTATTGCATGGCACAAGCTCGATGGCGTCCTTGAGGAGCAGCGCGTTGACCTCTTCCATCAAGATGTTTTATTCTCTAGATGTTTTCCTTTGGCGTGGAGGGAGGTTTGATGGCTTTCCTAGGAGCTCCACCCAATAACCTCACGCTACTGTTAATAAAACCCACTTGTCCGTGGTTATTCCCTCCCATGCGTGGGTGATGTTTGAAATCCATCCCCCAACTGGGAAGGCATGGGAGGGGACCAGTAGCGGGCTGTCATTGATTGGGAGGCATCCCTCCACTTCTGTAAGTGGAGGATCCCCCTGGCTGCGGGACCTGCGCTGGCCTCTTGGATAGCCTTGGGATGCTTGACCCTGGTTGGTGTTCCATGAAGAATTCTGGTTTTGTCCATAGCTGGAGCCTCTTTGGTGAATTTTGGCTGAGAAAACGTCAAAAATTGTTTCCGCCCCGTTTGTTTATTTGTAAATTGGCCAAGGGATTTGTGAGTATCATACTCCTCTTTGGCCAACTTCAGAGCATCCTCCACTGCTTTGCCGAATGGTACATTTGGTTCCACTGGCATGTTGAGCAACATTGCCTGTGTCTCTAGCTTAAAATCGGATTGGCGAAGCTAAGCATGGCGCTTGAGAATCGTTCCTTCTGCAATTATGCTTCCAGCATTATCTGCAGTGTCGAGGTTGTTCTTTAGTAGGCTGCCGGCAGTAGCTTTGCCTTCAGCTGCTACAAGGGCAAGTTTAGTTTTTAGAGGCTCTGGAGCAGAGTCAACAAGCGCCATAATCTCGTCCCATTTATTGCAGTCATAGCTCGCCAACAGTGTGGAATTGTTGGCGATCCAAGCTTGGAATGCTGCTGAAGTTGCCACCTTCCTACCCATGTTGTACAGCGTCTTGCCCTCCTTGTCTGGGGGAGCTTCTGAAGAGGCCAAAAGGTGCACCAGCCCTCTTCCAGGTAGTTGTGACAACTAGTGAATCCGGCCCAAGATGTCCTCTGATATATATAAGGGATCAGATGGTGCCAGGCGGAATAGCTTCTCTATTCATGGATTGACTGCCTTGGTTTGATTGGGCGTTTCAAGTGAGGGTTGGATCCTCCTTTGAACGGACTTTAAAATAGGTATGAACTGGGTGGCAGCTTTTTTTGTCCCCCGGAATATCCAACAAAATCTTTGTCCTGCTGAATTTCGCGAGTCTCAATCCTGAAGTGCTCAGTTGCTTTGATTAAGAGGTCATTAAACAAGAGCTGAATATCCACTAAGGAATCAGGTAAAGGGGAGTCTTTTGGAACTGGAGAGTCTATAGTATAAACCTCTGACTCATCGTCATTATCCCCACCATCCACATCATAGTATTGATCCTCCTCCTGGTCCCCTTCCGTGAACGCATGCATATCATAAAGGCCAGCAGAAGTGCGAGACCTCTTTGTTGGAGGCTGGGATGAAGCTAGGAGCCGAGGAGTGGAAGACCAGGCCTGAGATCTTGAGGCCCGATTAGTGGGAGGTGTATTTTGTAAACTCTAAGGCATGAGGGTTCTCTTCAAAGAAATTTGCAAAGAAAGTAATTCTAGACATCAGTCTATGTCCTCTGCTGACCATTTGGCTGAGCTGGGTATGACCCCAGGGTAAAGTACAGTAGGTGTGTGGGGTGTAGGTAGGTCCTTATTATGTAGGGCCTCACTTAATGGACCCTCCCCCTCCTCTTGTTGGACAGTTTCAGTATCCTTGGAAAGAGCAGACTCTACCCTATGAGACCTATCTTTCTGGGTCTTGTCTTTATGTTTAGAGCTCTTAGAGGAAGATCTTTGGGGAATTAGAAACGCTAATAAGGCTTTCTGGGACATGTTTTTTAATCAGGTGTGATAACCCTGAATCTTTAGACTTCCCTGCAGATTTCAATGAAGTTTTATGGGCGGCGTCTTTTGTTTTATGTGGTCTGTCATGAGGCGACCGAGACTTGGAGTGCCCAGAGGACAGGGAATCCACTGATCAGCCCCTAGATGCCAAATCTCAGCGTTTGTCTGGCAGAGCCGACACATCGCCATGGCTTGTGTGTTTAGTGTGGGTAGATGGAGTACTCTTGCCGCCAGGTGTAGTCCCCACAACAGTGCCGCCGGCCTGTCTTCCAGGGTCGGGGCCTAGCACTTGGGAACATGGCTGTTCCCCGTCACCCGAAAAGACGGTGCAGCTGCCGTCACTGGAGGCTTCCTCCACATCCATGGCGGCGTTTACCTGCATGGCGTGATGGGCCCAGCGTTTCGTTCTGCAATCTTTAAGGGTCTTGGGTCGAAACAGCTTACAAGTTCGGCAGTACCCTTCGTCATGGTTGCAGTTTAGACAGGTTCAAAACTATGTTCATCGATCCACAAACATTTTATTACAGTTTGGGCAGAATTTAAAGGGTGGCTTATCCATGTCTGGGGAAGGCAATAAGGGGAAGGGGTGGAAAAATACATTGTATAATGACCGCCCCCCAATCTCCCTACTGTAACGGCCTAGGCCCACTGGGCCTTCCAAGGCCGAAAGAGGTCCGTCAAAAGTACACTTCGTCCGATGGGCTGTGTTGTCCTTGTTTTGATTCTTCACCGCGTCGAGAGCTTGGCATCGGTCGAAAAGGACAGAAAGAGTAACTATATTTTAAACTTTGCATAAGCAAATGGCATCATCCGAAATTGAACTCTGCGAGAAGCGACCGCTCACGATGACGGAAACAAACTATCTGAGGGACCTAGATGCATGAAGGACCATGACTACAGTGGCCGTCACACTAGGGATAGTATTACTGGCACACCCGGTCGACATCCCTAGTTAAACTTTGAAAAATGTTTACTTTCCTCTTCTAAACACTAGATGGCAGCATTTGCCTCCCAGTTTTTTCATTAAAGGCAGAACACGACCAGTCTGTCAGAAACGGTATACTCCGAGCCAAGCAGGTTGGTAGCGTTCCATGGAATGCACGGGGCACCTCTGCACCCTTGCAATGCTAGGCATCTCTCAGCAGCCCTTTTCGCCTGGCTATGCATAACACTGGCCATACACAATTCTTATTAGGGGCATGGTGTGCTTATGGGAGCCAACTTTTGATTGTAGATACAGGGGCAGAAATTCCCGCACCGAGTGAAATGGTGCAGCCGTACCAATCCCCAGTTTGAAACAAATTTGAGAGCAAATTTATATAACATTTCAGCAAAAGTTGCTTAACATTCTTGAGCCGTGTCTGCAGCCTTCTGCTTTAGGATTTAGTACTTCTCCTGTGCCTGCTCTGGCCCGTCCTCCCCCACTCCTCCAATCAAGGGTGAGGTGAATATGTGGCGGCCTTCCCACTTTGAAGTGAGCAGCACGTTTGCACATTTTGCAAGATCCAGGCTAATACTTCACCAAGCCTGAGACGAGCAGGAGGAGTCAGAAGCCCTGCCGTGACCATGGATTTATGAGAGCATGGGTTGCACCATTTTCACAGGGGCAATTGCCCCCTCTGCCCAGTGCTCAAGTCGAGGGTACGTGCGGGTGGACAGTTCCCCCCAATTGTTCCAGGAGCACCCCCCACACTTTTTTAGGAGGGCTCCTTGATATGCTAATTTCTGTTGACCCCCCACATTCAATTGGTGAGACCTCTCTTTTTGTTAGGACTTGACCCCTGCCTCTGCCCCCATGTACACAGTGCCTATGACCCTGGGTGTGGGGGTGTCTGGAGGAGAGGGGGCTAGGAATAGAAGAGTCTTCATGACAAGCTGTAGTAAATTGATGCCTTAAGAAAGACAGGAGCCGGGCAGGGATTTCACCAGGACTTTATTTCGTAATACCTCTGGACCAGATATAGCTTGGATAGTGTCCAGAATTTAATGGGCCAACATGGCCATCAGGGGTTAGGATGCTATAAAATGAAATGTGCCTCAAAATCCTTAAATTCGTCCCGTGCTCGGAGGAGCCGGGAAGACGCTGCTGTCCGCGTCCTCAGCTCGTCCCGTAATGCGCGCGTAGCGCGCAGGGGCGGAGCTGATGGCGCGAGCGAGATCTCGCGAGAGCGGGGCTCTCGCGATATCTCTACACACCTCCCTTTTTCCCAAAAGCAGAACGGGTTCACCGTACCACATAGTCATTGTATCTCACCGGTCTTCTGTGCTCCCTTCGGGGCCTCTCACTGGTTACAGGGCATGGTCTCTGCTGCTCTGGTTCTGGACTTTCACATGGTTCTTCCCGTTCCGCTTCGGTTGCATCTCTCTCTCCATCGCTTCCTTCCGTTTCTCGTTCCTCGTTTCTCCAGTTATCTCTTTCGGTTTCTAAGTGGGGTGTCTCTTGGGTCTTCACTTCTTGCCTTCGCTGGTATAATGCTACCCTTTCAAAGTTCCACGAGCGCCCGTCTTCCGTGCGGACGGTCCTTTATGAGTTACTTTTATGGGCCGACTATAACGGGATCCCGTGGCTTGGTCCTTTCTTGGCAGTTTGATTTTGACCCAGTCCCCTTCTTTTATGTTGGGCGCTTGCTTCGTCCTTCTTTCATCACTCCACAATTTCATGCGTGTCTTGTTTCTCTCCATGCGCCATACTACTTCAGTCATGTCAACTGCTTCATCTTCCCTTACTTTCGCCAGCCATGGTGGAATGAGGGTGGATGCCGCACTCCTCCCTCTCAACATTTTGAACGGGGATATTTGAGTAATTCCATTTGGCGTGAGCCTGTGAGCCGCTATGGCTTCTTTGGCGGTTTTGAGAGGGTTCATTCCTGACGCTGTTGCCAGTTGGATGGCCCCTTTTATGAACCTGTTCGCCCTCTCCACCAGTCCATTTGCTTGGGGGTGATACAAGGCCGCTTTCTTTTGTTTGATGTGGTTCTTTCTTAAAAATACTTCCATATCTTTGGAAACTAATTGCACACCATTGTCTGTGACGACTTCTTTGGGGAGGCCTTCCCTTTGGAATATTTCAGTGAGTACCTCTATGACCGTCTCTGTGGTTATGTTCGGGACAAACTCGGCTTCGACCCACTTGGATAAGTAGTCGACCAGCACTATGCCATATTTGTGTTCCGTTTCCATCGCCTCCAGGGGCCCTATGAAGTCAATGCCCACTTTGGACCATACTGCTTCTGGTATCTCCGTTGGAATGAGAGGCGCCTGTTGAACTTTCAGTCTTTTGTCACTGTTCAGGCATTCATGGCAGCGCTCTATCATGGCGCGTATTTCCTGGTCCATAGACGGCCACCAGTAAGCTTCTCTCACCCTGCGGCGAGTCATCGTGTTCCCTAGGTGTCCCGCGTGGGCCCTGCAGAGTATGGTGCGCCTCATTCCTGTGGGGGGGATGATCTGATCAATTTTCATGATTATTCCCTCCGTTTCCGACAACTCATCTTGCACTTTCCAATATGCTCTCATGCCTTCCGGCAGCATTTTCTCATTCGGCCAGCCTTCTTTGATCCAATTGCATATCTTGGCCATGATCGGGTCCTTCCCGTCTTCTTCTTCCCAGTGTCTCTCACTGAGTTCCAGGTAGTCTGGGGCCCTTATGTCTGATATGGATGCGACTATGCATTCACCGTGTAAGAATGTGGTAGCCCCTTCCTTGTTCTCTGGCAGTCGCGACATGCAGTCGGCTTGCGAGTTTTTCCATCCTGAGATGTGATGGATTTCGAATGTGTATTCCTGTAGTTTCGCTGCAATGCGAGCTAGTCTGGGCGTGGATGTTTTGGTGCCTCCCGGACGCAGCATGTGGATGAGCGGCTTGTGATCTGTTACCAGCTTGAACTTTGTGCCCCACACATATGTTCTGAAATGTTCAACTGCACATGCTAGCATTTCTTTTTCAATCGTAGAGTAGTTCTGTTCCGCCTCTGATAGTGCCTTCGACGCAAAGGCCACCACATGTTCGGTGTCACCTCTCCTCTGCGTTAGCACTGCTCCTAGTCCGTACGCACTGGCGTCAGTGGTAATGACCGTATCCCACTCTGGGTTAAAGGGTTGCAGACATGGAGCTTTCATGATGTGTTGCTTTATGGTGTCCATCGCCCTCTTCTGAGGTTCTCTCCACGAAAATTCTGTCCCTTTTTTAAGTAGATCGCGTAGGGGTGACGTGGTTTCTGAAAACTTTGGTATAAATTTCGCCTAGTACTCAGCCAATCCCAGAAAAGACCTCACCTCTTCTTTGGTGGCAGGTTCAGGAGCTTTGGTGATGGCTTGCATAAGATTTTCTTTCGGGCTGATCCCCTTTTCCGAAATCTTGTACCCCAGATATTCAACTTCTTTTACTCCAAATGAGCATTTCTCGTGACGTAAACGCACTCCTGCGTCTTGTAGTTTGTTGAGAACCACTTTGAGAGTGGTATCGTGCGTCCGCTTGTCCTTTGCATAGACCAATATGTCATCCTGAAAATATACTACATTTTTGACTTTCCTTAGTAGGACGTCCATCATGCGCTGAAAGGCCGACGCGGCTGACGACAACCCAAAAGGCATTTTAGTGAATTGAAATGTGCCAAATGGCGTGATAAATGCTGTAAGGGGTTTCGATTCTTCGTGGAGCTGTATCTGATGATATGCATTTCTCATGTCGAGTTTTGAGAATATTTTGGCCTCTTTCATTAATAATATGAGTTTGTTTATGCTTGGGAGCGGGTAGTTGTCCGTGATAACTTCTAAGTTTAAGCTGCGCAGGTCTATACACACCCTTAATTCCTGTGACTGGGGTTTCTTTATCAGGACGACTGGGCTCAGCCATTCGGATGCTTCAATTTCTTCTATCACTCCGTCCATCTTCATTTTGTCTAGCTGTTGTCTAAGGGTGTCCCTTGCTGTGGCCGGTACTGGTCTCACCCGGTGCTTGACAGGGACGGCATTTCTTTTGAGCACGATCTTGTGAACGAAACTTTTAATGTGTCCCGGCTCCTCCGAGAAAAGTGTTGGGTAATCGCTCTTGACAACAGATTCGTTCCTCGTATGGACTGATAGGACTTTATCTTCTGTGCTGGGATCCAGTCTGATTTTTAACTTGTCTTGATCATCCCAGCCCAACACTGCAGGCCCTTCATGGCTGAAGTAGACTCTGGTGATGGTTTCTCTACCTTTGAATTCGACTTTGCCGTTGATATACCCTAAAAGTTCGACTGAGGCCCCCCCGAACACCGTGGGCTTGTGTCGTGTGGTGAGCACTTCCACTTTCTCTTTACCCACCATGTCTTTATATGTCTGGAGGGGTAGGATGGTGAGGTCCGACCCGGAATCTGCCATGACCCGTGTCTCTCTTCCATCTATTTTGATCACGCAGTGAGGCTTCTCTCTCCTGGCTCGGGTGCTGTTCACCATTATGACTGTGGGTCTCCCCTCCTCATCTGACGAGGATTCCCTTTCCTTTGTGTGTTCTGTGGTGAGGCTTGTGACTTTCTTGTTCCTCCATCGACACACTATCGAGAAGTGTCCTATGCGTTTGCAGACTGAACACTCCTTGTCCCTGGCTGGGCACTCTCTGTCAAATGCCAGGTGTTTGGTGCTGGAGCACCTATGACACTTGAGGGGTTCTTTCTTGCTGTTCCTTGACTCTCTCGTGTCTGGTGCAAACTTATCCTTTCTTGGACAGAATCCAACTGCTTGTATTTCAGTGGGGACTTGGGCCCCTGTAAACTCTTTCCTTCTCCCCGCGGTTTCCTCTACCGCTCTGGCAATTTCTACGGCTTTTTCTAACTGTAGCTCTTTTTCGAGTATGAACTTATCCTGGACCTTCCGACTGTTGGTATGGACGACTAGCATGTCACATATGCGGCTTTCCGCATTGGTGCCAAAGTTACACAGGGCTGCTAGTTCCCTTAACTTCGTGACGTAGTCATCGACGGGTTCGGACTGCTCTTGTTTTCGAGTGTAAAACCTTATTCTATGGAGTACAGTGTTCTCTTTGCTGGCGAACCTCTTGATGATTCTTCTAACGGCCTCCTTGAACTCATCATCATTTTCGTCCTCTACTGGTATCGGGGTAAGGCCCTCGAATATTCTTTGCCCTTCTACCCCTAAGGCGTTAAGTAACATGGCCCTGCGTCTCACCGCTGAAAATCCTGATCCACCCATTGCCTCCACGTACGTCGTGAACAGGGGCTGCCATTGTGGCCAAGGAATGGCAGGCCTACCTGGTGTCTGTAGAAAGGGTGGTGGCGGTGTGGCTCCCTGCATGTTTCTGCGCGGTTTCTTGTGGTGATCCTCGTCGCCAATTTATGTAGTAAATTGATGCCTTAAGAAAGACAGGAGCCGGGCAGGGATTTCACCAGGACTTTATTTCGTAATACCTCTGGACCAGATATAGCTCGGATAGTGTCCAGAATTTAATGGGCCAACATGGCCATCAGGGGTTAGGATGCTATAAAATGAAATGTGCCTCAAAATCCTTAAATTCGTCCCGTGCTCTGAGGAGCCGGGAAGACGCTGCTGTCCGCGTCCTCAGCTCGTCCCGTAATGCGCGCGTAGCGCGCAGGGGCGGAGCTGATGGCGCGAGCGAGATCTCGCGAGAGCGGGGCTCTCGCGATATCTCTACACGAGCAACTTTTACTTACGCCTGGAAGCCTTCTCAAACTCTCACCAGTGCAGAGGAATCGGGAATGTATGGCACTCTGCCGAGCACAGCCTTCCCAAGCAGAGTGCCTGCTCTGGAACTGGAATCCAAGGTATAACACCTGCAGATAACGAGTGGGGAGGGCCCCATGGCCTCGTTCTGAACTCAAAAGTAAGGTTTTCTGAAAAGCCACCGAGGCAGACTTTGCAATCGCTTGATGTACATAAAGGCCCGTAGGCAGCACCAGCTTCTGATTTTTTAACACTCAAAGATGAAAGATGCAACTCAGGATTTCAGCGTTTGTATCCCGCAGCCAGGCTACACAAACACCACAAATAACTGGCCTGATGTCCACAGTGCGGTGGAGCTAAAGTAAATGCACTGCCCACATTCAGATTGTGCTGAATTCTTTCCGTCTCACAAGAGGGGCCAGGGAAAATAAACAAAAAGGTAGATTTTCTCATTAATAAGAGCCTGGTGTGATTTTGTGCAGGAAAGTTACGAGTGCATAAAGCCAACAAGTCCCTGTGAAACGAGGCGAAAAGCATCCCAGGCATGAGATGAGAGCCTGGCACTCGCTAACTCAGCTACCGGAAGTAAATGCAACCAAAACTACTGTTTTACATGTTTCGAGCTGAAGGTCGGAAGGAAGATGCCATGGGCCCCAATAGTTAATTTTTCACAGAGTGAGGGGCGGTCTGTGCGGGGGAGGGGTGACAATCTAAGGAGATAGTTATAAGTCCTTTGAATAATGGATTTGCCAAAGAGTAGCATTCTGTGTCAGAATCTCTATAGGTGCCTGTGGCAGACAGGCGACACCCGACAGACTGATCTATACCAGAATGGAATGGCAGCACATAATCGCTAGAAGCCTGCAGAGGATTGATGTCCAGGGCTAAAGACCAGTGACAGAATCTTGTCCACTTCATTTTAGTTTGTGTTATGTTAAGTTGTCTTGTACCCCGCATGGTTACCATTAGTATTTGGTGGTTCTCTAAGAGAAATGTTTGGGTAGGTTAGTGGGAGGAGAGGGAGTAGGACAGAAATTGTGCTTTTCTGTTGGTGCTTTTAGAGCCAGGAGGAACTGGCGTCCAGTGCGGGTCAGGTTTCTAGGTGTGTTTGGGTTGCGTGCACTGGGGCATTGTGTCCGGGGGGGGAGGGGCCAGCGTCAAGGGATTAGGCGTTTGCAGCAGTTAATTTCGTGGTGCATGGGTGGGTTGTGGGTTTCAGTGGTGACTAGGCTGATCCAGAGGATCGTGTGGGGTATGCTGGAGAGGAGTCGGAAGGGGGAGGTTGGGAGTTGGTGGTTTTCATTTTGGGCCCCTTTTGTGCCCACTTTGTGCTGGTCATTGGGAGTTGACGAGATACGTTTTCAGTCGTTTTCTGAAGGCGAGATGGTCTTCAATTGTCCAAATTTCCATTGGCATTGTGTTCCACAGATTGACAATTAGGAGTGAGAATGCTGTTCCTTCGAATTTCCTTTTTTTGTATCGTTTGCTTTCGATTCGGTCGTCGCTGGATCGAAGGTCTATTTCTGGATGGAAGCAGTTGCTTTTGTCCTGGAGGAATTCGGCTCATTGTCCGTGTAGTGATTTGTGGGCAATGCAGAGGGCTTTGAACTGAATTGTTTTTTTTAACTGGGAGCCAGTGTAGGCTTTTTAGCGCTGGTGTGATGTGGCCTTTTCTGTTTAGTCTCAGCAGTATCCTTGAAGGCAGCATTTTCGATCCGCTGGAGTTTTTTGGTGAGCCGTATTGGTATTCCAAGGAAGAGGCTGTTTGCATAGTCTATTCTTGATAAAACCAGGGAGATGATTGTGAGGGTTCTGTGAGAAAAGGAGAGAAGGCAGCATCCCTCTGATTAATCTCAGGCGGTAGAAACATTTATTTATAATATCGTTGACTTGTCATTCCAGTGAGAGTCCTTTGCCAATTAGTATTCCCAAGTTCTTTACCATATGCAATGTCTCCAGTTAAATTCCCATGCCAGGTGGCCAGCCCAGCTGGGAGTTGGTTGTGGCATCCTCTATGGAAGAGAGAGAGAGAGAGAGAGAGAGAGAGATAGATTGAATTCATGATGGAATGGTGTCCTGGGATTGGGTTAACAAAATGGGAAACCCTGAGCTACCAGCTCACTAATTTCAGCGATTGTGGGGATGGGTTGAAGACAAGGTGTCCCGCCTGGGATAGATTCAACCACAAGTGAAGACAAAGGGGATGGGGTCCTTCCACAAAGACAGAAGATCGGAGATCCAAAACCTGCTTGGCCAAAAAAGGAGCCACCACAATAAATTACTATTACTGGCCTTGAGCTTGGCCATGATTGAGCGTCAGAGGAAGAGGCAGGAAAGCATACACTTGTGCTGCTCCAGGACACGAGCAGTAAATTCGACTCATGACCCATCCAAGAGTTGTACTCCGGGCAATTGCCGTTTGTCCAAGATCCTAAAAGATGGACAATAGGATAGCCCCCCATCCTGAAGGCATACATCAGGGTTTAACTCACAGTTGTGGGGGACGCAGAGTAACCGGCTCAGCAAGACAGACCCAGTATAGAGAACCCATGCAGAGTGTATAGCTCAAAGAAAGGCTAACAATTCCACAGATCTATTGGAAGATTGCACAACTAGAGTCTGGATTCCAACCCCGCCACACTCGCACGCGTGTTGTCGAAGATGAGAAATGCACTGTTGCAGACATGTTGCAGGAACACAGGAAGGGCACGGAAAATCACATGGAGTTCACAGATGTGATTCTTCTGATCCTCTAAGAACCAAAAGTCGTGGACCATCCGACAGCCGAAGGAAGCCCTGTCCATCTGTAAAACAAAGAATCCATTGTCCAAGACATTGATAGGCAACGACAGAGGAAAGGAAGACTCTCTACTAAGGAACATCAGTGAAGCTCCCCAATCACCTCCTCCAACATCCTAACCTAAATGACTGAGGCAGTCATAACTGACCTAGAATCTGCCAGATGAAGTGTCAGTCCTTATCTGGATTAGAGTCACCAGTACAACCAGTATGCAAAGGCCAAGTATGCAAAGGCCAAAGTCCAGGATTCTTTGAAAGCAAAGAGCAGGCATTGTGCTGCGATCCAGAAAGTGAAGTACAAGCACTTCCATAGGGGGCCTCTGAGAAGTGGGGAAAAATCAATCCCACTTCCTGTATCTTGCACATCTGATGAAGGTCAGGGACTGTGTGAGGGATAGAGGAGATTGTTTCCAAGTGACTAAGAGGCCCGAGCGGTGGGGGTTAGGGAGCCCCCAAGGAGATTGACAGATGACAAGGCTTTATGTGGAGAGCCAGTTGTAGAGATATGGGTAAAGGTGAATGCCACTCACCCTCAGGTAACCAAATACTGGGTTCATATCTATAGCGAAGACTCTAGGGGCAGCACAGATATCAAATGGAACTGTACTGTACTAGAACACAGGGGCGTTGCTAGGGGGGGGGGGCTAAGGGGGCTATAGCCCCTGATCGTTTGGTTGTAGCCCCGGATAGAATCCCAGGAGCTACAACCAAAAGACTAGCTAGCCCCCAGTCCCAACAGTTCTGACATCAGCGTAGCCCCGGGTCTTTTCCAGACCTAGCAACTCCCCTGCTAGAACAGCCTGTCCCTCGCTGAGATGCGAAACAACAATGAGAATGCCAAAGGAGAATATGCAAGCAAGTGTCCTTGGCATCCACTGCACAGAGCCATTCACCCTGCTGAAGGGAATACCTGTGGAAGGAAGAGATTGAAGAGGGAAAGGTTGATCATTACTGCGAGATCACTATCCTGCAAAGAGCCAGGGAAAGGAGTCTTGGGTGGACTCCAACTGAGGTACCTCCTGTAGTGTGAAGCACTGGAGTTAACCCACTGAGCTGCCTATGCTGCATATTTAGGCCTAAGGCTTGTTACACATACATAATGCTACATAGAACGTATTCGGAGAGTGTAGCAAAATGCTGCTGAATGGTGCCTCATAGATAGATCGACAGCTTAAGAGCCCTTATGTGCTTGCAAGGGGTTAACTGCAAAGGCTTTTCAGTTCATAAACAGCTATTTCTCGCAAGAAGCTAATGTAGGCAGACATTAGTCCAGCGCGGCCTTTCTGGCAGGTGCACTGATAAAGCCGCATTCCATGGAGAGTTCCCAGAAGAAAAAAGGAGACCAGAGCGCTAAGGAGAGTGGAAGCTTTCTTATAGAAAACATGTTTTGCGCAAAGAGGGTACTGTTAAGAAACTTCTAGAAAATCCAGTGTGTTCACACTGATTGACAGGAAGATCTAATAAGAAGCCTTTACCTGCTCTAGGGAGGGAGGGACTCTTCCTGGGCTGTTTGATAGAGATGTGCACGCAGAACAGCACCCAGATACCAGCCAGCACTAAAGGGCAGAGGATCTTGGCTGTCACATCCCGCTACGTGCAAGCTGCAGAGCTGGGGCTAGGCCAGTCCCAGGAGGGAGAGGCACCAGGCATGAGGGCGGCTTGGGTCCTTGATTTGATAAGATTGTGCCAAGATCAGCGATTTCCAGGAGCGTAAGAATATATATATTTGCATCTCACCTGTAACCAATAACCTGCATTGTTTAGCTTGCATTTTAATCCCATTTTATTGAAAACTGCTGCTTGGATTTAGTTGGCTTATTAGTAAATAAATGCAAGTGTAAAATCTTCCTGTGAGTGGGTTTCTTCCAGACTGTGTACATTGTGCCTCGCATAGCTTCGAACTTGTGAGGGGTGGTATAGGGTCATAGGGCAATCAGGGCTGGTCCCAGGGTGAGTAAATACCCGTTCTACTACACCTCCTCAATGACATGCAACTGGTACAGCTTGATTAACTCTTTCCAGTGGGGTCCTGAAATATTCCACTAGAAAGGGAATAAGGAGGGCGAGAAAGTGAGAGGAGGTGGGCGTGAATAACTTCTCACCACCACAGGTAGGACCCAGAGGCCCTCCGTGATGGACATCCAGTCCTGCAGTATAGACAGCCAAAGAGCATTTCCACCCATGCAGTTGATGGTCCACAGGAGAACTCTCACAAGGAGGATAAGTGGAATGATCTGCACCGAAGTGTGTGAAGGCTGGGCTCCTGCTAATGAGCCATGAGTTACTGAATTGCAAGGGAGACACCCCTGTACGGGGCGTAGGACCAAGACATACTTGGCTCAACACAGCTGGTATTTTGGCAGGCAGGATAGAAGGGTACAGGTGCCGTGGGAGCAAACGAATGAGCTATGCACTACATTTCTGAAGTGATCTACACCATGGGTTGGACAACCAGTAACGGAAAGGCGCACCTTAGACCAAAGTATATTACACCCGTAACGGTCAGTCAGGGTGAGCCCTGGCAATGCTGCTGCTTTTAAAATAGGGCCAAGGCACCTTAGGGTAAAGCTCAAACAGAACTTCATTGGGCCTGACCAGCATTCAAAGGTGATGAATCCTGGTGATGGTGCAAACAATGGCTGAAGAAAAAAAAAAAGACCCTCCCATAGACACTGGTTCAAGGAGATGGAACTGCAAGGTGGGGTACAGGTCAAGAATGAGAGATTCTCCTGGGGGCGACGACACTTGCAAAAAGAATCACAGAGGCAGAATGCAGTGGAGAATAAAGCACATACCTACTGGCTAGGTTTAGCAGATACGAATGACGGGAAACTCTTCGATGGTGGCCCCTTGAAAGTCTCCCTCAGTGCCTCCACTTGGAGTATAAGCAAAACGTTTCATACAGGGCACAGCGTCCAGGAGTAGTCTGGGCCCAGACACTCCAGGCAACATGAATAAAGATTTTCCATAATAACTTACTAGAAAGTCTTAATTCTATTAAAGACGCGGAGGCGAGCATTATGCTTCTCTTTCTTTATTTTTAACGTATGAAAGAAGCTCAGCAGCAAGTATTTTGTGCACCTGACTGCGAGCACACGGTATGCATAATAAAGGTGCAGTAAAATAGTAAAATACCAATGAAAAACTTTCTTTCATCCATATGTCCTGTCGCTCTCGCCCTCTGTGTAACCTCCGTAATAGGAGTGCGCGGTCTCTTCATCTTAAAAGGACTGGCGGTTGGGGGAGGGGCATGCGCAAGTGAGATCCAGCAATGATGATTTGTGCTGGTTTGCGCTTGCGTATGAGCCCCCACATACTTTGTGAAAATAAAAAAATGCTGCTGTACATCACAGTCCAGTCCTGTCTTCTTTCTGGGGAGAACTTCGCAGAATAAAGGAGGAAAGTAGCAGTACAGTAGCCACTTTGGTAAGTAAACCTTTCTGCCTATGCCATCGGGCTTTCATTACGCAGCTCATGTGACCTTTTTATTCTAGCGCTGAGTTGAATTCTATGTCAAGACCGGAGGCTCACATTATGCTTCTTTCTTTATTTTTAACATATGAAAGAAGCTCAGCAGCAAGTATTTTGTGCACCTGACTGCGAGCACACGGTATGCATAATAAAGGTGCAGTAAAATAGTAAAATACCAATGAAAAACTTGAAAGTACTAGAGTTCAGTTTAACACTGCCTCTGAAGGAAGAAAAAACTCAATTTCCCATGAGGCACTCCATAGTTCACCCAAGGTCACCAACATGTGACACTAGTTCACCAATAGTCACACAGATGTCCCCATAAACAGTCTTGACCATGATGTAACTTCCTCTTTTGAGGCTGCGAACATGGCTGCTCGTAAACCAGTAGAGCGAAACTGTGGCAGAATCCGTCTTGTGTAAAAGAGAATTTGAGTCGCGCCGGAGATCAGACGGGTTTGTCTGTAGGCGCTGCCATGAAAGAAACAAAATAATCAATTATTTCATGCGTATGGAAACCCTAGTTCCCCTAGCGGGGGTGGGAGAGAAATCAGTGTTTTCTCTAAAGTTTACTCATAATACGGAAAACATAAATCTTTAGTCCATGTCAAGACCGGAGGCTCACATTATGCTTGTTTAAAGCTTACTTACCACAATTGAAGCAGGCTGTTCTACTGGTTTCAGGTAGAACAGCTTAAAAATCGACTTTCCTGCCCAATCAGCTATCTTCATGATGTCCTCCAAACGGACTCCAACTTGAAAGGCTTTTGAAGCCATGGCCCCTCTCATGGAGTGGGCGCCGAAGTGGGTAGTATCTATGCCTGCTTGTGTCAGAATCAACCACACCCATCTTGCTAAAGTTGGGGCAGAAACTGCTTTGCGAGGCTTACGCAGTGCTATCAATAATTGTCCCTTTTGAGAGTTTCTAAGAGGAGCTGTAGCCTCTTCATAGACTTTCAGCCATCTGTCCAGGCAAAGCTTGGGCTGCTCTCTAAAGGCGGGGTAAGATATCACCCTCGAGTTGCATTTAGTTCTCCTGTGTATGTGAAACACTATGCCATCAGGAGAGAAAGTCCTGCCTTCTAGGTCGAGAGCTTGGACGTCCGAAACCCTCCTGAATGAGACCAAGCAGAGCAACGTAGTCAGCTTGCCGGTGAGAGCGGTACGTGATAACTCCTTATTAGGAGGCCATGAAAGGAAAAGATTGAGTACTTAATTGTCATCCCACAGCTTGTGATAGAGGGATGAAGGCAGCATTGCAAGCCTAACACCCTTGAGTAACCTGCAAACAAGGTGATGTTCGCCCGCTGTGAGTCCCTGAATGAGGTTGTGGCCGGCAGAAATTGCAGAGCGATAAGAGTAGACTGTCCTGTAGGCGAGACCTCTTTCAACTAATGAAGCAAGAAAATTGAGGATCTCCTCTATAGGTGCCAAAACTGGATGAAGTCCTTGATCTTGGCACCAGATCCTCCAGGCGTTCATAGAGTTGGAGTACCGTTTGAGGGTAGAAGGGGCCCAGCTCTCCTCGATGAGGTTGACGGCCTTAAGTGACATACCTGGGATTCTCCACCTTGATCTGAAATCCTCGAGGCTGCTAGGATCAGTGATCCGCTGAGTAGAAGGGGATGACGCTGACCTGACGGGTCTAGCAGGAGATCCGGAAAGTGGGGTAGAAGGATTGAAGAATCCGAGGAAAATTCCAGAAGAACTGGATAACAGGTCTAAGAGGTCCAGACCGGGGCTATGAGGACCAACTCTGCTTGCTCCTGACGGGCCTTCGCTAGGGTCCTCGTTCTCATGGTAAAGGGGGAAAGGCATAGTAGATCCCCTCGGTCCAGTCCTGCAGGAACGCGTCTGTCGCGGTCGCTGCTGGATCCAGTCTCCAGCTGTAAAACACTGGTAATTGTGTGTTGAGGTGGGAGACAAAGAGTTCCTTGGACATGGGACCCCAAATTTGTTTAGGCGAAGAAGGATATCTCTGCCAAGCCTCCAGTCGCTGTTATCGATCGAGTGGCGGGAGTGCCAGTCTGCTACTACGTTTGTGAGACCCGGAAGATACTACGCAGTTACGGAGATCTGGTGCTCTAGACAGAAATGCCAAAAGTCTTTGGCTAACTTGGCTAGAGGCTGGGATTTCGTGCCCCCTAGATGATTGATGTATCTCACTGCGGAAATGTTGTCCACTTTTAGCAAGATACAACAACTCGCTTCGTCTCTGGCAAAGGAGCGCACCGGGAAAGAGCCCGCTAGGAGCTCTAGGCAGTTTATATGCATTTGTAGTTTCTGAGGGGACCAAGTTCCTCCCCGTGGCTATTGGACCGCATCTCGCTCCCCAACTGGAGCGGCTGGCGTCTGATTAGATTAGGATATCTGGGGTGGATCCGAAAATGGCTCTGCCATTCCAGGCCTCCATGTGAGTGAGCTACCAGTTGAGTTCCGTTCTTGCCTGTGGCGAGTGTGTCAGATGCTGGGCGTAAGAGAGACTGCGCCTTAGATGTTGGCCCTTCAGCCTCTGTAGTTCTCGGTAATGAAGAGGACCAGGAAATATTGCCTGGATGGAAGAGGATAGGAGACCTATCACTCTCTCTAGCTCTCGAAGAGATTTGAAGCTCCTTTGCAGAAGTCTGTGAATCTGCCGTCGGGTGGAATGTATTGTAAAGCAATAAACTGGGCACAACAAGTTGAACACATGGTTTATTGCTTGTAGGGATAAGCTGGGTAGTAGAGACCCCCAACCATCTGCACAAGTAGACTGACTCCTCAAAGAATAACATTCTAACACAAAGCTCAGGATTGCTCTGATGTCATCAATAGCTAGGATTCCATCAGTAGAACAAGGAATGGAAATCAGATAACACATTAACATATAATAGAAAAGACATCAACATAACACCCCCCCCTCCCTTATCTGAACATCAAATTTCTATTTACACAAAACAATTTATAATACATGTAATTCGAACAATGACATTATATAGAAAAAGGTGTCTGTTTGCTCAGCAATTTTACCTCCTCACCTTCGCAACCCTTGACAGACTCCAGACCTGTCCACTCCTCCAATTTCACAGAACGGTCATAAACTTGTACAACCTTAACCGGATCCGAATACAACGGATCACCCTTTTTCTTTATAACAGCTTTCCTTATTCTGACTAGATCGCCCACTTCAACTATAGTCTTCTTTCTTGGAAATTTTTCATTAACTTTCTCAGCGCACTTCCTCTTTCATTCATCCATATTCCTTTTCACTTCATCCACCACCTCATCCGTTTCTCTGGCCCCGGCCTAACTAAGCTGGGGATAACATTGTGTTACTCCTCCGTCCTCTCATTAATTCAAATGGACTCACCTCTTGTTTCGGCATTAGGAGCCATCCGCAAGGCATACATTCGTTCCTTTACCGCAACTTTCCTGTCCAACCCACACGCATTGGCATTCCTAATACCTTCCATTATACAGCGGTTGACCCTCTCAATCATACCATTGGCTTGAGGGGACTACAATGCAGTCTTTTTATGCTTGATTCCACATCTGTACATGTACTCTTGAAAGAAACCTCCAGTAAACTGTGGACCGGTCTCCGTCAACACACTCCTTGGCAAGCCCTCTATCTCAAATATCTCTTCCAGAAATGCTACAATAGATTGACCCGTGACTTCTCTCAATATTTTGAAATCCGCCCACCTTGAAAACATATCTACTATGGCCAACACAAACCTACCACGACCTCTGCCCATAGCCACTGGGCCTAAGATATCCATGGCAAGGTCTTCCCACACACCCTTAGGACCTTCAACTCCTTTCACAGGTTGCACTACAGCAGATATGCTCTTCCCTGACTTTATGCAGTCTACACATCCTCCCACTGTTTTCTCAATCTCGCGGTCCATACCCGGCCACCAATAATCGGCCTCAATTACTCCCTTGGTTTTATACGTACCAATATGGCCTTGATGCGCAATAGCAATTAGTTTTGTTCTAAAACATACTGGAACAACAAGCTTATCCCATTGATATATTAGACCATTCTTCACAGATAATTCCTCTCTCACCTCCCACAAAGCCCGCTCTTCTCCAGATAACAATCTTTTCTCTGGCCAACCATCCTTGATAAAATTGGTTATCCGCCTCCATATTTCATCAGACAACAATGCTTCAACCCATTCTTCTTTGTGAAGTACACCTCCCATCGTAGCAAATACCATACTTTCAACTTCAACAGACTCCTTCTCGTCTTCCTCATCACTAATCCTTACTCTAGATGCATGATCGGCCTGCACATTGTCCTTACTGGCTACCACTTCAATGTTAAACTTGTGACATTGCAATCTTGTCACCCAACAGGCAACTCTCCTTGAAACTTTGTCCAACCCTTTGCTTTCAAATATAGCCTTCAGTGGCTTGTGGTCTGTTCTTAACACAAATTCCTGACCCCACACAAAGTTTTTCAGTTTTTCTATACCCCAATGGCATGCCAAAGCCTCTTTTTCTAAAACCGAGTAGTTCAATTCAGGACCTCTCAACATGCGCGAGGCATGTAACACCACGGATTCTGCACCATCCATTCCCACTTGCGACATAACCACTCCAATACCAGTTTCACTCGCATCAACAGACAAGATTGTCCTTTTTTTAGTATCATACATGGTTAAGGGTTTTGCCATATCAATCTCAGACTTAATCTCAACAAATTCCTTTTCACACTCTGCATTCCAAACAAATTCCACTCCTTTTCTCAACAATGCTCTCAGCAAGGTAACCTTATCCGCATATTTTTCAATGAAACAATGGTAAAACTCTATTGTCCCCAAAAATGAACGTAACTCTGCCTTATTCTTTGGAGACTCCATTCTTTTAATTCCATCTACCAACACTTTTTTGGGCCTTAAACCTTCCTCCAATATTTCGTGTCCTAAATACTCGACTACTTGAGTAGAAAAGACACATTTCTCACTTCGTAAGGTAATAACTTGTGTTCTGAAAATTTCTAAAACCTTATTGAGTTTCCTTTTTAAATCTTCTTCAGTACTGCCACAAACCAACACATCATCCTGGAAGCACCAAACATTGTTAATACCTTTGAATAATCCATTCACGACTTTTTGGAAAACTGATGAAGCTGATATTAATCCGAAAGGCATGCGCCGAAACTGGTAAATGCCTTTTTATGTGATAAAAGCCGTCAGTTTTCGTGACTCGGCATCAAGGTTTATCTGATGATAGGCGCTCGCCATATCCAATTTGGCAAAGTATTTGGCATTTCCTATCCTAGACAGAAGTTCTCCCATATTTGGAAGGGGATGGCGGTCAGCAACCACACATCGGTTCAATTCTCTTAGATCTATGCATACTCTCAAATCCCCACTGGACTTTTTCACAACAATCACAGGGGAAATCCATTCAACCGCCTTTGCTGGTTCAATAATGCCAGCTTTCTCCAGTTTCTCCAACTCCACTCTCACAGCATCACGCAATGACATTGGTAACGGTCTAAGTTTTGCCGCCACGGGCCTGGAACCCTCCTTCAGCACAATTTTGTGAATCATCCCTTTCAAACACCCAACACTATTATTAAACACATCTGGATACTTGGCAATGAAACTTTTAGAACGATCATCCAAACTACAGTCCATGGATAGTTTTTCTACATTTAACACTTGTTCTTTACTATTGGGATCTAATTTAATACATAGTCCCCTTTGTTCTCTCCATCCCAACAGCGTCTCACCCTTCTTGGTGATATATATTTTTCTGCGTGTAACCCTGTCTTTAAATTTAAAAGTTTTAGGACAACATCCTACCACATCAATCCTACTGCCACTATAGCCCCCAGGTGTCTTGTCTGACGGGCTTAAATCGTCCATCCTACCTCCCAGCACATTTTCATACACCGCCTTTGATATCAAAGTGATTTTGGAACATGAGTCCGCTAGCATTTTAACTTGGCAACCATTCACTTCCACCCAAGTTGAAGGATGCTCGCATTCATCCATTCCGGAACATTGAACCATATTCACAGTAACAATTTCATTTTCTGAACCTTCATATTCATCTGAGGATGGCCCATCTGGCTCCTCAACCAACATAACGCTCCTCCCAGCACAGACACTGTAATTGGCACAACAATTTGTAAAATGTCCCCATCTTTTACAGATGTTACATATAGCTCTTCTTCCAGGGCAGATCGGAGAATTAGATAGGTGGCGGGCACTCCCACACCTAAAACATAGGCGCTCCTGTCTCCTTTCTCTCACTTGTACATTTTCTTCTTGCACAGATTTATTTGCTATTTGGTTACCATTACCACCCTTTCTTTGATACATGACAGTCGATTTGGCCGTTTTGCCCTTCTTTTTCATTTGGTCTTTTGCGGTTTCTATCCTCTTGTCACCAACTTTCAAGACCTCAACCTGTTGGACAGCTTTGGATACTTTCACAGCAAGGTTTGCCAACATTTCAAAGTATGTTCAATTCTTTTTGCAATCCCAATTACTTCATCTAAGCAAGGGTCATCTTTTAGCCACACTTCCTCTCTGATCCTGTCAATGGCAGAATGTAACATGAATTGATCTCTAATATGTTCATCCAGACATACACCAAATTTGCAGTTCAGCGATAAATGCCTAAGTGCAGTGATGTATTCCTCTACAGTTTCACCCTCATGCTGAGATCTCATACCAAAGTGATAGCGTTCCAACACAGTACTTATCTTTAGTTCAAAATGTTTATCCAGTTTTGCCAATGCTGCATCAAAGTCATTCATACCTTCCTCAACATCCAGTTCGCTCAATTCAGGTAAAGTTTCAAAAATTTGCTTCCCCTCATACCCCACAAGAAGATGCATAAGCATAGCCAACTTTCTTTCTACTGACATGCCATTGCCACATGTGGCTTTCACATAATGGAGAAAACCTTTTTTCCAGGGCCCCCATTTAAAAACATCTGGGGACCCGTGATTCCGGATACAGCCATGGTGCCAATCCAAGTCTGTAGTGCTCTCCGAAATCAGCTACCAATCCACCAAAAGTGAAAAACAGAATGTCACTCATTTGCCACCTGCAGCCAATGTTTCAAAATATAAGCGCTCACCTCCTGTAAAAACACTGCTCTCCTCTTAACAATTGCACCATGTGATATCAAAACCAAACATGCGCAATATTGCTTGCAGGTCTCCAGAAGGTAAGCTCAGAGAAGGTTCAGCGCACTTTCCCTTCAGTCCAACGTCGTAGGCCAGGTCGGGGGGGGGCAGCTCCTCACCCGTAGGCCTGGCGGTTGGAGGTCTCAGTCCGGCTCCAGCTCCTCAGCTCCGGATAACAACTCCCACTACAGCTGCTGCTTTTCTCTTGCAGCTTATCCCATCCTCGTCGCCAATGTAAAGCAATAAACTGGGCACAACAAGTTGAACAAATGGTTTATTGCTTGTAGGGATAAACTGGGTAGTAGAGACCCCCAACCATCTGCACAAGTAGACTGACTCCTCAAAGAATAACATTCTAACACAAAGCTCAGGATTGCTCTGATGTCATCAATAGCTAGGATTCCATCAGTAGAACAAGGAATGGAAATCAGATAACACATTAACATATAATAGAAAAGACATCAACATACCATGTATCTTTTCCGCAGGGAGACGGAGCTGAGAAACCTGGGTGTCCACCACGGATCCCAGAAACTCTAGGTTCCTGGATGGACAAAGGATCGATTTCTCCCAGTTTATAAGGAAACCTAGTCTGTGTAGTAGGTCTATGGCTAGCCTGGTCTGCTCTTCCACTAGCTCCTGAGATTGAGCCATGAAAATAATGTCGTCCAGGTAAATTATAAGCCTGATACCTTGCTCTTCAGATGAGCCACTACGGGTCTCAGCAGCTTGGTAAAAGCCCAAGGTGCTGAAGAGAGCCCGAATGGTAAACTTGTGAACTCCCAGTTCCGATTTTTCCATGAAAATCTTCCAAGATATTCCAAGATAACTTACATTTACCTGATGTATGGGCACCATGAGGTAAGCGTCTTTCAGGTCTAATCGCATAAGCCAATCGTTTGGACTCAAGATGTCTGAGCATGTGGATGCCTTCCATCTTGAAATGACGGTAGACAATGAAGTCGTTGAGAGCCCTTGGATTTATCACTAGGCGTACTTTCTGTTTCCTGCATACTAAGAATATGGGGCTGTAGAAACCGCTCTGGCTTGAGCAGGGGCGAATTGACTGTTTCCGGTGTAAGCTTTGTATTTCGCTGTCTAAAAGCTACTTCATCTGCGATGGACATTGCTATTGGGGCGGGGTGACAAGCTTGAAAGGGTTGCGCGAAGAACTCTAGGTGCAGACCGCAAGCTGTGTCCCTGACCCAAGCATCCCCGGATAAGGAGTCCCATGCATGCGCAAAAAGAGCTAGTCTCCCTCCTATGGGCGCTTGAGGTGCTGACGCTGCTATAAATACACGGACCTGTGGATTGTTGCTGGGCCGGGTATCTGGCGGCTATTCTCCAACCGCGACCCCTTCCTCGCCCCTTGAAGAAAAGAAGGTGTTCGAGGGGTCTTGCCAGCCTTGGTGTTGGTCCCTGGATTGTTGAGGTCTTCTATCGAAGAAGCAGCAGCTGGAAGAGCGACCTCAACCTCGTCCTGCCCTGGAGAACATTTTTGAAGAAAAAACTCTTGATGGAAGCTTGAGCTTTATCTAGGGCGGTAAAAGTACTGACAAACTTCGACATCTCCGTCATAAAGTTATCACCGAAAAGCAGACCTTGGGCTGCCGCACCTGACTCGGTGTCCGCTAGCTCACTCAGCTTAGTGTCAATCTTGAATAGGATGCCCTTCCGGCGCTCAGCCGATAAGGCGCAGCTGGCATTTCCCAGCAGATTGCTCTTTGCGCCCAACCTGAGAGATTATCGGGTCAATGGGGTCGCCTGTGTCGATGGCAGCTTCAGCTAGGTCCATCATTTTTTTTAGTGGACCAGTGACGTCCAGGACTCTGTCCTGGCAGGACCTACAGGCATGGTCAATGCCCTTTCTTGGATCTTTAACATTCTTGCCCAGGAAGGTGATCATTTTAGAGTTGAGCTCTGGAGTTAAAGCTACCTTCCCTGGAATCTCGGGGCAAGGGCATTCTGCCTTGAGTCTGGCTCTAACCTCTTTATCCAGAGGCTTACGCAACCTTGTTTTGATATATTCCATTGTTCTGGACGATGGTTCCCAGTCGGTAGATCAGGGATGTACTAGATCTTCCGGCGCAAACTCCCCTCTAGAAGGAGATTGTACACCGGGTGACTTCTTAGGTTTGGGGGCTGCCGCAATCCCTGAAGTTGAGGGTCGTGACCCTATGGTCTGAACATCCTCTTCTGAGGAAAACCGAGACTGCTCATCGATATTGTATACTCCTTCAACTTGTTCCTCATCCGTGCCCGGTCGGTATCCCTCTGGGCTTGAGGGTCTTATACCCCTGTTGTCTTCCTCGGGTTAAGAGGGTTCATCGAGGCAAGGGGTTTCCTTCCTGTTCATAAAGGCCTTTTTCAGCCTGAAGAAGACATCCGAAACAGCAGCAGTGGCAGGTTCTGGCTGGCTTGGGCTAGCTCGGGGGGGGGGGGGGGGGGGGGGGGGCGGTCAGAGTTTTTACTCAGACGAGCCGGAGTACATCCCCCAACTGAAAGGTGCTTTCTTTTTTGTGTTCTTTTTCTCCCAGGTGGAGAGGTTTCTTGTAGGTGCTCCTCCATGCTGTCCAGGCGCTGCTGGATTGGTAGAAGCATCTCTGATGCAGCCTTCTTGATACTGGTCTACCCGGAGGATCCCAGTACCTTTTTTAAGCTATTTGCCATTGCCACTTCATCTATAGGGTACTCCTCCTCATACTCAGACCAACCTTGGACTGCCTGAGGGGGGTACTTCGCTGCCATAATTGTAAAATATATATGTAGCACCTTTCCTACACTTTTTTTTGTCTCTAATATTCTTTTTGGGCACTGGACGTCTTCCCTCTAGCCCACTCTGACAGGATTATATGACTGATCCCAGTCTTCAGACCTCCTTTGTCTGTTGAAAATCTTCTTTCCTGTCTTGATTTTTTTTTTTAAACTGTCAAAAAGGCAATTAGGAAAATTGATTTATGCTGCTGACGCTCGCAATCACAAATCCGCAATGAGAAAGAAGCAGAAATGCGTTCGCGAGCCCCAGAAATACAGAAAAGGACCGGAGGTTCCTGAAGATCCCTCTAGTGGCCGCGGGCGGCACCGCGGCCACAATGGAGATAAAGCCGAGTTTCCGGAGACTCGCGCCGGGCTGGGGAAGCAAGCAAAATGTTATGCAAGGAACCGCTGAGGCAGCCCTCTTCAATGCAGAAAAGCGAACACTTAATCAGCGTTATGTAAACAAGGAAACCGCTTCGATGTTGCAACAGTCTCCAACGCCGGCAGGAAACAGCCGGCATCGGAACATTCCACCAACGCTGAAGGGGACGCGAAAGGTGTACCTCACAAAAAACGGGCTTCAAGCATAAAAGGGTAGCGCGAGGATCGAGACAATAAACAGATGTTAGATAGCTTATGAAAACATTAAGATTGACTATACATAAGCATAAACTTGCAAAAAAATTACATAAATGCAGTCTAGAACATGAATGTACTTATCTCTTGCTGTGAGCAGCAAATAAAGAGGAAGTTACATCATGTTAAAGACTGTTTATGGGGACATCTGTGTGACTATTGGTGGACTAGTGTAACATGTTGGTGACCTTGGGTGAACTATGGAGTGCCTCATGGGAAATTGAGTTTTTTCTTCCTTCAGAGGCAGTGTTAAACTGAACTCTAGTACTTTCAAGTTTTTCATTGGTATTTTACTATTTTACTGCACCTTTATTATGCATACCGTGTGCTCGCAGTCAGGTGCACAAAATACTTGCTGCTGAGCTTCTTTCATATGTTAAAAATAAAGAAAGAAGCATAATGTGAGCCTCCGGTCTTGACATAGAATTCAACTCAGCGCTAGAATAAAAAGGTCACATGAGCTGCGTAATGAAAGCCCGATGGCATAGGCAGAAAGGTTTACTTACCAAAGTGGCTACTGTACTGCTACTTTCCTCCTTTATTCTGCGAAGTTCTCCCCAGAAAGAAGACAGGACTGGACTGTGATGTACAGCAGCATTTTTTTATTTTCACAAAGTATGTGGGGGCTCATACGCAAGCGCAAACCAGCACAAATCATCATTGCTGGATCTCACTTGCGCATGCCCCTCCCCCAACCGCCAGTCCTTTTAAGATGAAGAGACCGCGCACTCCTATTACGGAGGTTACACAGAGGGCGAGAGCGACAGGACATATGGATGAAAGAAGACTTAAATAGGAGTACTGAGCCACTATGGTCAGGAACTTTAACTTACTCCCAAATCACGCCCCCTTTCCTCCATACTGACAGGAGATTGAAAAGCACACAGAAGCCCAAGGCTGGATGGAAGAAAAATGGTAATCAAGAACCCAGAACTCCGAACCGTAAAGCAATCAACCAAAGTTCCCGAGGACCTCCCGTCCAAACTCTGCATCAAAGCTGGTAGTGCAACTTAAAGAGTAGTGTTATCAGAACGACTGCGCCATTGCCCATCTGGCCTCTCTGCAAATGTCCTTGGGTGGGGGTGGGGGGAACAGGTCTCTAGATGGCCAGAGAAGCCAATGTAGGCTCACTAGATCAGCTGCTGTTTGGGGAAGGTACATTTATCAACTTGTAGCATTTAGGAATGCAAGAGAGAATCCAACGAGCTATAGGAGCCATAGAGGTCATGAGTGCCTGAAATGACCACCTTAGGTAAGAAACAACCGCACAGAAAATGTGAAGTCTTCAGAGGCTCCAACTAAAACTTGAGCAACCTAAAGAAATCAAAATTATGGAACGGTTTTTCTGTGTATGTGTGTGTCTGGGGAAATAAAGATAGTTTTATTAAACTGACAACCACCCCTGCAAACTGCAGTTGCCCTGCTACAAAAATGTGGTGCGTCGCTGGCTTCAAAGTGACAACTGTGCGTAGACAATTTATGGGAGAGACTACTTGAAAATTAAAAAAATGCCATGTCAAAAATCATTATTATTGAAGGCAAATAAAAAAAACATCAGAACACAAACCTGCAGAGTAAATACCATAGATGCAATGCAGATTGTTGTCCAAAGGTCATGGCGGTTTCAGACATTCCATCAAGTGACTATAATGTGTCTGCTTCACTATACTTTTTTAATCCGATAGTCATTTAATGTCAAACAGGTTTTCTTGCTAATCACTCACCAGTTGCCCCAGCCATGGAATCCCAAAGCCTGCAAAACGTGTACAGCAAACTGACAAATGTAAACGAAAAAGAACACAAAAAATCGAAAAGAGCTGTCACTCCTGGAAGACAAAAAACAAGAATTAAAAATGGCTTTGCAAGCTAGCGGGGCACTTTCAGTATTACGACTAGTAAACAGTCCACTTCACAGCAATGCAGTTAAAGGCAATTTAGTTAAAATGTATTCAAACTGTCAATAACGGGATAGTTTAAAGAATTCTTTTGTTCTTCTCTATGTATGTGCACACAACCTAAATGTAATTTTATGTTTTGTGTTGCTGTGTGTAGAAGGTGTTAGAGAATGCACTGGAAACAGAGTCAAAGTGAAATTCCTACTTCTTGAGAAGCAAAGTTACTGAAACGCCCTGATATGGATAAGCCATCTGAACAAACCAACATGTAGAAGCAAAGTAAAGGGGTACTCTCTCACATTTTCTCTCCAAAGACTGTACATTTATCTCACCCAGCAAGCTAGCCACGTCAGGACCTTTTAAGTTCTGACACATTAAGTTGACAACATAAGGTTACAGATTAGCACAACATCCTCTTCCATGTTCCTCATTCACTGCCTACTCCCTCTTCTCACCCACGTGCACGTCCTAGTCCCTAATCCTCTTCCTAGTCCCTGGTCCTCATTCCTCTTACTCTTACCCATCCAAGCTTCTCTCCCCAATTCCTTATCCTAGTCCCTCTTCCCCTTACCCCCTCACCCTAAACCCTCTTCTGCATCCCAATTCATTTCCCCTCTTCCTTGTCTTAGCCCCTCTTGCTCATCCTACATTGCTTATAGTCCATCCCTACTGCTCATCCACATCCTAGTCCCTCTATCCCAGTATTCTTCCTAGCACTGCCTCATAGGTCTCTGCTCTAGACCTCTTACCCTCTCACACCTCGTTCCTGTCCTAGTCCCTCCTCATCCCACTAATTATCACTTCCTAGTCTCTACAATTTAATATGATTTACTCATCCTAGCCACAGTCCCTCTTCCCCACTCCTATTCCCCCCAACCTAGTTCCTCATCCTAGTTGCTCACCACTTTACCAGTCTTCTTGCTCATCCCACTGGTTCCTCGTTCACGCTCCGGGTCCCTCTTCCTCTTCCACAAACCCATCCCCATTCGATAACATTTCAAAATGTTAGCCCTCTTCCTAATCTTGGTCCTTTTTCCTATGCCCCTCAATTGTGCTAGTACTCGTACTCATCCTTGTCAAGTAACTCATTCCTCTGCATAATCTCGCTTCCTCATCCCAGTCCATATCTGGCTGCTTAGTCCCGGTCCTAGTCCCTCTTGCTATTCTTTATCCTAGTTCCCCTTACATTTCCTCATTCTAGTGCCTCATCATCCTAGTTTTCCTCCTCCCTCCTCTTGTGTCCATATTTCTTGCCCTTCTCATCCTAGCCCTTGGTCCTCTGTCCTACTCTTGTAACCCTGCTCCCCATCCATCTCCGTCCTCCTCGCTCTGTCTAGCATCGCCCCCCCCCGTCCTATATTCCCCTGTCCTAGTCCCACAGTGCCCATTAGTTTCCCCTGGCCTAGTCACACCCTCCCCTATGAAAATCCCCAGTCCTAAACCCACATCCTGCCCCCTATTCCCCTATCCTAGTCCCAAAACGCCTCATCTTTGTCCTAGTCTGTCCCTAATCCTTATCCTAGTTCCAAGGTCCCTCATCGTTGTCCTAGTCACAGTCCCTCATCCTTATCCTAGTTCCAAGGCCCCTCATCTTTGTCCTAGTCCCAGTCTCTCATCCTTGTCCTTGTCCAATAGTCCCACAGTCCCTCATCCTAGCTATGGGCCCAAAGTCCCTCAACCCATGTACCCTCCTCCTAGCCTCACCGTCTAGCATCTTTGACCAAGCCCCAGAGTCCTGCAGTTCCATCCCAGTTCCTCGTCCTAATCATAGTCCTTCATCCCGCTCCTCGTCCCAAGTCCTGCTGTCTTGTTTCAGTCCTTCTGGTTTGTTCTAGACCCTCATCTGACTTTCTCATCCTAGTCCCGGTCCCTCATTGTAGTCCTCTCTCATAGTCCACCTTCCTCATCCCTCTACGTAGTGCCTTACACTCATCTTAGTTCCTCTTCCTCATGCCAATCCCCCATTCTCACACTAAATCCCCCCTCTGTGTAACCACCCTGCTTCCTCATATTTGTCCCACATCTTCCTCATTCTAACTCCTCTTCCTCATCCAAGTCCATCTTTCTCTTCCTCACCCTAGTCTCTTGTGGCATTCCCTCAGCCAAATTCCTTTTCCTTTCCCTGGTTGCTCTTCCCTCTTCTTGGTCCCTCTTTTTGACCCTCATCCTTATACTCCTCTTTATTCCTGATCCCTCTAACTCTTGTTTGCCCTTCTTCCTAGTTCCTCACACTTGTCCTTCTTCCTCATACTGGATACTTGTCCCTCTTCTTCAGCCCAGTTCCTAATCGATTCGTCATCCTTGTCTTAAGTTATCGTCAGTCTCTCCATCACAGTCTTCCAGGTACAGTTGACCAGTCAGTTTCCAACCCTTATTTGCTGCATCAACCTTTTCCTCTTTTCCCCCCTCTACATGGTCCCCATCACCCCTTAGTCTCTCTTGCTTGCTTCCTGTTTCTTGCCCTCTCTTCCTACTACTTGCTGGGGTATGTGGTGCCAGTACAGGTGGAAGTGGTGCAAACGAAGGAAAAGAAAGAATTAAAGGCTGAATGGAGAAGCTAGACATTGAAAGGAGAACATGATGCAATCTGCAAGAAGGTTGTTTTGTTATGCTGAAACAACTGCACCCCAAGTCTGCAAACGTATTGGAGAGCGATCATTATACATTTTGCAACTAGCGGCCATATCACGTTGGAGGTTTTGAGGTATGCATGGAACTTGCAAAACATTCTCCCATAAAAATGGCCTCATTTCATGTATGCCTCTATTTTATTATGAAGTAGTGTGGCCTGTAATAAACGCATTATCAAGGTGTTACACCATTATGTTGGATATCTTTTACGGCCCTGTTTAAATTAGCGCTTGTAGGTGTGTTTTAAAACTATTGACTATACTGTGCTGGATGGAACAGAGATCAAAAACATTTTATTATAGGCCTCCATAGCAGACTGTAACCAACTTCTGATGTAAAATGTTAGCAGTATTTTTTCAGACATAGTTAAAGCTCACATACTAAAAGTCACATGATGAATGGCCCATCAACGTGTTGTGCATTTGAGCTGGGCCACTTCTTTGCGGGCCAGACACACATTCATGCCTGTAGTGTGTACTGTAAAACCAAAACTATTGGTTTTGCCAAGGATGGTTAAACATGTTGGTCCAGGTAAGGTGAAACATACCCTTTTAGTAGGCTTAAGACAGCCACCATTAAGCCAAATGTAGAACCTTTTGATCTGTGGCAGGAGTAGATTTCTGCATCAGCTTCCAGCTGCCCGCCACTATGCGGGGGAAGTAGAAGCAGAGGTTAATAATGTGGCAATGACACAGCCAAGTTCATTTTCTCCATTCACACTTATGTATTGGTGTAGTGACCAGCTGAAAGGTGCTGTAACAATACTCCCGAAGGCCCAAATAGAAAATGGGTTGCAGGAACCAGGATGGCAGAGTTTTTTGGCAGATCACTACCAGCTATGGAGTTGCAGGTTTAGTTCTTGAGAGAACTGGGAGGAGTCAGGAATGAAACTCATACACAAGTTTGATATGGTTTTGGCAAATTACTTTTATTGATGAGTAAAAAGGGTTGGGAAAATGCTTTGCTGTCCCCGCGCTAGAGGCGTTTCCCTACCTAAAGTTAAAACTAAAGATTTGTCAGTGTCAGAATGTCCAAAACCAAACATCCTGTGTCCAAAATACTGTTCGGATCCAGACTTTCTAAGGAAATAAATCTTAAGGTAAAAAGGATAATGTCTTTGGCGTTCAGTGTTTCAAAAATGTTTAAATGGGAAAAGGAATAAATAACTCCAACAAAAAGTCTCTGAAGGATATTGCTCCTTTATCCAGAGGGTGTCTCCCTTCCTTTTGGTTCTTCTTGACGGTTTCTTAAAAATAACAGTTGTCTTTCCACATGATCAATACTAAAGTCATGTATAATTATCTTTGGCCTTCGGGTTGGCAGGATACCTGGAATACTCTCCTGCCAGGATGACTGTTCCCCTATATTCACACACTTGTAATTTCCTGGTATACTCTTCTGCCAGGACCTCTTGTAGTTGACGGTCTCTGCAACTCCACTTTTGATAATTCCCCACATTAGCCCTTTTGGGTAATTCCTTTTGTCCATAGTCTATTGCCCCTGTTAGTGTTTTGCTCACACTTCCAATTTTGGGAATTCACCACTTTAGCGCTATTGGCTAATTCACATTGTCCGGTAAATATTAACTTGTTACTGTTTCTTATTCTCTGTACATAGGGGCACACTTCAAAGATTCCCTTCTGTGGCAAATGTACTTTTACTCTCTCACATTTGGTGTTAACAAACGACTTCCTTTCCTTATCCGTTTTGGGTTGTTCAACTTTAACATGTGGTGTGCTTGCCAATACGCCCGGTGTTCCCTTCATCCCAGCGTGGACTCAATGGCTCTTTGTGGCGTTTCCCGCTCTGCTCGTAGCTTGCCGATGACAGCCGCCGGATGCTCTGAACCTCGCGCTGCTTGGCTTTCGGCTTCCCTGCTTCTTGCGGTTCCCACTGAGTTTCTCTTCTCGGGTCTCCAGTAAGTGTCTTGCTGCTTCTTTCCACTGGTGAACACCAAGGAGCCCTGCACTTGCTTCTGGTTTCCCTACATGGAATCTTCTTCGTGCAGCCTTTCTCTCGTTAACACTTGAGCCGGTTGGCTCCAACGCCCTCCTCTCAGCTTCTTGGTAGCATGAAGAGCAGCAGCCCGCTCCCACCAGCAGTCTGCCATTTCTTCTAGCAATCATGTTTTAAACTTCCCGGGTACAGGTGCACGTTCCCATCAACTAGGGCATTACCTGTGCTCAGGGTTTCTCCAGCTCTATATTCATCCATTCCTCTTCCTTGCCGCAGGTGTTGCTGGGAACAGTTTCTTTTAACTAACCTGCACAAAAACATTGGAAGTATGGTTTTAAGATGTTCTGAGGGCAAGTCACTGTTTGAAAGTTGATCTGTAGATTGGATTGAGAGAAATTCAGGACTCTCCTTTGAGGGAGCAGGGAAAGAATCAAAATAGGCCATTAGGGTACTATGTATGGGAGATTCATCCTGCAAAGGGAAAGGGGGATAACATGTCTCATCCATGGATACCACCACTGCTTTCTGGAGATTGTCTCCTCCCATGTGATCCTCCCTCATATTGCTGCCCCCACAGTCAGGATCCTGTAGCGGCTGCCATCCACTGGCCACACGGGAGGAGGTCACCCCACGGAAATACCATTATAACTCCATCAGATTCATCACAAAACAAATACATTTAAATGAAACAGGGAGATCTGGCGGACTGGGAAAATGGCTGATGAAAGCAAATAGCATAGGAGTGTGCCTTTAAGTACATACACTATTTTGCAGATGCTTGCAAACATATAGGGACTGACTTTCCTGGTATGACAACTTCCAGTTTGCATTCTGCTCAAAATCATCTTTAGTTTTAACACTATTTTCAATGCAACATGTTTCCCCCCCCAAAACAAAACTACTGAAAATGCCCCATTCAAAAACAATTGGGTATAACTTTGAAATAATGCCAAATATACAAGCATTACATTGTACATTGTTATAATTGTCTCATGTACATCCCGTGCACGATCCTCACAGCACTCTCAAAGGAGAACTATGCATTAGAATTTACTTGTAAATCTTTAATCAACATTCAAAGAATATTTTCTACAGTTTCATACAAAACAAATATGTAATTTCATGTATTTATGTTTTTTCAACTCTTACTTCAATGATGTTAATGTTAAATATCTTTTATAAGGCGCAACTCGCCTGTGGGCCTCAGTGCGCAGCATGTAAGAGAAGAAACAGGAGGTCTAGAAAACTAAAAGGAGACAGGAGGAAGCAAGGAGCTTAGTCATTGGAATGAAAGAGGAGTTTTTAAAGATCTCGTAAATGAGGAAACTTCAAGGCAAAGATGAAGATCAGTGGGCAGCGTGTTCCACATGCAAGGTGCAATAGAATCAAAGCCGGTGCCGCCAAATCAAGCCAGACTGTAGCGAAGCAGCTCGAATCTATTAGAATTGTTAGATCGGAGAGGGGGGCGGGGGGGAAATACAGGTCCGCCTAATATTTTTCTTAAGATAAGGAGGTGCTCTGTCACTGAGACACTTAAGGAGAAGAATTTTATAGGTGACACAATGTTTAACTGGAATCCAATGCAGGGCCCTCCGAGCCTCAGTGATAGGATTTCTTCTTGCCAAACCACAAACAGCTCGAACAGCATTATTCTGAGCCACCTGTAACAAGGCCAGGTTAGACGCAGAAGTGCCTGCCAATAGACCATTTCCATAGTCCAGTTTAGAGTTCACCAGAGCAAAAGATAGGTTAGCAGTACTAGTTGTAGAGAGGAAGGGCTTCATTTGCCTAACAAGGCGAGTCATGTACGCACAGGATCTCTTTGCCTGGCTAACATGCTTATTCATGCTAAGAGAGGCATCAAAATAGACACCAAGCGTCTTAACCCAGGGGCTGGTTTTAATAGAGGTATCAGAAATGTCAAAGGCGGCATACCTGGGATCTAGTTTACCAAGGTGTTGGGTAGTGCCCACCATAATAAGTTCAGTTTTGTTCCCGTTAAGGGCCAGTGAGTTGTTAATCATCCACTCCTCAATTAAAGTATAGATCGAAGAGATACTGGACCGATCCCTCTCAAAGTCACAAGTCAGCTCAATAAATATATGGGTATCATTGGCGTAGTTAGTGTAACCCACGGCGATGCCATCTAGAAGATCATAGAAAGGACGAATATAGAGGTTAAAGGGGGTGGAAGAAAGGCAAGCACCCTGCGGGACACCGCAGGTAAGGAGTTTGGCAAGTGACAAAGTCACCAAAAAGGAGGCCAGCCATCCCAAGGCACTACTGGAACAGTTAGCGATGGTCCCCAACCTCTCCAACAGCAGAGAATGGGCAACAAGGTCATAAACTGCAAAGAGGTCGAGGAGCATCAACATAGCAACTTGACCAGAGTCAACAACATGGCCAAAAGAGCAGTCTGTTTGACGTTAACCGCTCTAAAGCCAGATTGCAAAGAGGCCAAAAGCCGATTTTCCTCAATATGTTTCTGAAGCTGCAGGTAAGCAACCCTGTCCAGAATCTTCAACAAGAAAGTAGCACTGGTGATAGGGCGGTAGTTCTCTACGGCAGCCAAATAAAGATAAACCTTCTTGATAACAGGAGAAATCCAGAAATGTTTGAGAGACGCTGGTACTGTAGAGGTGACAAAGGAGGAATTAACTAATTTAGTGACAAAAGGGTCTAGACAGTCAAGATTCTTTGACTTAGATTGTGGACAGAGATCATCAGGGCAGGAAGATAGCTTCAGATTGTGGACGATAGTAGAGTTCAGCTTCCGTTATTTCTTTAAAGTTAAAAACTAGGATAGTGCAATTAAATGTTTCCGTTCACTCAAGTTCCTTGGAATGGACATTGTTCAAGGTGGCATGACCAATGCGTAGGAGAGTGATCTTATCCTGATGGACATTACGTTTCTTACCAAAGCCCGGTTGAATATCGGGACACCATTGATCGCTTTTTGTGTTAGGCGGAAAAGGGTTATGTTTCCTTTCAAATTCTTTAAGAATGGTGAAGAGTTATTTTTGGGAGGAGTTGGCTGTTTCAATGTGTTCTTGATAATAGTTGCATTTATCTTTCAAGATGGACAGTTTATACTCGGAGGTGGCTCTACGATAAGCTGCCAGAGAGTCAGTTGAAGGATTTTTTCCACCAGAGCTGCTTTTTTTGTCTTTTACATGTTCGAAGGTGAAGAATCCTATCAGAGAACCATGATTTACTAAGGGTTTCGGTCTTCACAGTTTTTGTAGAAAGAGGTGCAAGAGATGTGGCAACGGCTGCAATAATCTCATTGTATTGATCAGTGAGAGTCACACCATTGTTGGAAGGGGTAAGATTGGCCAGTAAAGGCAAAGCTTGTTCACGGAAAGCCGCAGGGGTCATCTTATGGGTATTCCCTACAACCCTAAAAGAGCATGGATTAGTATTCGGCCTAACAAGTTTGCCAGGGAGGTTCATGGTAAAGGATATGAGGAAGTGGTCAGACCAAGGACAAGCTGAGATTTCAAGATCATAAATTCCCAAGCAATGAGTCAGTACCCAGTCCATGGTGTTGCCATCCTTATGGGTGGGGCTCATAGCAAACTGTTTCAGACCAATAGCCTCAAGAGAGTGGAGGAGACCATGGGCAACATGGTTGTTAGGGTGATAGGCCCAATAGTTAAAGTCTCCCAGGATAACCACATAGGATGTGCTCTTTAACATTTCAGCAAGGACCACCAGAGGTTGCTCCTCAAACTAGGTCGTGGTTGTGGGGGTTGGGGTCGGAGTCAATATCAGGTCGGAAATCTCCTCTGCATGCCTAACCATGGAGCAAGTGTTAAGTAGGCCAAAAAGGAGACAAGGGCAAAGGACATGGGTCAGCAACATCAGGGAGGGATCACAAGATCATTAAAGTGTCTGATGTTGCTACTTCTATGTTGTAGGGGGCCTGAATTTTGTACAGAAGGGACGTATTTGATGTTTTTAACAATTCAGTTACTATCAGCGATTTCCAAGGTAAGCTGTTTTTTACAAGGACCGTGTGGTATAATATGATTATTAACACTTCAAGCATTACACTATACAATAGGTTCATATATCATAATGACCGACTAATTTCATTTAACGAGAAATGTGTACATTTCTGACACTTCTTAGTGAATCTTCATTAATGTGTTCAAGTCTTTGTGACTCCTCTGCAGAGCACCAAAGTCTTCCTACAAGGTAAAGTTTATAGCAAGCTATTGTAATTGTTTATTCATTTATAGAGCGCGCCGGGCCCGTGGGCATCTGGGTGCTTTGCAAGTTACATAGTTTCTTAGGTTAAAGACATAAAATACAGATACATGCAGATGACTTTTGTGGTTACATGGGTTACAGGGTTCAGTCGGGCGTACAGACATTTTTATTTTATCTTTTTGGTTACCGTTTTTCATAGTTTCGTGAGCCAAAAACATAAAATACAGGTATATACAAGTGAATTTTGTGTCAACAGTGTACATATTTACATTTAGAAAGTTTGCAATTAATTACCATTTCTTGCATAGTTATAGTCTACATGGTTGAATTTAAGGGGAAACTTGATCACAGGAGTGCAGTCACCTCTTGGTGTTAGTCTTAAAGGAGTGGAAGGGAGATATGGCCCTTAGTGACTCAGGGATGGAGTTCCGTAACTGCACAGCCAACACGGGAAAGCTAGCACCTCTTTTATTTGAGTTTGAAGCTGGGTATTCTTAGCCTGTTGGATTGTGCTTTTCTGATAGATTCACCAAACACCTCAGAACGACCTATCGGTGAGGTATAGTGGAGCCTTGTTGGAGAGACTGTTGTGAGTAATGCTCAGGGATTTGAGCTTGATTCTGTCGTATATGGAGAGCCAGTTGGTGGACGTCTCACATGGGAGATCTGCTGTGTTTTGGGGGTGCCTAGGGCCGCTCTTAAGGCATTGTTTTGGATAGTTTGGAGTTTATTGGTATTGCGTTTACTAGTGCCTAGATATAGGGCATTGTAGTTATTTACCTTAGAAAGCTTTAGGGCCCTTGCAATCATAATACAGCTTTGTGTTTGCAGGAAAGGTTTACATGTGTAAATCAGTTTGCATCTATAGCTAGTGGCAGAGGTTCTGGCGTTGATTTGTTTATTGAGGTTGAGTGCAGAGTTCAAGTAGAAGCCTAGGGTCTTGACCTCTTTAGAGACTTTGATTTTGATTCCATCAATGAAGACGGAGTTGTATTGGGGAGAGCGTTTAGACAACCTGTTAGGGGACCCCATGATTAAAAGTTCTGTCTTTTCATCGTTGAGGCATAATCCATGGGTGGCCATCCATGTTTGTATAATTGAGTAGATTTTGTAAATCATGGTTACATCTTTCTCATAGTCTCCTTGGATAGGAGGGCAGGGCCTGTCTGCGCTGGGACCTCCATTCCCTCCCACTGTGAGCAGTGCCAAGTCCAGGGCTGGAGCCCTACTTCCCTGCCTGGATCAACCCCAACAAAGGGTAGGACCCCACACCACCAGCGACACTTCATTTTCGGCCCACCGCGGCCCTCGCTCGACATCAACATTTTTCCTTATTTCAGCTGCTACTAGCTGTCAAAAAGCACTGCAGCAGCCTAGGGGTTCTGATCAGCCCGATCATAGAGCATAACGCAAATCGCCATTTGCATTGAAAACCGCATTGCCGACATAGATAAGCAACGCGGTCAATGGCCGCCACATTATTCATTTGATTCAGATGATCAGACCTGCCTCCGGATCCACAGCCTCTGACTGGCCGCATACCCGCATATCTGGAGATGGACACGACCGTCAGGAGGAAGCCGACTACAGGAAGCGCAACACAGAAGGGCCAACAAAAGGGCCTGTCTGCGTCTGTCCGCGTATGTACGCACACAGCACCAGTGAGAAAGCTTCATAAGTACTCTAATATTGTTTACAGTACTACCACAAATATCTGGGAATACGCAATATAGGATCACATACCAACCGTGTGTCTAACACAGCATCGCCGTACTGACATTGCGACAAGTTCGGCATATTATCGTCACCTGCCTTACTAACCCGACTATCTCCGTTTGTCCCTACGTTATTGTCAAACATCCAGTGTGATCCTTTATGCACAAATTACATAAGTTCTTCCTGAGAAAATACCTTTATTGAACGTCCGCGAACCAATCGCCTCACTAAATCAACCATACGGACCTTCACGTATAACCCTATGATACCGACTCACATTCTTCATCAATGATGGTATGCAAAATATCAAACTGTACGCACTGCTTGCCATTACTGTGATTTAGCCTTTCTCATCATGTATAGGCACCATGTTTTCTCCTCAAATGTATTGCAAGTCTGCCTGTAACATTATCCTAGCTAACCGTAGCTAGTGATATCTATGTTCCTTACTGCACAATGCTGTAAATTCATAGCCGATCATATCGGCCTACTTGTCTTGCTCATGAATGTACCTACTCTCATTCTGTTATTTCACATAGACCCGTAGCTCTGGCAAATTAGTTGGTTGAGGAATGTTCGATGTTATGCATGCCCAGCCACCTCCACTCTAAGCCGGCGGCAGTAACCAATCCAAGGACATCTAATAACTAGCCCTCCATATCTTATTATACCATGCCAGGCTGGTTAATTTTCATGATGTTCCCGTTCTGCATTATACCATGCGAGTTACCATGCACAGGCTCCCACTTCCTTATCCACAAAAATGGTCTCCTCAGAATAGCATGCCCCCCGTCACCACCCTATGCCCTGCCCCACTCCTTTCTTACCACATACCAATCCCTTCCTGCAGCATCATCTACAGACGAACACCCAAACAGCCACTAGTAATGTCCCAAAGTCACAAATTGCTGCCAAACTTTACACAATCAATATCAATAACTCATCTAAAATGACTTAACCGTTCCTCGGCGCATCTAGATGCGACAGACTCAGATCACGGACCTACACCACACCATTCTGTCCCAGTGGGGATAACTCCAAAGCCAAGCAACACAAATTGATCCTGTTACACAACAGTAATAGAACCCAAAGTTTTAGATCTCGAGTCATAAACCCCCTTAGCATATTTTCCCCTACCACACCTACCAGCAGAGGCACTGCATACCCTCCAGCCTACCAAGCCAAACCAACCAAAATGACTACCATAACCAAACAACGCCCATTGAGATTATAAACACACGTTTAACACCCTCAGTCCAGTCGCCACCCCCCACCCCCAAGCATCTCAAAGCAGCGCTCATTAATGCACGCTCTATAGCTGCCCATGCCACTGAAATACATGACCACATAACTGAGCAACAACTAGATTTACTTATAGTGACTGAAACTTGGCTTCACCAAGCTTCTGGACCAATACACACCATTGCTATTCCTTCAGACTACATTATCAGGACTGACAGGACAAAGTCAGTAGGTGAGGGAGTAGCCATTATTGCTAATACCCAACTTAAAATAAGAGCCTGCCCCATCGAGAACCCAAATGGGTACGAAATCCTATTAGCCAAACTAGCCACTAACCACAAAACCACCATCAATATCGAAACTATCTACAGATCGCCCAATAGCAATTCACAGCCTGAATTAGATATACCTTTATTACTAACACCTCTTATCAAACCTAAGACAAAATGCATAGTCCTTGGTTACCTGAACCTCAGATTCAATGATGCCCAAGACTATAAAGCAGAAGCATTACACAGTGCACTAAAAGACATGGCCTTCACACAACTCCTGAACACACCCACCCATGTGAAAGGGAGAAAGTTAGATTGGATACTACCGCTCAATACTTCGGTATCTATAGACTCCATTAATTCATTACCCTGGTCAGGCCACCATAGTGTACATTTCTCTATCACTTGTAATGAACCAGACTCACCTAAACCTACCACACTGGAATCCTATGTAACTAGAAATATCCACTCAGCAGAAAACCTTAACCCAATGCTAACCAACGCCCTCAATGACAAAAGGATTAATAACAATAATCCCTGTGCCCTGGCTGACATGTATCACAAATGCCTTACTAATAAAATAGATATCCTAGCACCTTATGTCACTAAAACGAGACGCAAGGACAAAAAAATCGTCCTTCTGGTTTAACAATGAATTACTCACTTAGACGAAGCAAACGGTTGCTTGAACACCGCCTGAACAAAACCCATATGCCAGAAGCCGTTGAAGCATTCAACACTGTAAACAAAACTTACAAAGCAGCCATCATTGCACACAAAGCAGATGCGCTCAATAGTAGGATCAGCAATGCATCCTCAGACTCAAAAGAGTTATTCTCCATCCTTAAAGAGCTGGAAACCGCTATCCCAATCATCAACCCGGTTCAACCGAGCAAAGAATGGTGCACCATTATTCAAGGGGCCCTTACCACCAAAATCAAACTCTTACAAAATAAAATCTCAAAGAAATCTACTAGCGGAAAAAACATCACTGCTAACCCAATCACCAAGCCTATAAGATACATTACTCCTACATTCAATTCGCTCCAGTCTCCCAAGAAGTAGTACAGAATACCATAGCCAAATTAAAAGCATCTAACTGCAAAGGAGACAACTTCCCAGCACACTTAGTCAAACTATGTGCCCCCACCCTAGCCCCCATTATCACAAACTTCGTGAATTCTTCTTTCAATTCTAACTTGGTCCCAGCCAGCATTAAAGGAGCGTGGGTCACACCACTATTAAAATAGCCCACCCTAGATCCACTAGCTCCCACCAATTACAATAGGTAATCCTACAGTAGCACAGTTCTTGGTTACTTATGAATAAGAACAGAGGACTAAGGTAGCAGAGAATGCTTTATATGGTTCAAGGAAATGCAAGGTGGGACAGAATGCAATAGAGAAATAATTTGATATGATTTCGAGATAATGTGATCACTTTTCCATTTGACAATTCACTCCCCCCCCCTTTATGCAATATAAGGAAATGGAAGGAGAGCACACAGTCTTCAAGAATCCCAACAAAAATGCAATACAAAGTTCCAATTCCCCCCCCCCCCCAGCGAGCTTAGAGAAACAGGGATGATTTTAAACGCAGGCAAAGTACTTTAAATGTGGTATGCAAAGAAGGGAAAAATATGCTAAAAATGATTTTAATTCCCTATAAGAGATTAAGGGTGGGTGATAGCTACTTTAAATTAGTTCAGGATCACTTTAGCAATGCTCTATGAATGATTGTCAGGTTGCAAACGAATTTCAGCAAAGGAAAGCAAGAAGCTGCTATCAAGTGAAGAAATTTGAGCCAAATCGCAAATCGTGGCACTTTTTCCAAGTGCGTCGAGCGCGATTACGGAAAAAGTTAAAACTCGCTCCTAGCACAAACGGTTCAAGAGATACGGACGATTTCGTGAAGGTAGTTTTTCAGAAATGAAATAATGATTCAAAATGGCAAAATTACACTTTACAGGTTTAAAATCTGAGAAGGGACACACGATTCCTATGATGCAGTTCTGGAGACAGCTTAAAATCATCTGATTCAAAACATTTGAACCTAAGAGATTGGTTTTGCACAGTTCTAGCTGGGTACTCACACTATAAATTTGAAAGGAATGGCCTCATCACGGATCTGGTCGACAAGTTTAGCTGCAGTTCTCTCTGCTCAGCGGGTCAATCAGGCACCGGTTCTGTTCACAGCGATCTGGTCTGGGTCGCTTGAATTGGATCTGACGGTTCTGGATACACAGGATTCTTAGCAAGCAGCGAACCGCGCAGCCCGGCGGTTGAATAGTTTGCAAAGGATTTTGAGGCCTGCTGAAGAGAACTCAGCTTGTGGGTTAGGCCTTTGCTTTAAGTTCTGGAGTCTGAGTTCTAAGTTCTGGTCTCTGTCTGGATTTGAAGTCTAAGTGCTGGATCTGGTGTCTTCTGGCAAAGTGCTCCGCAAGAAATCAGCTTGAAGTGGGAAGTGAATGTCCCTGTCTGGCTTCCAGTGGCTCTATCTCTTTTGAAAATGGGTGTGGATGCTAACTTTCTATGCCCAACCCACTCACGATTTGATAGGTCAAGGATTTCTCTTTGACCTGATTTGAGAAGGGAGCAGTGAGTCAGAGTGAGTCAGAGTCTTCCAGTCTATTGAAGAAACGCCCCTTTGCTTTTACTTAGAAAATTAATTATTCATAACTAACAGGTTTCCCAGATATACACGTCGTTGACATTACATGTACATATCATATATCACATAAGGTAGTCTCTGTTCCAACTCTGATGTTTCTAAGCGCTTGCATTCAAAAATGGCAACTTATTTTCGTTTTTGGTAGCTTTTGCAACATTGTTTTTTTATCAAATCTTTACACAGACCTGTACCCTCTTCCTGAGCATATTAATCTAAGTTATTGTGTCTCTAGCCTAAATACAGTGTTTGTAGGATTAATAATTAGCGGGTTTTGCCTCAGAACATCACAGAGCGACCAGCCTAGTCTTGAACTGGGAGTGAATGTGTCATTTTAAAGATTCCAAAGTTGTACATTTCTGTCATCTGGTTACAATTAGTTATCAGTATTCTTATAAAACATATATTTGCCTTCCATTCACTTCACTTCAGTGTTTGGGTCCGCCCCCAGAAGCTCAGTGAGTCAGACGGTCACATGGCCTTCTTTGCTGGCATCTCCCAGAGCAGTGTGTTGACAGTAAACACCTAAATCAGCATATCCTATTCAATGGAAAGAGTCTATTGTGTTGGGTCCTGCAGGCTGGAGGAGAAACCCCTCCCTCTCAATCAACAGGGCCATGTGATATCCTGCCTTCTTGTGTGGAGTTCTGAGGGGAGAAGGTTTCCCAGCCTTTTGGACTGTTAATTGAATCAGCCTGTCTTCTGGGAACAGCAGGTGTTTAAGAATTTTAATAAACCAAAAGGCTTTGAAGTTTCCAGCTGGCTCAGGATCCTTTTGCAACTCCTGAAGTACAGTTCTCCTGTCAGAGTTTATACCGATAGTGCCGGTTTGTGTCCAATGCCGGTACTGCACCCATTTTTTTTAGGAGTTGTCTTGAATTAACTCCATTTCAAAGGGGATTTTACTTGATAGTATATGATCCTTGCTTAACATTGTTTTGATGGGAATCCTTACAGTAGAGTGGTGTTGTGGAACACCCCACACGAAGGTTGAACCTTTAGAGTGGTCTTGTGAGCCATGACTTTAGCAAATTTTTGACATCAAGAAAATGAATTCCCAACAGCTCTGGGTTGCTTTTGGCAATCAGCATTGCCATTCCCAATGGTTTCAGGCTACTGTGTGTGTAGCCCAAATGGCAGTGCCCTCCTGTGCTCACAAACGTAGGCAAAATGGGTGGCAGCCTATTCTTCACGTTTCCCTGTGCACTTTCTGGGGAGTTCTGGCCATCATGATGTTTTAAATGCCAGTAATGCACAGTTTTATGGTAGGGCTTGGATGCATGGGTAAAAACATCCCACATGGTTTAGCGATTGCAAGGACTACAGGTAAAAGGCCATTTTCTCCAAGCAGTTTTCTAGGTATGGGTAGATGTGATCCTTTAAATACTGGTACAACACAGTTTTGAAAATCCATTGGTGAACATGTGGGGTGGGTAACAGGGCAAGAATCTAAGCACAATGGGGGGACCTTATCCCAATAGAACAACCTCATTCACTACCCTCACTCCTTAAACTCCAATAAGCTGGCATGAGGAAAACTATAGCGCAGAATGCTGCTGTTCTGCTGGCTCCGTTCGCACCACAAAAGAGTGGTGGGTGGCGCGAGGGTGTGCTGTTCCCCTAACCCACACGCATGAAACCTCTGCCCCAGAAGTTTATTTTTTGGGAGGAAATTATCATAATATTTTTACAAAATGTGCCTGTCTCCACCCAATTGGATAGACACCCATAGGTATGATGGAAAGAGGCGAGATGGAATACAACGGAAACTAATATGAAAGGTTGAGGGGGAATCTGTGCCAACAAGGCAGAGTCTGGTGATTCAGATAAATGATGGCAAGTGGCTCTAAATTGACAAGTTATCGAAATAATTATAATGCAAACTTTAATTCTTCATGGTGAATTACAACATTTAAAACAAGAACGCGATGTGGGTTTTGATCCCGGTTGGGGATGTGCACAGCACCCATGTTCTATTTTTGTTTATGTATTTGTTTGTTTGGGGCAAACTGTCCTGACACACCCGATGCTCACACACCTTCCTGTATTTAGTTTGCAATTCTCACGAGTCTGTGCAGCAGCAGGGCATATGGGAAGGAGAAGCAGAATAAGGTACTGAGGAAACAAGAGGGACAGTTCTTTATCTAGAACAGCCCAGTGTCCCTCACTGCAGCACAACGATCAGCACATCACAGATGCCATGAGGGACCTCAATGTTTGCCTGTCACAAACTTTCCATTATATGCATCAATGTATGGGAATTATAAAGCTCTAACCTAGCTGGGAAGCAACAGAGCACTGTTCAAAGGGGATGCATAAAGGGCTTTAACATGTGTAAAGCTGGGATGCATAGGTGGAGTGGTGCCTCCTTTAAAATCCTTTTATTTTTGGACTAAGTTAATATTTTGGATGGTCAAAGTAAGAAAACTGGGGTCACACCCTGCAAAGGAGTGTTCCTTGTGCGATAGGGTGAAGGCCCACGAATTAAACACTATCTTGTGCCGTGATTTTTAGGTCTTCGTCAGAATACTGCATTGCTTTTTTCTTATGTGAATGAGCCAAATTGCTTTGTTTTAAACTTTTTTCCTCGATTAATTTTCCAGTTCAATGAGGGGTGGGGGGGAAAGGGGGTCCCACTCCACCAACCCCCACTTTTGCCCTACGCTCCTCTCCTGCTTTAATCCCCCACCCCCGTCATATGTCCATCTACATTTCCTCTTTTCCACCGACCTTTCCCTGGCCCTTTATTACAGGCATCTGGGAAAGTCATCAGCAAATCACTTACACTGCCTTTTTTGTTTTTCAAGAAAATAGGATTGCCAAAACGACTTTACAATGATTCCATCTCTAAACATTGAACAATATTTTGATCCTAATGTTAGAATGCGTTCATCTGGTTATTCATCTTTCCCTAGCCCGCATACAATTGCTCACAGAACAGCCTCCCACTTCCCTTCTCAAAGTTACAGACTCGGCGGACACTAGCTCAGTTGTTTCTCTCATGGGCCTACAGAATTCTCTGGCAAGCACATGTCGGTCCAGGCACAGTTTTAACAACGTTGCACAGTGCCTCGTCAGTGCCATGCGCCAGTCTTATTTTCAGAAAAGCACGATAGGCAAGGGTCCCGGGGGCAGGCAAGATTACGTTTGTCCACCAGATTGTGAAAGGAGAATTTCTGATTTCCAAATCCTAGAAAAAGTATGGCAGCCTCTGAGCAAAAACTATTTGGGATGTTGGTGTGGATGACCAATAAAAGTCACTATGGTTAGCAAAATAAAGTTATTTTATCTGCAGTCACAGTTCCCCAGCAATGGTAAGCTTTGTAGATTCACATGCTTATTAGAATAATCCCTGATACAAAAGTGGGACCATTCAAATAAGATTACCCATCTATAAAAAGATCCAATCCTGGCCACCTTCCTCCAGGCTGTTGAGCTAGATTACCAAGCCCCCAAAGATCTATTTATTGATGACAGCAGCATTGGTATGGGGGTTATGCGCTTCTGCTTTGGGCTCCAGACCCTCTCCACTAGGACTATTGGCCCCAGTAAGTCCTTCACTCGGCTTTGTGCCCCATATGCTCTCTGGGTCTACCCATCCTTTAGACTAGTCACCCATGTACCTGTAGGGCCTTGGTCTTGTCTCTCTGGTTGTTTGTGTGTCTCGCAGGAGTTGTGGCGGCTCTTTGGGCTCAGCAGGACCTTCTGAAGTGCCTTGCATGCTCCTCTTGCAGTCTCCCATTGCCTGGATGTCAGAGCAGCAGCCCTAGTAAACAGCAGGTAAGATTCCTCTTCCGGGATCTGTCTCTTGCTTTGTTGGTTCCCTGTGGGTCTGCCTTCCACCTGCACGTCGTCGGCTTCTCTCTGCTGACTGTCTGTTTGGCCTTTGGGAAGTGCTCAGTCTGCACTGAGCTGTAATTGAAGAGGCCATCCTTCCCTCCCTACTCTGCCTTTGAATGACAGCTGAACAATCACTGTCACTAAGGCTAAAGCGTGTGCCTTAGTTCCGTTTACCATTGCCATTGAATACTGTGCAAGTGTCTTTCCTCAATGGGCTCCACTAGAGAGGTATTACAACAGTAAATTGTGGTACTAGGTGGCGGGTACAGAGAAGGGGTTTGAGTAAAGGTGGGAGGGTTAAAGGGGTACTGTGCTCTGCCTATGTGGTCCCTGCTCTTGACGGAGTCCTCCATCCCCATGAGGTGCTCCCTCTGAGTAACACCCCCAGGTGGACTATCAGGTAGCAGACTCACCATCCTGGCCTCATGGGGGGCAGGGGGAGTTACCCATCAAAAGCAGTGACGATTCCTCAAGATTTGTCACACTACGCGATGGGTCACAGGGGGATTGGAAACTTGTTTTCAGCAGGAGGAGTTGCAATATATCATACAGAACTGAGGCAGAGTGTCTTCCCTATGTAGAGCGCCACAGATCCTTATAGCATGATGTTGAGGCCTTTACAACTAGGACGGCAGATTTTGAAAAGGGGGCAGAAAGTAAATTTCTTGATTTATGCGCAAATCAATTATTTTCAGCAGAAACAAGGAATGGATCATCAGGATCACTGTGTCCTTCTAAAAACAATGCAGTTGACTCTGGGAAAAACAGTGTACTCCATTTAAATAGTGTTAGGTCAAACGTTTAGGCTCAAATGGTTTACGTTCTAGAGCTGCTACTTTTCCTCGGAAATAAGAGGGGCACTCTGTGATTTCAGCAAAGACATGTCTACCCTATCAAAAAGGGTAGATTTCAACGAGCGTCCAATCCAGGAATTGAAAGAGGGGAGCAGGCATTCGACATCACTTTAGAAGAACTGGCTAGAATGACACAACCTGGAATTGCAGTATGAAGACCTCGAGAATCGCTCAAGGCGCTCCAACATTTGGATAAAAAATCTTCCAGAAACAATGTTGGATTCAGATTGAAAAGAAACAGTAATTCGACTATTTACAGACACTATAACTGAAAATGACCCCACAAACTTTCTCCTGGACAAGGTTCATAGAACGGGACCCAAGAGGTCAGAACCAGGTACCCGCCCTTGTTATGTACTGGCAGCCTGCGCACTTCACCCACAAAAAGAACAAATATTACGAGAGGCGAGAACGGCAGCTACGATTACACACAATGGAACAGGAATTTATCTGTACCAGGACATGTCCAGGTTGACTCTCCAAAAACGCAGACACACGTATGTGGTGGGAAAGCATGCGGAATCAGATACAGATAGACATTTCCCTTCGGTTTCATTTTTAACCTGGATGGCAGACAACAAAGGATCACATCAAGGGAACCAGGTATGGCGCTACTACACATCGAGGAGGACACTCGAGCAGATCTCCCAGAAGCAGTACAGGTGACATCGGAGCAACAGATGGCGAGTTTTAAGGCAGGAGAATGGACTTCCCTGAATCGACAAAAGAGGAATTGCAAAGGCCCACAAAAAGAAGACTGGAGAACTCGACTTAGAGGCCCATTACACAAATCTGGCACTCTGTAAGCCGCAGAGGTCGCTATTCTCAACTTCTTTTTGAAGCATTTACTTGGCCAAAGTAAACAACGAAAAGCAGATCGGAAGGACCACGATATCTTGGACTCTTATCTGTTAAGGTAACAGATGGGAAATTTAAGACTCTCTGCACATAGCCCTGGGATGAAGGGTGTGTCGCAGCAGGGGGAGATGGCACTGGGATACAATAGTACTGTGCCTCACGCCAGGGGACTGTTCAAGGGAAGGGAAGAGGGTGGGGTGATTGTAAAAGTAAGCAGAGATGTTAAGGAGATAATAAGGGCGGGGGGGAACAAACAGTTAAGGGATGGGGAATGCCCATATTGCAGATAAATCATCTCAATGTTCTGACAGAAGTATGCTCTGATGTATCAAGGTCAATGTATCAAGGTCAATGTGTAAATCTAACACACAATACAAATTCTTATTTTGGAATGTGAAAGGCCTTAATACCCCACAGAAGTGCCAGAAAGTTGAGTCCTTCTTGAGGACCAAGAAACTCTGACTGATTATCGTACAGGCGACAGCAGAAAGCAAAGTTGTAAGGGTGCTAATAGCCATAAAGCAACGATGGGAGATCCAGATTGTCTGTACGAAGTTACACAAGGAGGGCAGATTCGTATTTGCAATTTTAAAGTTGATGGCTGTGAAAGTGACAGTAGCTTCAATATATGCCCCATATACAGGCCAGGACGGCTTTTTGAAATACAATGTGGGGCAACTAGAAGCATTTATGGAATGTGAATTATTGATGCTAGGGGACTTTAAGATAGCTTGGGATCCGGACTGATATCGTAGCAGGTTAACAAGATATGTTGCACCTTCACCATCGGTAGCCCAGAAAAACAAATGTGCAGATCTATCCATAGTAGATGCCTGGCTTACCTTGAAGGGGGAAGAAAAAGGAAACACATACTCCCATGTACACTATCATTATCCCGGATGGATTAGGCATAGATTTCCACTTCACTCCTCGGATTAATCTCAGAAATTATGACCCACATAATTACCCTTTCAGATCATGCCCCAATCACGGTAGGTCTTAAAATTCCAAAATCGACAAACTATGGTCATGGAGATTCCAGCTAGCATTATTACAAGACCAGGTGGTTAAGGAAGATATGGCAGGGCAAATAAGGGAATTCTTTTAGCTAAACCAGGAGGGTGAGAGTTCAATTAATATCATCTGGGATGCCTTTAAGGCTATACTGAGAGGGTTACTTATAGCAGCAGTTGCCAACAGACGCAAGCAGAGTATAGCTTTAGAACTTGAATATGAGGGGGAATCAGCGCACATTTTAAGAAAATGGAGACAAATTTAGGCCCACTGATAAACGAGTTTAGGACCGTGGCAGGTAAGTTAAATCTTCATACAACTAAGAAAGCAGAAAAAAACCCTCCTGCTATTAAAACAAAAATATTATATAAAAGCCAATAAAATGGACCGTCTAATAGCAATTAAGCTTTGCCAGAGAGCAGCATCAAGTATTATTGAACAGATTAAACTGACCTCAGGGGAGCTTAGCTCTGAAACTACTAATATCTTCCAACGTCACTCCTATTTGAATTTGTATAAATCAGACGCTCCAGATACACATTCGTAAAAAGAATATTTAAAGTCGATTACCCTTCCTCAACTGACACGGACAGTCAGTTATTAGAAGCACCGATCCCTCAGGACGAGATACTCTGTTATCCGGGATCTTCACTTGAACAAATCACAAGTCCAGATGGCTTCCCGGCTAGGTTCTACAAAACATTTAGCAGTTTATTACGCCCCTACGTTGACCAAAAAATATAACTCCTTCACAGACAAAGGTCAAATTTCCCCTTCCATGGAGGAGGCGAAAATAATGATCTTCCCAAAACCTGGCAAAGATTTAACTAATCGCGGATTGTATCGCCTATTAACCTTAACATAGATGCAATTTTGTTTATCAATGTGCTTGCTAATCGCTTAGTGTATTTTATGCCTTGCCTAATTCACCCAGATCAAACATGCTTCATAAAACATAGGCAGACGCATGACAAGATCACAAGAGTGTGACATATTTTGGAGAAAGTGGAAAATAAGAAGATCCCAGTAGTGCTCATTTCTATCGATGCGGAAAAGGCTTTTGACTGTGTGGAATGGTCATTTATTTTTTAAACTTTAAGATGGGATTCAGACTGAAATTCATAGGCATGATTGAAGCTAATTATAATAACCCAACCGCACGGTTATCAATAAACTGCCATATATCCACCTTTATTTATCTACAACGGGGAACCAAACAGGGTTGCCCTTTGTCACCCCTGCTATATGCGCTCCATTTAGAACCATTACTGACACAATTTTGACAGACTAAGGATATAAAGGGGACACATTTCAGCGGCATTTCCCACAGAATCATGGCATATGCCGATGACTTGTTACTCATGGTAACGGACCCAGCTAACACATTGCAGACGGCCACCCTGGAACAAGAGAACTTTGGCAAGGGGGCAGGATTAAAGATGAAGGTAGCCAAATTCGAGATCTTAAAAGGTATCCTCGTCACCTTTGGAAATGCGGCACCTAAAGGAACTTAAGCAACCGGGACGGGCGCCGGCGGGAATTAAATTTCTTGTAGTAATATTAACCTCTAAACTTAAAAGGTTTATACGCAGCTAACTATCCCACATTGCTAAATGTAATAGAAGAGCAGTTAACGAGGTGGGATCCCCTTACCATGTCATGGTTGGGTAGAATAAATTCAATAAAAATGGCCACCCTCCCCACAGCTTTATACCTCTTCCAAGCACCACCGGTTAGGATACCCATATCTTTTTTTCCCGCAGAACACATATGGCAGAATAAAACCCAGCGGGTCGCACTGAGTATACTAATGCTTTCAACGGAGAGGGGCGGAATAGGACTTCCCAATTCTTTAAAATACTATTGCGCAGCCCAAATAAGGGTGATCAAAGAATGGTCTATGGGTGAGTCAGAGAAAAGATGTATACAGATGGAACAGGCAGTAGGGGTTTGGGGGACCTAGACTCCAGGAAGTGTTATGGCTCCCGAAAAAAAGACACGCGTGGGATATAACAGGTGTCAGAGGAAATATGGGACGCAGCAGTTAAAAAGTATAATTGGACAACATATCCCTCCCCACTCACCCCCATAATCTTTAATATGCAATTTACCCCTGGCCAAGAGCCCAATGCATTTAAGGACTGGAAACTGGCAGGCTGTGTAAATCTTATGGATATGCTTCAGGGAGATGAGTTTAAACCATGTGCACAATGTAAGCAAGAGCTGGGCCTATCTGAAAATTAAAGATTTCAATATTTTCAAGTGAGGCACTGAATTCTCGCCACACCAGTCCAGGCCACACGGTAAGAGTTAACACTCCTAGACAATTATCTAACATCAAATCCAGGGGACAAAGCCCTCATTTCCAATTTACAAAAGCTGATGTGGGAGGAAGAAGGTAAAGGGATGTCTAGCTATAGACAACACTGGCAAACAACCGTGGGGGAAGAGATCTCAGAATTAGAATGGGTAAATCTGTGGAAAACAGTTCCCAAACTCACCAGATTAATACAGATCAGAGAATTCTAGTACAAAACAATGGGTCAATGCCACTATACCCCAGCTTTTAAAAGGATATAATACGTATAATTGTCAAGGATATAATACGTATAATTGTCATAAGAGTGCACACCAAGAGAAATGTCAAGAGAAATTTTATCTTATCCTATGTGAAACCTTGTTGACTTTGAACAAAAAAAAAGTATTACTTTAGGTATATTTTAATGTATTCTCTTTTTGACATTACCTTGGGTGGTGTTTTAGTTTTTTTCTCTTTTTGCTTGGGTATTGATGGTTGTTTTTGTACGTGCCTTTACTTGTTTCGTTTTAATTTACTGTGCTTTTCTGCATAATATGTCTGCTGAATTCTATTTTGTAATGAAAAAGTTTATTCATTTCAGCTAAATTCAATTAAAGAAAAAAAAAATATATATATATGGGATACATTACTCACCGTAATCGTATTTCTGATGCTTGTATCTGCTTAGATTCACATGCTGTGCATAGGCCGACATCTAGTGGAAGCTGCGGAGTATTACAGTTTGTTTTTAGAAACTCGAAAATGGGCGTCGACACAGGCGTGCCAGTAATACTATCCCTAGTGTGACGTCCACTGTACCCAAGATCCCTCACGCGTCTAGGATCCTCAGATTGTATTTTTTCTGACATGAGGAAGCATGAGGAGTAGCGTGAGTACAGATAATCCAAGCAGATAGACAGAAAGGTAAGACTACAAGCAATCATGCGCCTTCTCTCGGAGGGGAGGAAGGGTGGGTCGCATGTGAATCTAAGCAGATACAAGCATCAGAAATACGATTACGGTGAGTAATGTATCCCTTCTGAGGCTTGTGGAATCTGCTTAGATCACATGCTGTGCATAGATTAGCGAGCAGTACCAGAAGAAGGAGGTGGGATGTGAGAAGGGTCATGAGCAAACAGGTGTCTTAGAACCGCTTGTCCCACTTGTGTATCTGTCTTGGAATGAGTGTCAATGCAGTAATGCTGAGTAAAAGTGTGAATAGAGCTCCAAGTAGCTGCTTTGCAAATGGTGTCGAGGGGAACATTTGCAATGAAAGCCAGAGTGGCACCAATGCCTCTAGTAGAGTGGGCCCTTGGCGTAAAAGGCAGAGTTTTTTCAGAGAGAGAGTAACACAGCTGTATACAGTTGATAATCCACTTCGAGATAGCGCCCTTAGAGACGCGATCCCCCTCTCTGCCTGTAGCTACGGAAACAAACAGTTGATCTGTTTTCCTTAGCGGTCTGGTTTTATTTACATAGTATAGGACCGCCCTACGCACATCTAGGGTGTGTAGTTTCACCTCAGCCGAGCTTTGCGGGTTTTGGAAGAAAGCCGGAAGCTCGATGGACTGGTTTACATGGAACTTGGATATGAATTTAGGTGAGAACCTAGGGTGTGTGCGTAAAACCAGTTTGTCCTTGTGGATAGTAAAGAAAGGATCCTGCACTGACAGAGCCTGAATTTCACTGACCCTTCTTATGGAGGTAATGGCTACTAAGAAGGCCGTTTTATAAGTCAGGTGTTTGAGACTACTTTTATGCATGGGTTCGAATGGGGGTCCCATGAGCTTAGCTAGCACCACGTTGAGGTCCCATCCTGGCGGTGGGTTCGAAATAGGAGGGTGAAGTCTCTTAACTCCTTCCATGAAGGCTTTAACCACTGGTACTTTCCACCACGAGACCTTGTTATGGGATGTGGTGTAAGCCGAGAGGGCTGCCAGGTGTACTTTCAGCGAGTTAAAAACCAACCCTGCATCCAGCAGGTGGAGCATGTATGTCACAACGTTGGAAGGAGTGCAATCAACCGGGTTGATTTGTTTATTCTGGCACCAGATAACGAATCTTTTCCACTTATCAAAGTAACAGTGCCTTGTATTTGGTTTCCTGGACTCTTTTAGAATGTCCATACACCTCTGTGGTAATTTGAGATGTCCAAACTCTATGACTTCAGGAGCCATGCTGCTAGGTTCATAGAGTTGGGTTCCTGATGCACTGTTTGACCCTGTTGCTGGGACAGTAGGTTGTACCAGGCTGGGAGTCTGATGGGCTCGCACACCGCCATCCTGCGTAGGTGTGGAAACCATGGTTGTCTCGCCCACATGGGAGCAACTAGGATGAGCGTCATCGATTCCTTGTTCATTTTGTACACCACTTTCCTGATCAGAGGAGTTGGTGGAAAAGCGTACGCAAACATCCCTGACCAGTTCATCCACAGGGCATTCCCTTGGGAGTCTGGCTGGGGAAACCTGGATGCAAATCCTGGGCATTGTTTGTTTTCGCTTGTGGCGAATAGGTCTATAGTGGGGAAACCCCACTGAGAGAAGAGATCTTCTACTACGTTTCTGTGAAGGACCCATTCGTGTTCTTCTGGGAGGGAGTCTCTGCTTAGAGCATCCGCTAGGGAATTGAGCTCCCCTGGAACATGTTCTGATGACAGGAAGATGTTCTGTCTGAGTGCCCATATCCATATTTTCTGGGCAAGCTTGGACAGATTTGGCGAACGAGTCCCCCCTTGCTTGTTCAGATAGAACATGGCTGTCGTGCTGTCCGTCCTGATTTGCACCGACAAGTTCAGTAGATGGGGCTCGAACGCCTTTAGCGCTCGGAATACTGCCAGAAGCTCTAGCAGATTGATGTGGTTCTTGGCTACTGAGTGAGACCAGAGACCCTGAGCTGTGTGGTGGAGATGGTGAGCTCCCCACCCAGTCAGGCATACATCTGTAGTCACCACGGCTTGTACTTCGGGATCGTAAAAGGGTTTCCCCTTTGCGAGATTCTCTCTTGTCCACCAGTGTAGGCTCTGTACGAGTGTTGGCGAAACGACCACTAGATCGTCCCACTGACCACTTGCCTGAGACCACTGTTTCGCCAACCATTCTTGCATGGGACGCATGCGCAGACGTGCGTGGGGGACCAGGTAAATGCATGACGCCATCATGCCCAGTAACCGCATAGCTTTGCGTACTGTTATCTGTTGACCTGACTGATAATGCGGAATTTGCAGAAGTATATTCCGAATTCTCTCTTCCGAGGGGAAGGTCAATCCTTTCTGAGTATCTAGGATAGCTCCTAGAAACTGTTTTGAGGTGCTTGGCACCAGACTTGACTTCTTCTCGTTGATAGAGAAGCCTAATTCGTGGAGGAGGTCGATAGTCCTCTGAATGTTCGACCTACAAATTCCTGGGGTTTCCCCCGTTATGAGCCAGTCGTCCAGATAAGGGTACACCGGGATTGCCTCCCTGCGTAGGTGTGCAGCTGCCACCGCCAGTACCTTGGTGAATACCCTTGGTGCTGAAGCTATCCCGAAGGGCAGTACCTTGAATTGGTAGTGGCGACTGTCCACCTTGAAGCGTAAGTACTTTCTGTGCGCTGGGAGCATGGAAATATGAAAATAAGCATCTTTCATATCCAAGGTTGCCATGTAATCCCCCTTTTTTAGGAGGGGGATTACCTCTTGTAGCGTGGTCATACGGAATTTTTGGGGCTTGACATACTTGTTGGCAGGCCGTAAGTCCAATACTGGGCGCATTGTCAAATCTTTCTTTGGCACAAGGAAGTAAGTTGAATATATACCCTTGTTTACCTGGTGTCCTGGGACGAGTTCTATCGCGTCCTTTTCTAGCAGAATGGCGATCTCCTCGAGAAGGATCCTTTGATGCTCTAGGGAGTGCACTCTTTGTCGTGGAGGATGGTTCCGGGGACGCTGCAGTAGTTCTATACAATATCCTGCGGATACGGTTGACAGCACCCATCTGTCTGAGGTGATCCCTTCCCAAGCTTGGGTGAAGGTGGAAATGCGTCCCCCTACTGGGGTTGCGTGACAAGGGACCCTGAACTGAGCGTCACTGTTTTGGTGGAGGCGTGCCACCTCCCTTGTTGGGGCTGCCTCTGCCTCTTCCACGACCTCTCTTGTTACCCCTGCCGTAACTCTGGGTAGACTGCTGGTTGTTATTCCATTGTGTACCCTGTCCCTGGGCATAGTTGCCTCTTTGTGAATTTTGGCCGCGTGGGCGACGAAAATTACTGTTCCCCCTCTGGTTAGGGGGTTTGTTGGTAAGCTGGCCAAGGGATTTGAGAGTCTCATATTCATCTTTGGCATTTTTAAGTGCGTCTTCGACCGCTTTCCCAAACAATAGGTCGGGTTCCACTGGCTTGTCTATTAAAGAAGCCTGGGTTTCTGTCTTGAATCCCGACTGCCGTAACCACGCATGTCTCTTGATAACAGTACCCTCTGCTATCAATCTCCCTGCGTTGTCAGCGGCGTCGAAAGTTGCTTTTAAAATGCAACCAGACACGGCTCTCCCCTCTGCCGAGATCCGAGCCAGCTGGCCCTTTAACGGTTCTGGAGCAGAGGCAATGAGCGCCGCGACTTCTTCCCATTGATGGCAATTGTAACTAGCCAACAGGGTGGTGGAATTCGCAATCCTTGCTTGGTAGGCGGACGTTGAGGCTACCTTCCTGCCAAACCCGTAAAGTTTTTTGCTCTCCTTGTCGGGAGGAGCTTCTGATGAAGATAAGGGCGTGCCAGCCCTTTTTCTAGTGTTGGTAACCACTAGGGAATCTGGTTTAAGATGTCCCCTTATATACAGAGGGTCAGACTGGGCTGCCCGGAAAATCTTTTCAATTCTGGGGTTGACAGCTCTGGTGAGGTTAGGATTCACCAGGGAAGGATCTATTCTTCGTTGAATGGATTTGAGGATAGGGATGGTCTGAGCGACCGGTCTCCTTTCTCCTACAAACTCCTCCGCGAAGTCCCTTTCCTCCTGTACACCGTGGGTGTCGATGTGGAAATGTTCCGCTGCTCGAGCGAGAACCTCGTTGAGGAGGGGCTGGTTATCAACTGGAGAGTCGGTAACTGGGGCTTCGCTTTGTACTGGGGAATCTACTCTGTAAATTTCCTGCTCATTTTCTCCCTCCTCCAGGTCCTCATCCTCTGCAAGGTAATCTGTCCCGGTTTGTTCTTCCATAAATTCAAACTCCTGGTCCTCTTCAGGGAAAACTTGTCCCTGGAAACTGGGGAGTGGGGTAGAATATGGAATGGAGTAAGGCTGAACCTCGAGGGGTTCAGGTCTTTCGAACCGGGGCTTTTTACTTAGCGGGATAGGATCGGAGGAGCCTGAGGGTGTGGCCCCTTGAGGGTTATATGAAAGAAAATGTTCTGGGTTCTTATCATAAAAATCAGCCAAGGAAGACATCCTAGACATAACCCTGTCTATGTCTTCACTGGACCATTCCCTGGAACAGGGTATTACTTTAGTAGGTGATGATTTATGGGACTTTAAGGGTAGACTTGTATTTGCTTGTCTGCCTAGGGTGAGAGGATGGCTTTACAGGAGTGGAAGGCTGTGCTTTCCGCTGTTTCCCCCCCTCCCCGTGCGTGGAAAAATGTTTTCCCTGTCCCTTGGAGGCCCCAGAGACTTTCGACGCCTGGCGCCGAGGGTCTGGAGAGGTATCTGTGTGCTTTCGTGGGGCCTCACTGGTGTTAACCGCGGTCTCGGTATCTTGGAGCGCGGCCTGGGGGTGGAAGTCGTCTTCGTCTCCCGACGATCGAACTTCCGTTAATGTGTGTAGCGAGGCACTCTTGGCAAGAGTGGATGATTGCCTTGCGTCGTGAGGTGATCTCGATCGAGAGCGCCCAGAGGACACCGAGTCGGACCGTTCTTTTTGTGCCTCTTTCCGTGAAGTCGACGTCGTCGAGGTCCGGTTGGTCTTAGTGTGTTTAGTGTGTGTTAGGTGTGTAGCGCTTGCGTCGCCGGGGGTCTTCCCCATAGCCGCCCTGCCGGACGACCTTCCGAGGTCGGGGACCTGCGCTCGCCGGCTGTCTTTCGACGCCGTAATGCCCTCGCCGTCCGAAAGTACGGCGTCGCTGCCATCGCTGAAGGCGCCCTCCGCTGCCATGGCCTCCTGCCTGGCGTGGTGGGCCCAACGCTTTGTGGAACGGTCCTTAAGTGTCTTAGGTTTAAACCTACTACACGCTCTGCAGTTCGCTTCGGGGTGATCCCTTGGCAAGCAGAGATTGCACGTGGCGTGCCTGTCGACCCAAGGGTATTTGCGATTGCACTTGGGGCAGAATTGAAAAGGGGTACCCTCCATACGCACCTTAAGGCAGCGGGCTGCTAAGTGTAGGAATATATAAAATGTAACTATATATCAAGAGTGAAGAGTATGTACCACCCCCCACTCTCCCTACTTGTAAGGGCCGAGGCCAGCGGCCTACTAGGCCCAGGCCGAGGCCAGCGGCCTTCCGAGGCCCAGATCCGTCGTGCAGCAGTCGACGGTCGATGACTTCTCCAGCCGTCGTCGAGGTCGAGGGTCGACGTTGGGGTGGGGAAGGGAATGAATAAGAATTATAATTATAACAACAGCAAAAGTATGGCTAAGGCCAGGGAACTCCGCAAGATGCTTCCAACCAGTATGGCGGAAAAAAACAATCTGAGGATCCTAGACGCGTGAGGGATCTTGGATACAGTGGACGTCACACTAGGGATAGTATTACTGGCACGCCTGTGTCGACGCCCATTTTCGAGTTTCTAAAAACAAACTGTAATACTCCGCAGCTTCCACTAGATGTCGGCCTATGCACAGCATGTGATCTAAGCAGATTCCACAAGCCTCAGAAAGATATATATATCACAGCTCATCATTTAGGGCAAACAAAACTATCATGGTCAGACAAAAGTTGGAGGTATTGCGGAGGGGTGGGGCAATGGGAACATGTATGGTGGAGTTGCCCAGTGTTGACTCAGTATTGGAAAGCACTGAATAATCACATGATAGAAATGTTTCCCTTGCAAAAGATAAAACTGCAATGCATATGCCTTTTAATGCTGATGGAAGAGGACTTTAGGCAGCAACCGAAAGCCACACAGAAGGCAAATGTAATGCTGCAATTGGTGGCAATGTTAGCCATCGCTCAGAAATGGAAAACAAAAGAACCCCCCTCACATCTCAGAATGGTTCACCAAAGTTCGGAACTTTCTAGCGATGGAATGGATGACATACTCAATACAGTAGGACCACACCGCTTTCTCCAAGGAGTGGAAAGAGGTTTTAGACCTCCTACAGAAGGACTACAATGTAATGTACTGACCGCAGAAACAGCGCATATTAGGCATTGCTTGGGCTACTAAGAAAAGTTGATGGTAGTACATTCGGCACTACAGAAGTGGCCGTTTGACAAATGGGCACAGGAGGGGGGGGGCTAAAGGGAGTTTGGGGGAGGGAGGTGATTGCTGTTATTTTTGTACTATATAAGAAATGCGAATTAAATACATTTTTAAAAAACAGTTTGTCTTTGTTTTTTTTCTGCATTTGTGGAAAGCAATCTGATGTTATGCTATAGGGACATCTCTGAGATTAAGACCGCTTTTGACAAGTGGGCATTGCATCATTTGTTTTTGTCGGCCACCTTTTGGGTATTCACACAAGAAGATTTATGCCCTATATATAAATATATATAATAAAGTTTGAGGATGTGAGCTTTACTTAAGCTGGATTTAGAATTATCGTAAAAGAATCTTGTATGCTAAATTTAGACTCAACCTTTTGCTGCTTGATAGTGTGTCGGCAAAGTAACCTCCTGCTGTCTCAGATGAACAGTGAGACTAATTAGCCATGTTTTGATATTTTTCCCTTCAATACCGTAATTGTTGGGGGGGGGGGAGTTGCTTTTTCGTTTTATTTAAAAAAAAAAACAATTGTGCATTGCATTGGTGTTTTTTAAAATGGCAACCTCTCTGAATGTTACCTGCATGTTACACTATTTAGATTCTGCTTTGTACATTTATAAAAACGTTATGTACGTAACTGCCTTTTAGCTGTGTCCAATGAGTCTGAGCTAATGTTTTAAAGTATTTGATTGATCGTCTTTTAGGCATTTTGTCATTCTAATGTTGCTGTTCATGCTTTAATGGTTGTGTATTAGCATCTGAATAAAAAGATCATATCGTTTACAATTGATGGGAGAATACTTTTAGAAAAATACAGTTCCAATCAAAAATTGCAGCCAATACTTTGTGATAAATTATGTAAACAGCAGTTTTTATATCCCAGTTGTCTATGAAATACATTTGCATGGAGTTGATCCACGCTCATGATAAATGCTAGGAAAAACAAATATGGGCATAGGAACAGACATCTTAATTTCTGTGTGTAGCAAATGCTGCCAAGGCATTTTTGATCACTTAACCCTATCAGTGCTTTAAGGTGAGTATATTAAGTTAAGATGTTTCTGCAAACGGTTTTAATATGTATTATAACTAGGATTATGGTGGCATTAACAATGTACCACCCTAAAAAAAAAATCTGATGCAACCTGTATAGACACGCAATTTCCTTTAGGCATCAGAGTGGGAGGAAAATTTGGAAAGAGGTCGGTAATCCATCAATCACTGAATTGTTAGCATCTAAAAACCCAGACACAAGCAGTAGTATTATGGCTCCTCTTTCGACCAACACAACAGGTTCTTTCATTTTACCTTCTGAATGAGATGTGATACAAGTGTATCGTTCTTTGATTGCAATCAGGACTAATATTATTCCATTCACAGAAAAGCAATACATGTCACACAGGAGCATTACTACAAAGAGAATAAATGAACATCATGAGGGTATCTAAAGAAAATGGTGCAGAAATAAAACAAAAAATTGTAGGTGATAATATATTTAAATTAAGAGAATGCCAAGTATCCTAAATTCTAACCAATAACATAAAGCAAATAAATCCATGAGTGAACTAAGGATTTTTATTTATTAAACTAAAATGAGGAGCGCCGTTTATTTACTATGAACAACATTAATTATGTTTACCATTTTCCATAGAAGGTCCGGGAAAATTCTAAAGCATTCTAGAAGCAAAACTAATGGCAAATATGTACAATGTTTCCACAGGGATACTTCTCTGTTGCATATATATTATATTATAATGAGGAACTTAATAGTGTTTATAAGAAGTAATCAACCATGCGCTACACGATCAGGCTTTCTGCTCCACGCTGGCAGATTATCCCCCTGTGCTAAGGAATAAGCAAACAAGAAAACCCCTGGATAATTCCATACTGTCCCCTGCATGCATGATTGAGGGAAACAGTTTCCTAAAGTATTTTAAGGTTTTGTCAACCAATATTAATAAACAATAGATTTTCCAGATTGACAACTGGATAACTGGGGAAAAATATTAAGCGAGGAAGTAACGCTCCTTTGCAATTTTCATTTCAAAGGAAAACGTACCCTTTTCACTATAAGTGTAGTGGTGTTAAAATTCGATTTCATGTTTCCAAGGTGTTCCCAGATTCTCCGACCTAGGCGTTTACATACTTGCAATTATCATGCCTGCAATCGCCTTTCAAAAGTTAGAGCTTGATACTCAACTAAGCAATCAGAAAAGATGATTTTGACATGTCTTCTGACTTGCTCGTTCACATTAGGTTTGTCCTGCAGAAAGCCACTCAACCACAACAGCCGACAATTTAGTTACATTGAAAATGTTAAAAATTGCCATGAAGGGTGCCAACAGTTCACATATATGACTCTGCTGAAACAATTCGGACAGCAGATATCCTGACACAGGCCACACACAAAATGAGATTTGTTCAACACCGGCAATAAAAGGACTTTATTTACTTTACTATTCATTGGTTTGCTTTCCAGAATTTATGACGAGTTGGGGGCGGGGGGGAGTTGTTACAGATGACCATCAGGAACTTGTCTCGTGTGTTTACAATAACAGACTCAGAGCACCTGTAATACAAAGCCTCATGTATGCAGAAGTTGCTACTCCCGCCCCCCCTGGAAAAAGGAACATGTCATAAAGTGGCTTGGATGGGGCTACCTAAAAGTACGATATACTTAAGGCCAAACCTTCGGACGGACGTGGGATGGAAGATTAGCCTTTGGGGTTCAGGCCACTGAAATGGGAGAATCAGAGGAGAATGAGACATGCCAGAAAAAGAAAAAGACTACTCCTGTTTTGGGGAATCCATGCCATCAGAGACAAGGATGAACAATTCAAGCATTACTGCCACTCACTGCTGCACAGAAACATTAGAACAGTTTGACATCAACTCTCAAACTAGCCACAACAAAGTACAAACATTGTGTATTTGAAGAGCGAATGTAAGAGGAAATGGGACTCTGGGTTTGTTCTAGACAAGCCCACAGAGCTGTTTTGCCAAGGAAGTCTTTCTGCTGCCCAACTCTAGCTTTGCTCTAGGAAGCTGTCAGCACAGCAAGTTAAGGAAACCTATGGGCAAGAGCGTGTCCATGTGAAGCTTGATGATGGCTCAGGCCCAGTCACAACCAGAGGGTAGAATTTGGAGTAGCTGCATCTTTCTATGCGACAGTGAACCAAATAAAGGAAAACCGACTATCTTAAGGTAATATTTTTTTTCAAAGCTGATGAACTAGCTAAAACCACTGCCTAATGTTGCAGCTTTGCTAACTCTTGAAATGCCCAGAGTGAAGCAATGAAACAGAGAAGCTAACAGCATTCCATGCAATTGTACAATTTCTATTAAGTGTCAACTGCTATCAATAGAAGTGAATATGGCGAGGGTCTCCTGGCAACCTAAATTACTCACGTTTATAGTCCTGAAACACAGTCAAAATTCTTATCCTATTGAGATATAAAAGTGTAAGCAGACATGAACCATTGGGGACTGGATTTCATATACCAGGCGTCTGCAGAATTTGGCTTCCCAGATGTATTTGTCAACAAATCCCATCAGCCCTAGCCAGCAGTGAACAGTGAGGGGCCATGGAGAGATGCAGGTTGCAGACCCCTCCCATATGCGTACAAACCCATGAAGAGCAGCAGTTCTATACCTTTCTCTGCTACCAGCAGAGACATCCCTGTTGAACAGGTTGAACCACTGATTGTCAAGGAAGAACAATTAAGAGGTTATGTGTCAGTATAATCAGCTTTTCCTGTGGATGTCGAAGATTCAGAAGGTGAAATCAGGTATGCTCTCATCCAGTAACAAGTCTCTAGTTTTCTACGTAACTCTCCATGAATGACTGGTACAAACTATGCCCTTCTCCACAGCATCAAACAATTACTCCTAAGCATGAATCTGCTTTCCGCGGGATAGGTCCTCATCCACTCTTAATGTCAACCCGCAGCCCCCACTTCATGCTTTCATTTTTTTCATGAATACCTATTCTAATTATATGCTCTGAGCTATATAAACATGTGTACAACTGCACCTCTCTGTGTGTAAGCTCTTAAGTGCTTGAATGTCCCTTGGAGCATAATCAAGGCTAAAAGCCCCTCCCACAATAAAACAAAATAAAGACAGGTCACAAAAATTAAAACCACTGAAAATGAAAAGCCAACAGAAACGTACAACATACTAATGAAACCTAAAAAAGGCACACTCGAAAAAGGAAAACCTCTTCCAAGTCAGCTAATATGCAAGTAGTTAGGTTCCCTTAAAGAGTTGTAAAACACAACCGAAGGGCTTTATACAGGGTGGAAGGAATGAGTTCAAATTTCCCATAAAACATACTTATTGCTACAATATCAAAATAAGAAACAAAAACTGCCCAATCGAGGCAACCCTTTTTGGCCCAATAACAAAGATCAGTTTTGAGGTGAAGGGAGAAGGGGTAAGATATTTGGCCAGTGACAGGAAGAGCAATTTGTTTCGGGAAGACATACTTATTACAGGAGGAAATAAATCAACCCATCAACTAATGGAAGGAAACCATGAAGCCACTGAGAAGTCCAACAAAAATTAGTCCAAGTGAAGGTAGACTTTCCAAGGGGTGTCAGAATGGCAAAACATACATGTTCTGAGACTTATAACATGCATGGTAGCCTTTGGACTCTTGAAATAAAAAACAAAATGCTGTGCAAGTAGTAATGTGGAGAAAAGACCCGGTAAACAAGATGTGGCAGAAGTTCTGTGTTGTGAAAAGGTATAAGGATTTGACACTGCAACTAACTTAAAGGTGGAAACATCAATTCTTAGTAATAGCATGCACAGGCCATTTAAGAAAAATAAATGTAGCTTCCATTGACATTTGCCCATGCAACAAGCTGTGAACTAAGGGAACAAACATAAACTGAGTATATGTAAAGCACATGTCCACCTGGAAGGCTCTTGGTGTTGACAGATTTTCATTGTTGCTGTACTCAATGGTACGGATATAATATCCCAAAATGATTACGGATGAGTAAACCTGCCAGGTTTCGAATATCTGACCATAGCATCAAACACTGATCCCTGTAGTTGATGCATTAGTCCACTGAACCACAAACTGGGTTTAAAGCGTTAGAGACTGTCGCCAAACCTAGTCTTATTAAAAGGTTTTCCTTAATTAATGTGATCCTTTAATACGAATTGTGAAAAAATGTGTTTGTTGCTTGTAAAATATGAATATTATAGTTAAGCAGGCTTCAGCACAGAGTATACATCTGTAAACTTAAAAAATGAAAAGAAAAGAGAAAAACACATTTGTGGGAGAAAACACAAACCTATGTCTACACATATGTAGAGTTGTACTGGCATTTTAGAGCAACAGGAGAAAGACAATGCCCAATGAAAAATTATTTAGAAAATATTGATGGTGGAACAAGGTAAAATATCTTTGCAAGATTGGCACTCACTTTAAAGAGCAATGTATGACATGCAGTCAAAGTTCAAAACCCAGCACTTTAAATTTCTTCAAGGTTGATAAGCTTAGCAATTCAATATCAGAGCACCGTCAGTTGTCTACATGTGCTAAAGGTTTTGCAAATGTATAGGATCCTTACTGGATGGCAAACAATATTACACTGGTCAGTAGGATTGCTTTAAGGGAAGGTAACCAGTGTGGGGGCCATAAAAGCAGACAAAGTAAAAATAATGGTTATTCAGTTGGACTCCTAGGTATTACATTTACCTGAATGCTCCATATAGCGGTCTGTACCAGCAGACAAACGAACATGGAGATAAAAGCATGAACCACAAGATAGCCAAGCCAAAATCAACTCCTCGTGACGGATCCACACAGAACCAGGCCAGGCAGCCAAAGATATTCACAAACAGTGTAACTGTATGGACTGTGGAAAAAGGATAAACTATTTCAGTAAACAGAAGAGTTGTTTGCATGGACAATTACATTTTCTTTTTCCTTTCTGAAGAATAATGCAGTTTTATGCATTTTATTTGAACGACATTTTTGCACATCAATTAAAGTTTATAAAAGGACACGTCTCGAGTTTACAAGAAGTAAGGAAAGGTTACTTACTTTTAATCATTGTTCTCCATGATGGGTAATATGGTACATCCTACAGAGTCCTCACAAAGACCCTGCCTAAAGTCTCCTCCCAGGTGGCCAGAGGAAGGCAGCCGCTACGTGATCCTAACCCTGGGGGTGGTATTAGCCGGGAGGATCATTTGGGAGGAGAAGGGCACCAAGGAAATAGGAGGGCTCCGCTAAGAGACACACAGTATTTATCCTCTTCAGAGAGGGAGCCTTCCATGATGCCAGAATATTTATTGGCTTGTTGTCAGAGTAAGCCTTCCCTTCGCAAAACTACCCACTGTGATGAATCCTGAGGATCCCTCACTAAATCCCTGCCTTAAGTCTCCTTCCAGGTGGCCAGGGAAAGGCAGACGCTTCCTCATCCTGACCTTGGGTGTGGTGTACTGTGGGAGGATCACCTGGAAGGAGACAAGACCCAGGGTGGTGAGGAGATCCTGTGGGATGAGACAGTATTTTTCCTTAAAAAGTGAAGAACATTTGGTAATGCAAAAACATCTAATGGCTTATTGTCGTTATAAAATATCTCAACCACATATTAAGTCAGTTGATGCTGGCAATGTTGGTGTGACACTTATAAATACCATAAGGAAAGGAAAACTAGTTAAAGTCTCTAAGATTGAAAATCCCCCTTTCTCCCAAAGGTACACTAAAAAGGAAACATAAGGATTTAAACAAACTGCCTTCATCTTTCCAATTAAATCCTAATGATACTTCTTGAAATGCATTTAAGAAAACAAATCTGCATTTAAAACTAATAAGTTGATAAAAAAAACAAATAATATTAATTAGGACTAAAAGTCCTATAATCCCATGAGTACTGGGACGAGGAAGAGCATTGAAGAGCAATGTTGCAACAGTAGTCAGGCAATTCAACTAAACAACCTACACCTGAAGGAAGCAGAGTGCCTTAAAAGGCCTCCTCACAAGTAGGCCATTAGATGGAGTTGTAGCAGGAGTCAGTGCAGCAGCAGTTGTAGGAGAAAGGAGAGAGCACAGTGTTGGGAATCTAGGCAGAACTGGGTGAACAGAAGGGACACTGGGACTTTGAACAAGCAGATTAACGGCCTGTCTTGAGAGGGTCTTATTCCCACAAACTCTGAGGTGTAGCGGTTGCGCAGCAGAAGGCGTGAAGGGGGACGACTTGTCCACATGTGAACCTGATTGCAGATATTGCGCAGTGGAAGGTGTGCTGGAGACCGTGGCCAAGAAGAGTTTAGCAGCCAAGGGTCCTGAGAGCAAGAAAAGCTCTGACTGAAAGGCTAGGTCGGAGGCACCTTTATAGAGGAAGAGTGTGTGCCCCAGAGAAGCCTGACCCAGTTCGAGTCCTGCGTGACGCGAAGGGACTAACACAGAACCAGTGAGTGAAACCGAGCGTTCTGAACCCTTGCGCTAATACAAGCAGACAACAGTAGCCAGTAGGATCACTTGCGTATGAGTGAAAGCGGTTATAAGGTGACCGTTCATGATTGAACAATGGGAAAGACTGAAAAGTAGCACATGTGCGAGTAAAACTGTGCTCCATTTTCTCACGTAAAAGCATAATGTGGAGAGACACTTATTGAATGTGTAAACGTCGAAAAACAGAAGAAAGGCTGGTTGTGTATAACCAACTATTCTGAGGCAAAGGTTAGCATCTGAGTCATTTATAAAGTGGTTGAATACAATGTTACTCTGAAAAGAATTAACTAAAACATAGGCCCTCTCCCTTCAATGCATTTCCACCATCACAGTCGCCCCCCCCCCCACACACACACACACGGAGGTTACGGTGATCCAATCTTCCACAAGATTGACACCCCCATCCAGACGATCAACATACCTTCTGGAAAGGCCATCTTCATTATCATGACTCTTCCCTGGTCTATGCTCAATAGTGAAGTCTAGCCCTTACAGGACCAGCTTCGAGTTTTCACCCTTCATCTGCATGTCCCATTTTAAGGGCTTAGGGTCTGTTTGGACTTTAAAGATAGACCCCGAAAGGTAGGGCCTAAAACGCCTAAGGCTGCAAACAATACTGAAACATTCATTTTCAACAGTAGCCCACCTGTACCTTTGAGTTGCCTACTGATGAATATGATAGGATGTTCCCTCCCTTTGTCATCTAACTGGGACAAGACAGCTCCAATTCCGGTGTCACATGTATCAGTTTGAACAATAAAGGGTTTGCTGTAATCAGGCGCACACAACACAGATGCCCTATACAGACTTTCCTTCAAGCCAATAAGGGCCCACTGACAGTCTTCTGTCCAATTAAACTTCGGTTGTTTGGGCAAAGTCAGAGCTGTCAGAGGGGCAGCTATAATTCCATGAAGTTACGGTAATACCCAGTGAGGCACAAAAAAGCTCTCACCTGGGTTTGGGCAGTGGGAGTCTCCCAGCCATGTACATCCTGTACCTTACTGGGGAGAGGTTGGATTCGACCCCCTCCTACCTCATGACCAAGGTAAGTGCCTTTCCCTGAGCTATCTGGAACTTGGTGGCCTTGATAGTGAGGTTATCCCTTGGCAAAGCCTACAACACCCGATCCAATTGAGTTAAATGCTCTTTCCAGGTAGAACTGTAGACAGAAATGTCGTCTAGGTAGGCCACACAAAAGGCCTCCAGCCACTGAGTGCATGGTTGACTAATCTTTGGAAGGTGGCAGGTGCATTCTTCAACCCAAAAAGCATGATTTTAAACTGGTAGACCCCCTCAGGTGTTGAGAACGCAGTTTTGTCCCTAGCATGGTCCGTGAGAGCTTTTTGCCAACAGCCTGAGGCAAGTTCAAAGGTACTTACAAACTTGGCCACGCCTATGGTGTCCACGAGATCATCAGTCCTGGGCAATGAGTGCGCATCAGTCTGTATGACGGCATTGACACCTCTGTAGTCCACACAGAACCGCCAATCCATGGTACCTGCCTGGGAACTTGCCTTTGGGACAAGGACCACTGAACTAGAGCAGGGACTAGTTGTGGGTTCAATTACACCCAGATCCAACATCTTGGTGACCTCAGCCTGATATGGTTCTTTACAGTATCTGACATCCCATAGCATCTGCTTTTGACAGGTACACTGTTACCAGTGTCAATGTCGTGCCTGCACCACGGGTAAGGCCTGGTGTCAGTGAGAACAGAGGGGCACACTGCCAGAGCAAAGCCCTGCAGGCCCTCCGCTGTCAGATCTGGATAGGGATGCACTCCCTTCACTGAGCTATCTCGAGGGTTGCTACGCAGCAAATCAGAAAGGGGCTCACTCTCATCCTCCTCTTGTACTGAAGCTAGCAGAAGACATGAGACTTCATCTCGCCTGTGGAAAGGCTTGAGCCTGTTAACGTGGAATACCTGAGGGGCTACTCCAGGGACTCACATGTCAACCAGATAGTTGACTTCGCCCATCTTGGAGATTATCCTGAAGGGTCCAGTCCACTTATCTGCCAAAGCTCTAGGCTTGGTAGGCTCCATCACAAGGATCTCCTGTCCTGGAGTCCAATCCACTTGCAAGGCCTTAAGGTCATGCAAATACTTGTTCAATTCTTGGCTTGCCCTAAGATTCGATGTCATCTGTCCCATCATCTGTGCCATCCTCCGTCTGAAGCATAGCACATAGTCCCCCACTTGCTTGGCAGGACCTGGAGGGGTGTCTACCAAACCTTCTCTTACTAAGGCAAGGGGCCCCCTCATGGGATGTCAAAGAGAAGCTCAAAGGGGCTGAAACCAACAACCTCTTGAAGCACTTCCCTATAGGCGAACAGCAGGCATGGTAGGAGGAGATCCCATTTCCTCATTAGGGGCTCTTCCAAAGCACCCAGCATGCCCTTAAGAGTCTTATTGAACCTCTCAACCATACCATTGGTCTGGGGATGGTAGGAGGTGGAGAGCTTATATGTTACCCCACATTCCTTCCACTTCACTTGCATGTAACTAGACATGAAGATGGACCCTCTGTCAGCGATCAACTCTTTAGGGAATCCAGCTCTGATAAAAATGCCCAGGAGAACCCTGGCAACAACCCTGGCAGTAATGATCCGAAGGGGTATAGCCTAAGGGTACCTGGTGGCATGATCAACCAGGACCAGGATGAACCGGTGTCCACCTGACGTGGGAGGGTCTAAAGGACCGACAATGTCAATGCAAACCCTCTCAAATAGTGTGTCAACCACTGGCAAAGGCTGCAGTAGGGCAATGACACTGCCTCCAGTCTTGCCAGACAACTGACAAGTGGGGCAGGGGGACTCTACTTCTACTCCCATCCAGAACCAGCAGAAATGTGCAGAGAGCCTTTGCTTAGTCTTCTTGGTCCCAAGATGACCAGCTAAGGGCACCTCATGCGCCAACTGCAACAGGAAGGGCGTGTAAACCTGTGGTACGACCAACCACTGGAGGGCACCATGTTCAGGCTTAGTGGGCTCACTACAAAGGAGCTTACCCTCCCAATAAATCTTGAACAACCTAGACACTTCACCTTTTGCCTGGGCCAGTTTTCTTAGACCCTTGAGAGAGTGGCACTCTCTTTGACCCTTGCAGAAGTCTCCCCTATAGGGCCCCCTTCAGCCAGCAGGCATTGAAGGTTAGGGTGATCCTCTGGGTTGAGCAGAGTCTCGGGTTACCACGGGACCCAGCTCGTCCAGAGCCTTAATCCCAGTGGGTGCTGCTGAAACAGCAGGAAGAGAAGGAGTCCACTTCAAAGAGGTGGCCTTCTTGCTTTTCCGTTTTGCCTTGGGTCCCCCCTTGGCTTGGGTACCTGACTAGCAGTCAGACCCGAGACCTAGTGACTGCAGCAGCAGTCAGGGGTAGTCCATCAGAGATCAACCCCAACTCTACTAGATCATTCCCCAACAAGATGTTGGCAGGTACATTGTCCTGGACCAGGACGGGAAGCTTTGCTCTCGTCAGCAATCGTGACTAGGGCTACAGGAGATCATTTGGGAGGCCCACCAGCTAACCTGGTAGTTCTCAGAGGAGCACCTACATAGTCCTCTAGCATGAGCAGGGTCATGTCCACCACTGTCATACTTGCCCCAGTGTCTCTAAAACCAGTAGAAGGGTGGCCATTCAGGAGGACATTTCTAAAAAAATCTGTGGATGTTTTGTGGGATAGTAGCCAGTACTTCTGTTTACTGGTCCCAGGACCAAAGGGACACCATGGAACTCTCTGCAGGAGCACCAAATGTGATTCCTGTAGAGGAGGGGAGGACAGTGGACTCCACCTCAGGCATGGACCAAGGGTAGGTCAGGCTGACAGTCGGGACTCCAAGTGCCTTAACTTTACACTTGGGCTCACCCTTTATTTTATTCATTTGTTACACGCCCAGACCCGGAGGTATCACGGCGTGGTTACAGACAGCTTAGTAATTGGTAATATATTAAGGCAAGATGAAATAGGTAAATAAAGGAGACACACTAAACCTTTAAATACAAAACAAAGGTAAACAGTATATACACAATACAGGCGGTTGCACTGGTGTCTGTTCAGCAGTGTGCTAGTATTGATTGAACATGTCTTTAGTTGCTTTTTGAATCCAGGGAAGGTTTGAGATTGGGGAGCGAGTTCCAGTGTTTGGGGGCTAATACCTGGAAGCTGCTGCCCCTGCTCTGGTATTGTTGTAGCGGGGTAACACAAGGAATTGACTGTCATTAGATCTCAGCGTTCTGACATGTTCTTTTTTCTGAAGGGTGTTGTTCAGATAAAGGGGAGCTTTTTGGCCAGACATTTATGTGCGATGCATAATGTTTTAAAGATGATCCTGGCTTTGATGGGTAGCGAATGGACATCCTTCCTAGTCTTAGTGGATATGATCATGTTTTCTATCCCCAATGCTGCCCTTAGGGCTTTATTTTGCAAGAGTTGCAGTTTGCAGAGGTTAGTGTTAGAGGTCCCTAGTAGAAGCACATTGCAATAGTCCAATTTCAATAATACTAGGGCTCTGGCCAGGGTAAGGCAATTGGTCGGTGTCAAGAATTGTCCACTTAAAGCAATCATTTTGGGTGTGTACGCCATGGATGATGACAAGGAATTGATATGTTTGGTCATGTTGAGGTTCGCGTCAAGGTGAACACCTAGTGTTTTTACCTGCTTGAGGACTGAATCATGGATCCATCTATGTTGATGGACTTGTAATCTGCATGGAGTGTTGCTATTTTGGTTGGTGAGCCAAAAATGAGGATTTCTGTCTTCTCATCATTGAGACAGGGGCTATTTAGCGCCATCCAGTTCTGGATGATGGCATATATTTTGTTAATGGTAATGGTATCCTGGGCGCGTAAATCCCTGTGATGGGTATGAGACTCTGGGTGTCATCGAGCCCTGCAGTCCCAACAAGTGCCAGGAATGCGAGGTACGGTAGTGGATCTACTGGGAGCCTGCTTTACAGCAGGACAACCACTACTCTTACTCGCACCCCCATAGGACGTATCCCCACTAGATTTTTGGTTCTTAGGAGAGGGAGGTTTAGGTTTACTTGACTGAATGCTTCTGGGACTCCTCAGACTTCTGAGAGGTCCCCTTCTCTTTGTCCTCGTCCTTCCCACTGGGATCCTTAGGCGCAACCCGGTAGGAGACCCACTTGTCAGCTAGCCTGGCCAGCTTAAAGGGACCCAAAATGTTCTGGTCAGCAACATACTGACGCAGCTCTGGTGAATAGGCTTCAGAAAAATGCTCAAAAAACAAAAAGGTGGGACAATTCGACAAAGGTTTTCACCTTGTATCCATCAATCTACCCCATCATGTTCACATGTTCAGCACTCACCCAGTCAACCCGAGACACATTCTCTCTCTTCTTATATTCCCTTTTAAGGTATTGGGTAGGTGTCTTGCCAAACCTGGAAATCAAAGCATATTGCATGCAACCATACTGAACCCCTTCTTCCACACTCAGTTTCAGAATACAGTCATTACCAGTCTGAGGCACTCTACTTAAAAACACTTACCCCAATCTCTTATCAACATCATGGATTCCATAAGCCATTTCAAACGCTTCAATCCATTGGAGGATATCAGAACCCTCCACATACACACCAACAAAATCTTTCGTAAACTTGGTGGCAGGGGTCCTGACAATCTCAACGGGTTTAGCTGAAGTCTCCAATCTAGCTTTCGCTAGCTGGATTCTCTGACATTGTGTCCTTGTTTTTAAGTTCAAGATCATCGTCTTTGAGTACCACTTGCTGTGCCAACTCCTCCTTTAATTCAGCTTCAGTTTCCAACTTTTTATATTCAAAGGCCAATTCCATCCTCAATTCAAGTTCCAAGGAATTCCCTGAAGAAACCATGCTGATGTTTTGGAAGAGACAACAGGAGAGGTGACATTCCTAGAAACAGACAGATTCAATAATAATAATCCTCAATGATTGCAACCCCCCCTTCATCAAGAGCATCACAATCAGTCTGGTAGTCCACCCGGACAGCTATCAGCTCAGCCCTAGACTACTCTTCAAAGTCTAACTCCCTGGCTTCACAAGCACTCTGGAGAGCCTTTAAGCTCATCCTAGTCAATTTACCATTTGCAATAGGATTCCATTGGTTGTAATGTAGTTTTTCTAGTACACACCACTAAACCTTAAATTAACTAAGTGTGGATATTTTGTAGGTGGCAAGGTTACACACTGATTCTTAAAACCATTAGCATCCCACCGCTGCCACCAGTGTAAAGACGGGGGGGGTTATCTGCACTCCCGCCCACTATATGTCACAGTAGAAGCACAGAGCAACCCAGCCAAGGTTCTCAATAGGGTAGCAACGGATGAGCAACTAAGGCTTAAGCTCTCAGGAGGGGATGCAGACTGCTTCCCAAGTACAGTGTAGTTCCCAGGACCCCCCACAAAGGAATGTACACACCCTATGTTATGTGCTAACACAGTTCTTTATATATAAATAAGGTTCAAGGTATATACACAATTAAGATTTCGGCAGAGCTGATATTTTGTTTTTTATCCATGGGCCTGATGCCTTTCGAACCAAATGCTAATGCAACATGCAGAAGCATGAGCCTCTATTTTATTCACGTTATTCTCTTACATAAACTTTAAACAACAAATTCCACGTTCATGGGGACATTCCAAAATACTCCAAATATACAAGAAGGGGGAAAATCCAGCCGACTACAGACATATCGCCCTTCTTGATGCCCCCTGCAAGATCTTTACTCGCCTTATATTAAAGAGATTTAAATGCATCGTCTCTAGCCACAAATAAATGAGATCCCTTCCAATCAGGATTTGCGGCTGGTTTGGGCCCCACTATAAATATCACAACCATTAATATATTGCAGGCCCTATACACTGCTCGAAAACAACCCTTATTTCTAGCCTTTGTGGACTTTAGGGTTGCTTCTGACTCGATAGATCGCCAATTGCTTATAAAGAAGCTACAATTGTATCAGTGTCCAAGCTCTTTAATCACACTGGTCGATCACTTGCATACTGACAACGATGCAAGTCAGGCTGTCTATAGAAGGATTATTAACCTCTTCTGCATATTGGCTTCCATTCTTTTTAATCGGTTTATATTTGATATGGGGGAGTGTTTTTTTAGATGTTACTACAGACCCTCCGAAATTAGGTACGCAACAGATCTCGTGGTTACTGTACGCAGACGAACAAGTTACTCTTACCCGGTAACGTTCTTTTGATGGGATGGTCCAACGACGTATTCCATATCGATGACCCCAACAGAATAAACGTTCGGTAGTACAACAATATAAGTATCTAGGTACTATAGTCAGTGGTCAACCCAATGACAATCTTCTTAATATAGATTCCAAATTAAGTCTCCCTCACATCACAAGCAAAAACCCTTCTCTACAAATTTGGCAAATTTACCTGCAGTCATATCATGACTTATTGCCTGCAAAAAGTTGTGCCTATTCTAACTTATAGCTCTGAGGCTAAGGCCCATAGAGAGCAAATATTCTGGGAAAGATTGGAGGCTCGTTTCTGGCGGGCACTGTTAAAACTGCCCAATTGTACACCAATGCCCATCATACGTTTTGAAATTGAAGCCATGTCACTGTACATTCATTATGTATGGAAAAAGTGTTTGTTTCAAAAATGTTTATGGGGGGCGTGGCCTAGAGCGCCAGCTATGAGGCAGCTCCTTTAACGGCCTCCGCTCGGGTCCGCGGCAACAACGAAATATCGCCGGTTCCCGCTATGTCCGATGGCTGCCACAAACACGTCTAAGCAGCGGAAGATGGGGAGCATTATCCATAACAAGAACTAACGCGACCGGGATCCCTGGTAACGCAGCGAAGCAACCCACCATCTATGCCGCTCACCCGGATCGAAAATGGCGGCTGTGGCTCCATAGCCGAGATCATGCAACCCACCGACAACCCTCACCGCCATCGGACCATCCCCTGTGGGCGAGATCCCTGTGGGGTGCGCTGGTAGAGCCTGTTGGCCCCCGCTCACCAACCCGCACTGGAAGCACAGGTGAGAGCGACCCGATAGCCCGGCCCAGAGGCAAACCCCACTGAAGTAGAGCCTCCTCATCTGCGCCCTTAGCCTGCCGGCATACCCTGGATCCCTCCCCGTGTCCGACCTGCCATTTGCTCTGGGACGCTCCGTCCCCACTTTTATCCGGACTGAGGGTGCCACCAGCGGCTTCCTCCCGCCGGAATTGGATCCAGGGCCTCTCTCCCCACCACCTATACTCTGGCGCAGCCCCCCGCCAGGGACCCCGGTGCCTCTCCCGCTGGCAACAACCGTTGGGGGCTGATCCGGCACAGCCAGGCACAGGGCCATCCAACGCCGGGGACACCAGCTATTACCTAATGAGGGCGGATATCCCCAATTACTGCAGCCGAAGCACCATCTGCTTCCCAGAGCCCCACTGAGCCCACACAAGTGTCTCCCGAAATCCTGCCTTCCTCCAGACACCCTAATACTGGAGCGCCTCAGCAACTGCAGTCCTACCCACTATCTGCCCCCCTTTGGAGGCTCTCAGTCCAGAAAGGGTGAAAGTCTCCCTGAAGCCCACAAGAACAACCCCCCCCCCCCCCTTCTCCTCATCAGCCCTCTCACGGACCCCGGGGCCCCACGGACCTCTGAGATTACCTACCTGAATCGACCGACTCCTCCAGAAGCTTCCTGGGGCGCTGCGGCCCACCTCCCACCTGCATCAGCTTGGAGAGACCTATCCCTCCATCCTCACGCCAGACGCCGGTAGCTAGAGGGGAGTCGTGTGCCAACAGCCACCATAAGCCTGGGAGCCTTACAGGCCCCCTATTTAAGGATTACACCTTCCCACGCTGGCTAAGAAGCCCACCCGGCCCACTCATTACCTGGAGCACCCGGCCCATTCCACCTCCCCTACTATCACCACTCCTAGACATCACGGCTCCTGACAGAGGTCTAGGAACTACCAGTGAACCATCCCACTGGCGAACACGCTGACCTTAAGCAAATCTCACCAGGAGGCTCCCTCCCCATCTCAGAATCATGGCCAAAGCCCTGAAACCTTAAAAATCGGCGGACATCTCCACCATGTTGCTGGCAGCGGAGAAAGGAAAGAAAGCTGACCCTCCTAAACTCACCCCCCAAAAGACTACAGAAGATAAAGGGACCCTCGCTACGAAAGAAGACCTTCAACCCTTCATGTCCGATATCAAATCGGAATTTAGATCCTGCATGTCGGAACTCACTGCAAAACAGAACAAAGGGTCAGTGACATCGAACATAGGATTGGGGAGTCTGACGAACTAGCCTTGGAACATTAACTCACTAGCAGAAGTACAACGTACCATACAAGCCTTAACAGACAGAACCGAGATCCTTGAAACAGGAAGACATGGAAAACCGCTCCCGACGCAATAACCTGCCCATCCGAGGGGTGCCGTCATCAATCTCCGATGGGGAGCTCCTCGAATACATAGGTAACTTCTTCCAGTCACTAGTCCCGAATCTGGAGGAGACTCAGCTCCTACTCGATCGTACCCACAGGCTGCGCCCCCGTCGGGGATCCAATTCAGACTCCCCCCCCGCCCAGATGTTATCACAAGAGTCCACTTCTATACCACCAAGGAGGCCATTTTGGCGATAGGCCGCTCACGCGATGAACTGACTTTCCTGGGCTCCCCTCTCCAGATATTTCAGGACCTCTCCCCTCTAACCTTGCAGAAATGCAGAATGCTGCGCCCACTCACGCTCTTCCTTCGAGACCAGCAGATCCGCTACCGGTGGCCATTTCCCACGGCGCTGCAGTTCTCATACAATGGCACCCCACGAACCATCAGCCACCTAGAAGATGCAGCATCAATCCTGAACCCGGACTCCTTTGAAGGCACTGCTGACTCACCCCCCCGGACTGAACAAGTCCCACTCTGGGTGCGGCGTCCCCCAAACCGAGACGCGCCCCCTGGACTAGAGTGCAGAGGAATCGCAAACTCAAATGACGATCAATGGCTCCTCAGAAAACTATATAGCGCTGGAACCACTAAAGCTTCCCTAAATCCGTTGCGGACCACAAGCGGTCCATACCCCCCCCTCCAAGGTGGATGTCACCATGTTACCCTTGGAGTGATGTCAGCCCGGGTGGCTAGGGGAGGCACTGACGGTTCAAATTCGGTCCCCTTGGTCACAGTTTGGGCCTCCCGTTGGAGGCCGATATTGGAAGTTCGTATCTCCTGTTGGCGACCATTTAAAAAACCTCAGCCACCGGAGAACCCAAAGCAGCTAGCCTCTCACAGCTATGGCTGATTTGAATCCCCCAACCCCTCCCCTCCAGCAGCAAAAGAGCTCGGAGGGCCAGCCCCGCATCTAAAACTAAAGTTCAGCACCTTGAATGTCAGGGACCTAAAATCCCCTCCAAAGATGAAATCAATCCTGCAAAGACTACAAGATGATGGTACCTCAGTCGCCTTCCTGCAAGAAACAATCTAATCCTGGCGGACTTCTCCCACCTGCGAAGTAGACTTTTTCCCCTACAATTTCTGGCGTCCAACGGCACCAAGAAGGGAGGCACTTCCATTCTTTTTTCAAAAAACCTGAACCCCCAGATCCTAGATTCGCTATGATGCCAGGAGGGTCGCTTCATCGCAATCAAATGAGTCATCCTTGGCCAACTTTATACCCTCATCTCAGCCTACGCTCCAAACGAGCACCAGGAAGGGTTCTATCAAGACTTAGAAGAGTCCTTCCTTCCATTCATCGAGGGGAAAGTCGTCATTGGAGGAGACTTTAATGGAGCCCCAGACCCCCTCAAAGATAGATCCACTCTCCAACATCCAGGGACCGGAAGCTGGCTAAGGTCCTGCGCCACCTTTTCCGTACGGAAAACGTTGTGGACACCTGGAGAGTGCTATCTCCGGAAGAGAAAGACTTCACCCTCTATTTGTATGTGCACCGCACCTTCTCTAGAATCGACTTGCTGCTGGCCTCCCCGCAGATTTTGGCCTTCACAGACAATATTATTGGCTCCCGGATCCTCTGACCACGCTCCAGTCTCATTCACCCTACGATCCCACAACCCAGACCCTCCCTGCCGATGGAACTTATATAACCCTATCCTGGGTGATATGGCAGTGAGAGACTCCATCGCCAGAACAATCAAACTTCTTCGCTGAAAACCACACCGAGGACACCTCCCCAGCCAACACCTGGGATGCCATGAAAGCGGTGCTTGGAGGGGAACTGGTCGCCCAAGGCGCAGCCTTCTACAAACAAAAGCAGGTGACCCGCGCTATTATGGAAGCAGAAGTCTGTGAGCCGGAGGCCACTCACAAACGGGAGGGCTGGTCCCCGAAATCCTACAGGGTGCTACAGATGGCACGAAAGAGGCTCGAGGCACACTATGCTGACGCCACAGCAAACTTACTGACTAGAACAAAACAATGGTACTATGTCAATAACAAAGCTAACAAGCTGCTGGTAAATAAGCTAGCCAAAGAGAAGAAAAGAAACACCATCCTAGCTCTCCGCGATTCACAGGGGGTGGTCCACTATACGGAACATGAGAAGTTATGCCTGGCGGTAGCTCACCAGGCAGAGATAATGACGGCAGTCCCGAGAGATCTAAACTAACAGCGATCCTACATCCAAGAGGCGGCTCTCCCACCCCCGGCACCGACGGCGAGGGAAGAACTCGAAGCGTCTATCGCAAACGTGGAAGTGGAGGCAGCCATAAAAAGCTTCAAATCCAGAGCCCCAGGCCCAGATGGGTTCCCCGATTCTATTAACTCTTCTGCTCTCAATTAGTGGCCCCCCTAACCCGTCTCTTCAACTCATTTGCGGCCACTGGAAGTATCACTCCAGCTATGCAGGAGTCCATCACAGTCCTCATCCTCAAGCCCGGAAAGGATCCCCAAGACAATAGCTCATACAGACCCATCTCCCTATTGAACCTGGATACCAATATATACTCTAAGATTCTGGCCAATTGCCTTGCACCTATTCTCCCGGGCATTATAGACCCGGATCAAACTGGGTTCATAAACCATAGGTCGACAAAAGACAACATTCGCAGAGCACTAGACCTAATAGAGGTCGCTAGCCAGGATGCCCAACAACTTGCCCTGCTGGTGCTAGATGCAACCAAAGCTTTTGATAAAGTGGATTGGTCTTACTTGCGTCTCTCCCTTGAGGCTTTTAGCTTTGGCCCGACCTTCGAGAAAATGGCCCTAGCTAACTATCAAGCCCCCAAGACCCAGCTGAGAGTTAACGACCACCTGTCGGACCCAATCCCTCTGACGTGCGGTACAAGACAGGGTTGCCCACTATTCCCCCCTGCTCATTGCCTTGGCCATGGAACCTTTGGCCCAACGAATCCGCCGAAACCCTCGGATCTCCGGCCCGCAGATAGGACCTGCTCAACATAAAATAGCTCTCTACGCAGATGACGTGTTGTTAACCATCACAAACATTAAGGCTTCCATGAGTGCGGCCTTGACCGAAATCCACGGTTTTGGGAGTGTAGCAGGATTCGCCATTAACTTCCAAAAATCAATGGTTCTCAGAGTGGGTCTGGCCCCAGGCGAGAAGGAAGCCCTGGAGAAGCAAAGCCTGTTCCAATGGAGCACCCAATCTATTTCATACTTGGGGGGGGGGGGGGGGGTCCAGATCCCCGCCCACCCCAAGAAAGTTTAACAGGCAAACTTTCCCCCTCTCTTTGAGGAATTGGAAAAGGACCTTATCCATTGGCAGTCGCAGGAGATCTCTGTGTTGGGCCGCATTACGACATGCAAAATGAACTTCCTCCCTCAGTTCCTTTACGCCTGCTCCTCCCTCCCAACCTTAATCCCACTTCCCCCCCCCCCCCCCCTACAGCGGCTCCAAAGGAAAATGATTGACTTTATCTGGAGGGGCAAGAAAGCGTGGATCCCCCGAAGAACCATGATGGCCAGCATGAAACTGGGAGGACTGGTGGTGCAATAACTCCGTAAATATCGCATGGCAGCGCAGCTGGCCCACTTCCAAGCATGGGGAATTGCCATAGGGCCCCCAAAGTGGGTGGAGATCGAACAATCCCGCCTTCCACTCCCTCTGCGCTTCCTTCCGTTTATTCCCGCCGCACTACGCCGGGTTTGGCCAGCCAGGAGTGTTGTCTTCTATGAAACAATCGATAAAGGCCTGGGACTAGGCCCGCAGACATGCAAGTATCCCAGGGGCCCCCCCCCCCCGAGTACATTCTCCCCAATCTCCCTTAACCCAGCCTTTTCCCCGGGCGCTTACCCAACAAACTTCAGGAACTGGGTAGCGGGAGGCCTCGAATCGCTGGGGCAGCTCTTTGAGGCGGACACCCCTCTCACCTTCAAACAATGCAAAGCGACTTTCCATCTGGCGGAAAAGGACAGATTTACCTACGCCCAACCCCCAGACCCGAGCGGCAGCAACACAAGCCCCTGCCCACTAGAGCTCACAGTAACTGACCTGCCAGCCTGAGGGAAGATCTCGGCCCTCTATAAACTACTCCAAGAAGACCCCTTCCACACCAGGCCTTCCTATATGACCCAATGGGAGGCGGATCTAGGACATGCTATAGAGGACCACACACGGGTGGACATCTGAACAAGAACGCACACAGCGTCCCGCTGCATCACTAACCGGGAATGCACCCTCAAATTGCTTTTGCGCTGGTACTACCCCCCCACGCCTTCACCACTTTCAGCCGGCATTGGACCCTCACTGCTGGCATCTCTGCGGCCTCCCAAGATCCTACCTCCACAAGTGGTGGACATGCCCTAAGGTAAGAGTTCTGGACCCAATGCCTGGCTACGATAAAGGACATCACCCAAGTGGAAATACCGCTAGCCCCCGAGCAAGTCCTCCTGGGGATTCCGCTCCCAGACTTACCCGAGAACAGGTAGGAGGCCAGCGTTAGTATCTCAATTCTTGTTGGCAGCTAAAATTACAGTGGCCCGCACCTGGAAGTCTGTGGAAGGGCCCCTGATGACCCTCTGGTGGGTTAAACTTTGGGACATTCTAACAGCCGAAAAGGTCACAGCAGTAAAAGCGGGTCTGCTCCACCGATTTACAAACATTTGGGAACCAATGCTAGACTATGACCAGAACTACCAGCACTGACCTATAAGCCACGCTCGATAACGAGAGCCCTCCATTTTACCAGCGAACACTCACCGCCCGGCCCAGCCGAATGAGGGCCGAGAACAAGACCCAACCCGGGACATCGGGGATGGGATAAAGGGACATCTTGCCACACGCATTTAAAGAGGTTACAAGTAAATGTTACTGTATATGATCACCTGTACGCGGAGTTGTAAATAAACAAATAAAAAATAATAATAATTTTATGGGGTAAAAATACTAATATTTTGTACTTACTGGCCATGCATTTAATGACATCTACTCAAGACTGAGAAAATGGTAGACATTCACACTAAACGCATCAGCCGCTGCAGATATCTCAATAGAACTTTTAATTACAGATCCAGTAAGAGCTAAAAATAAACTTTATCAACATGACTGGAATATTATGCAAGCTGAATGTACAAAGATTTCGACACTAATATTTGGACACAAAAAGGGTTGCGTGATGGCCGATTATTTAATCAAATGTCCATCTCAGCACTTTAGAAGCCAATTTTTAAGGATTCCATTAAATCTATGGTCTTTCAATGATCCTTCAGCCAGACGCAGCATTTTTCCTAAAGAGTTTAACTTCTGTCGCTTCTGTACTAAAAAAACTCTAAATGAAACTCTCCCGCACTTAGTTGTCGAATGTCCAGCCCTAATCTCGAAACGCTCTTTATATTTAAAAAATGGACTCAATTGTCAATTACCTATGTCAGACAACGAAATTTGGCAGAAACTCGTCTCTCATCCAAATTAACAGTGAAAATAGCTTTGATACAATAAAGAAGATCTGCAACTAATAGCACAACAGTGATCGTACATTTGTTAATTTGTTACACAGGCATATTATGTTATAAAGTCTGAGCTTAATATTTTTATCTCAAGACGATCTGATTTTATCATATGCTTATCAAATGCAATTTTAAACACTTAAGTTTCATCTATTTTGTACATCATTGATGTTTTACTAAATACATTGTTTCAGCTCAACATGCCACTGTAATTGAAATCAAATCTTGAATTAAAATTTCAGACAACTCATATAGATTCATCATGTTGATTTTAATATTTTGTATATGTATTAATTTTTGGTCTTGAAAGGTTGAAAATTGTTCAGTCAAATCAATAAAAAAATGAAAATATACACAATAACACTTTGTACTTTGGCAACTCTAATATGGAAAATATATACAAGGTCTACGTGGTACCACACTTAGCTATTGACTCCTTTAAAATGCATCAACTGCTGACAGTTCTAACAGCATATAAATCAAACATAAATGTGTATCAGCATAGGACATAGGAATGAAGACAAGTTGGGTTAAACAACGGCAGAATGTTATCTCCCTCTACCAAGGCACAATTCTGAGTGAGGATTCCCCCACCCACCCACCTGGGCAACCTGTTATAAAGAGTATTAACAAGGCCAGTCCATTTAGGTTTAAATAGTTTTGTTTCCTGGTAAAATGTCCCACTATCCCCAATGTACCAGAGTTTAGTAAAGTTTCATCGACTGTTCGTTGACGGATCCTTCGAGGGTGAATTCCCTTTAAAGCAGGAGCCACAGGGCGTCGAGAGTCCTCGAAGAAAGTGAACCCTGACGTTGAGAGTTCTCGATGAAAAAAGTTAGATGCTGCAAATATGACTCGAACAACGTAGGCCCGGCAGAGGGCGTTTGGTGTCGGCGTCAGATGTCGGCGATCGTGACTAGACCACGGCTGGCTTTCTGATCTTCCTTGTCTGCGTCTTTGTGGACTTCGGGTGGCGGGAAACCCACCAGCTGATTCTCCTCGGTTCGTCGGCGACCTAGACTTTCTCCAGCGGGACAAAGCGGTCCACAGTGATGGCAAGGGGGTCCTTGGTTTAAATGTTCTTAGGCAGAAGGTGGAGCGTTGCTTCTCCAGTCGTCCAACAGCACGGCGTCAAGCTGTCCCCGCTTCTGGGCAAAACGACTTGACTGACTTCCAGCGGTTACGGAAATCCTCCGAACCCAGGTCGACAGCAATGGACTTCAACGGCCTCAATGTCCAGGTGCTTTACTTCAAATTTCTTGGCAGAGCCAGTCTCCGGTGGACAGCCTTTCGGGACTGGCTTGCAGGGTGCCTCGATGAAGGTCTGCTTCTGCCAGATTTTCCCCTCGTAGCTCAGGGAGAGGTCTCCTAGCCAGGTCCTCTCTCGGATCAGTTTTCAACAGACTCGACAACTTTTGGATAGGGTCAAAGGAGAACAGCAGCAAATCTTCTTCCAGCTGGGCTTCAAGGATAAGCAGCTTCAAGTTTCAACTTCAGCGTCTGAACAATTCTGTGAAGTGAGAGTTCCCCAGATACAGTTCTGTCTCTCATTCACACTGCTGAGCCAAGCGCAGGCAGCCAATCATTCAGAAGGGTATTCATGCAGGCAGGCAGCCAATCAGGCTCACAGTGCATTCAGGCCAATCACTTCCTCCCAGACACCCACAACAAGGAATGCGGATTGGGGCAAGCACCCAGCCTTTCAGCACACCACACTGCATTCATGTCAGTTTCAGGCAGGGCCGTCTCATTCTTTGTGTCACACACACAGATACCAGACAACCATAACACACAGCCAGTCAGGGGAAGGGACAGAGTCAGGGCATCCCAGGACCTTGGGAAAACAAGGTAACCGGTAATAGAAACCAAAAGGCCACAGGGGCCATCTCGTCTCCTATCAGGAATCCACTGATTCCAATGGCAGGGCCTGGGTATCCCAAAACGGAGGATACTTGGAGCATCGGTCAAATCCAGCACAGAGCTGCCACCAGCCCATACCCTGCTGTGTGGGCCACACACAGGTGCCCAAAAACACACTAGGGGTACAGGGCTGTACCTCCACCCATGGGTGCCATAAGGGTATCCCAAGGGACTCGGTTCACCACAAACAAAAAGAGGAAGAGCAGCACTGTGCAGTAAATAACAGCATGCACATAAGGGAGTACAGAACAAGGGCATTGAGGCCCTACCCCTCCAATGCATTTCCAACATCACAGTTGGGCACTATAAAAATTGGACAACCAAGGGGATACCCTGTCCTGCTCGGGCGTGCGCTTAAAAATAGACAGCACCCCTAAATATCCCTTAACAGTGGTGACCTGAGGACCGTGTCTTGCCAGATGAAGCAAAAAAACAAAAAAAAACATCTTTGAGAGGTTGCATAGAAAAGGGTTCAACTCCTATGCTCTGCGCCATCAACACTTTTCAACGGAAGCGGTACAACCCTTTTGTTGCTGGCCTCCTGGCCGAAAGCAACACCTCCATCAAGTCTTCCGTAAGGTCCAAATATCTGTACCTTACTTAGCCTTTCAGAAACCAGAGGTCTGGTCTCCAGGAAAGAATATGTGGAAGGCAGATGGCCATATCCAGAAGGTCTGGGTACCAGTCCAGGGCTATCAGAATCATGGATGCTCCGTACCTCTTTGAGTAAGTATTCAGTTGTATACGTAATTATCACTCAAAGTCAAATAGTTTCCTCTCCAAATTACCTTAAGTAATGCTTTTACTGCATGCCCAAAAGAATTCAGGCACTATCAAATGCTGCTGTCACTTTTTTCATTGAGTACAGGCAGAGCAGAGGTGTGAAAGTAGCTGCCCTGCATGTGCTGTACCAACGTTCATCTGGTGGTTTGCTGGGGAGTGGTAAACTGAAGCAAAACTCTTAATATTTTTACTGCATCTCTGGTCTTTACTGTATTTTGTATTTTGCAGTTGACAACCATTGAGCTGGAACAGTAGTTCAGGAAGAAGTTGCTATTTTTTTCTAGGAGCGTATGGATTTGCTGATGAGAAATCTGAAAGTTAAAGGTTCCAATCCCACCAATTCCCAATCCAAATAATATCATTACGTAAATTAATATAGCTGTTGCAGAGATCCCAGTAAGTTCCAGACCCTGAGTAAATGGCCCTGCAGGCTAAGGTCATAAGCAAGTAAGACGGCTTAGTGGGAAGTGTGCCTGCGGCAGAGATGTGCTTATAATCGTTGCCATAGATTTCACTGAATACAATGTCACCTAAGGAGAAGTGACCAAATTTATTTGAGTGAAAATGGTAGTTAATGTGGTATATGTATAGTGCATAATAGGTGGGGTGTGGGGTAAGGGTATAAGTGAGGGTAGGGAGGGGTAAAGGGGCAGGGGTGCGTGGGGTCCCCCCCCCCGCATTAAAAAAGTGATTTTAGTTTTTAGGTCAATTAAATATGGTCACTTCTCCATTACGTAAAATATTTTCGAAAAAAATCACATATCTGCTTATAATATCAAAACATAATTTGCAATTTCTGACCACCAACTTTCTCATGTTTTCAAAAGGAGTCTCTTCAAATTGAGTAAAACTGACAAATGTTACTAAAGAACATAGCAATCTTTTTTTACACCACAATGCCCCAGTATGTGGCAGCAGAAATATTACTCCCAACATTAGAGAGTTAAAAAAAGAGGGATCTTTGTGTAATAAAGACAAGGAGATACACATTTACAATTTAGAAACATTGGATCAAATGGAGGTACAAGTGAAACAAATAAAATAAACATGCACATGCCAATTAAAGATCTGAAAAACAGTACTGTCCCTTTTCATGTAGTGTTAGCCGAGAACCATGGAGGACTCAGCAGTCCCTTTATATTTTTGTCTGGTATCTTTTACCATGCCCCCAAACTCCACAAACATACCCCGCCCGAAAAAGAAGGTCTACCCTCAGTGATTGCATACACGCATACTATACTTTTGGGCTAGTCTTAGTTGGGCCCTCCACAACAAGCAACACCTATGATTGCAAAAAAATAAAAACTGTGATCTTATTGAACAGTCTATTTTCTGATAATGTATTCCTTTCAGGGTTTATAAAAACATCTTCTATAGACAAAAAAGAAAAGTAAATGCAGTAAAGAATGTATATACATAATGTAAAGTGTGCTTTTAATTTACAAAGTGTTTGTCTTGTCTACATAGTTTGTTAAAAATGCTCTATTTGGCGCCGGCTGACTACTTGTCAAACTATTTGGTATTCGGCTGAACACTTACATCTACTATTCGGTACACACCCAAAGTGGGAAAGCATGCAAGAGCCGAAAGTTCCAATCCACCACAAATGCATCCCCCTTGAAGAAAATTCCCTGGGGCAGAGAGGTTTGTATTTCCTGTTCCAATTGGACGCAAACAGATCCACCTGTGGTGTTCCCCAGGGGATGAAGATCTTCAGAAGAATTTCCTGGCACAGATCTCAATCGTGGGAGACTGAGCCCTGCCTGCACAGGGCATCCGCCATCATATTCTCGTTCCCGGGAAGGTCAATTGGGTCAATTGCCGATAGGGAAATCTTGTTCTGTAACACCCAGAACCAGAGCTGCATCGCCTCTCTGCACAGGAGGAGTGACCCTACATCACCTCTCTTGTTGATGTAGTGCATGACCATTGTGTTGTCCATCATGATCAAGACGTTCATCCCCTATGGAGAAGCCAGAAAAGTCATCAGTGGTAGTCCGACTGCCCTCAGTTCTAACAAGTTTCTGTGTAAACTTGTCTCCGCCAGGGACCACTGCTCACTCACCGTAAGCTTCTTCAGGTAAGCGGCCCAGTCTTTCAGCAATGAATCCATAACCACCCTCACTTTCGGCAATGGTTGCCAAAAAGGTTCTCCTGCCATCATGTTCTCCCTGCAAGTCCACCACTAAAGATTCTGCACCGACTGTTCGGGATTTGAATCAAGTCTGTCATAATGCTGGAGAAAAACGGCCATTGAGATCTGAGGGTTCATTGTAGCGATGTAATTCTCAACCGGTAATTCTCTGACACCAGAAAAATGCAGGATGCAATGAGAGCGGGCAGCCATACGAAGTCTAGGGCTGGCAGATATACAGCATTTTGAAATGTGGTGACCATCTGTTGGATGTGTAAAGCCCTTGGAGCATTTGAGAAGGTGTCAGTTGAGACGTCTTTAAATTAAAGGAGAAGCCCATTCTGTGTAGGTGGTGGCCGGTGCGATTCAGGTGTACCGGGGCTTGATCTAGAGACCACACCCTGATTAACTAATCGTGCAAGTAGAAAAAGGCGCAAATCCCCCCTTTCCTGAGACTGCCTGCCACTGAAGGGCTTGGTACATAGTCGCTTTTCCATCCCCCCAATATTTAAAAAACATCCTCAGGGATGTGCTCTGCCACCTAAGAAACAACTGACCATAAGGTATGAGTACTTGGCAAGAGCACAATAGGCATTTAATGCCGTAAGTGCCATGCTGCCCGAAGCAAAGACTTTTTTGGACAGAGCATCATACCTTTTCGCATTCCTAGCCGGGGGCAAAGAGGGGTAGAAGCTTGCCTTAGCGCTAACAGTAGCTGCTTGCAACACCATGCTGTCTTGTGTGAAATGTCTGGTGAGGAACTCCGAATCAGAGGGAGCAGGCTTGTACTTCCTTGGAAGATCCTTATGAACGGCTAGCCCCAAGCACAGTTTTCCACAGCTCCAATAAAGGATTTGTTATAGCATTGTGAGAAGGAGGGACAGGCTCAGCATGTGTGCCCATGTACAAAATATCTGTAAGGTCACACTACACAATTTCACTTGCAGGGGTGCCCCAGCACGAGGCAGTCAGTCACTTGGCCATCATCCCCCCATATGCCACACATTATTGTGGGATTGAGGATCAGCTTGAAGAAGTCTCCAATTCATGGGAGGTATCCAGACCTTTTGCATCCTTTAAAATGGATGTGTCAGCCAGCCTATTTTCCTTGGTCTGAAATTCCTCAGGCCTTTGAGAGAGAGACCCAAGGGCTCGAACCTGGAAGGAAGCGGGTCATCTTCAGCGCAGTTGCCCTGGAAGGAAGACAAAGTCCCTTCTTGACTTTGCAGCAAAATTCAAAGTTGAGGTTCCTCGACTATTGCCGCCAAGAGGCCCGTCAAGGAGGCCACCAGCCTAATAGACAACCAAGGAATGCAGCAAGCGATGAGTACATCAGTGGCGTCCACAGCTCTTTAATTCTAATTGAGGCTTTAACTGTTCCCGAGCTCTTAAGAGAATGAGGAGGTTGGTGATCAGAGACCCTGCTGGCTTTTTTTCGAGCAAGGTGGGCTCAGCCGTCTTCTTCATGGAGGAAGAGGAAACGGTCGGACCAGTTTTCTCTGCATAGTTTTTACACAGAACTCCTCCCACTTTCCTGTCGAAGCGATTTTCAAAGGAAAACATACCTGCCTATCCAGCGACTAGTCTGTGGACTCTTCTTTTTCTTGGATGAGGAGAAAGAAGAATGGCAGGAGTCTCTGCAAATGGGACCCCTTACAGTGCGTTGTTGACAGTTTCTTTTCCCTCTCCAGCGATTTCTCAACCTCAGAGCTCCTTTAGGACTTTGAGTCATATTTTGACATGAAGCACAATCTGCCTCTACATGGTCAGCACCGAGGCACCACAGACAAATTATGTGTGGAGTAGTCAGTTCTTGAAACCCGAAGACTTCAGAGTTGACATGGACGAAGAAAACAAGAATTTCAAAAGGTTTCATAACATTTTCAAAAGTGCCTCGGAGAAAATTCTCTGAGCGTCAAAGTGTTCCAGAGTGGCGTGCTTGACATGTATAAAAAAGGAATGGAAGTCACGGGGTGCTGTCTGTGCTATTTGTTTCCGACTTCACATCTGGTCTTGAAACAGAGGACTCGAGGATCTTAGATGCCAGGCCACACACCGCCCCTGCTGGGAGAAAACGTTTTAGAGTGCTGCAAAGCAGGACATATCTAAGAAGGGAAATACATGGGAGGACACAATCTGTTAGAAAGAGGCTGATGGAGCGTGGGACAATTGCTAAAGGTGAACCTGAGACTCTTGCACCTCCAGCACTGGTGTATGATACTAAGCACAAAGTGACATGAGCAATGCAGACTAATGGGAAGACAATTACTGTCGCTAAAGAGGACTGCTGTGCTGACTGTTGGGGGTCACGAGTGGTCCAGGAGCGCAAAGGAACCACTAGACGGGATCCAGCTGGGATCATTCATCTGCCGCAGAGGGGGTGAGACCTGCAATGGGTAGCACAGGTATTGTAGCTGCCCCTGATGCAGTCTCCCAGTAATTAAGCACACATAGACTGGAAGCCCCGCAATAACAGAGGTGTTTAAATAAGAAAGATTGGGAAGTCCAGGCGTATCTGGGTGAAGAGGAGCTGGAGGACTCCCTTAGAAGGGTGAGAGGGGCAGCACATCAGTGGACTGGCTATACTAACACCAAAGGACAAAGGATTGGGTCAGCAAAATATGGTGCTGGCAAAGCAGACCGTCACAAGAATTGAAATTTCTGAAGTAGTTTATTAATGAATTTCTGCACAATCAATAGTGCTCAATAAATGACAAATATATTGGCAATACCCACAAAAAGGGAAGGAGGATTTCTTAGTACCAGAAAATGAAGATTTGCATCTTAATCTCACCACTGAATTAGCTCTGGTTGCCGATTGGAGTAGGCCTCCAAGGGTGCAGATGCGGAAATATATCCAGAAAAATGGTTTTGTAAACAGCTGACACTTGAGAACATATCACCGTCTTTTGTGATTGAACAAGCACAAATATGATACAAAGCCGCAATCCTCTGCCAGGAGCTCCTCCGAGAGTGCGGATAATAAACTACAGAGATGGGATAGGTTATTACAAGCTTCAAGGATGGCGGGACAGTCATGATGGACTCAGACAAGGTTATGATCTCTCCAGATAATACTTTCACAGAGTAGAAGCAAAGGCAGTCATTTAAGGAAGTGAAACAAAAAAAACAGAGATCCTTGCAAACTAAATACAGTCTCTTGCAGCCAGTCAAACTGAAGCTTTTGGTGGACAGTAAAGCATGGTTCTTCGAATCATCACAGGATGCCTAGGAATGGATTCAGCAGTGGATAGAGTGGTCTAAGAATAGGACCAAAGGTCGGTAAGGTAAGAATGTCTAAGGATAAGGCAGTGAAAGAGGACAAGGAGATCCAAATAACCCCACATAACATGGAAGTGACGGATGATTGATGAAAAAACTCGCTTTGGAACATAGCTACATTATGGAAGCAACTGCTAAGTGGATGGTGCCTTTGCTAAGGCCTTCCTCAATATATGTCCTGAGAAGTGAATATGCTTTACTGCATCGCTGACCTATTTGACAAAATTGTACATGCTAATTTGCATATGATATGACTGCATTTCACGCATTGTGCATGTGGTTTGCATGTAAGGTATAGCAGAGCATTCAACTGTAAACAGCAGCCGTTGGAGCTGATAAACTGATCGGAACTAGCTCCTTCCAGCTTTAGCACTGCAACCCATAGAATATGTCTCAGTCCCACGAAACATGTAGTACAGCTGTCAAAGTCTCCGATATCGCAAACCACAGTGCATCTTAACGCACTTCACTCTACGGCTTCTGTAATGCGACAGCACCAGTCATCACTGTTAATAATTGAACCTTTGCTTAATTATATCTATTATCTTCATGCAATGCTTCATTTTAATTTTTTTTTAATTAAAAGTTGTTTCATTAGTTTAACAAACCTTTACATCATCCTTCATAAAAAAAAGTTTTTCTCCTAAAATCGACGTAAGATATAGTCAGTACAAATACATTAATCATTAGAAGATTAGTTAATTTTCCTTTTAGTTCATTACACTTGATAAATAAAAAAATGGTCATTCACGGTTTCCATTTGGTGAATGAATTAAACATATCGATTCAGGCGGGGCGCTGTTGCGCGCAATCAAAATGCCCGCCTGATAGGAGAGCTCCGATCCCACGAACATCCTATACTCAAATTAATCCTGTTTGGAGCCGTTGCCGAAGGAAATACCCTTCTTATCTGGTGCCTCAATACACATGGCACGTTGTGTGCAAATTTGGCTCAGAAACGCAACTGCGTTGAGGAGTTCGCAGCCCATCTACAGCTCTCGGTCTGTCCCATGGACGGCAAGCTTCTTAGGAGATCCAGAAAGTGTTAGCGCTACACCACGGCTGCAGAAACTGCATTGGGCCGCGTGGGGGAGGGGCGCTGACTCCTATATGGAGGCTTTGCGGTGCTGGCTTGAGGCGGCCCGTGTGTGCTGACACTTGGATCCTTGGCTTGAGTGGAGGGTTGGCTGCGGTGCCAGCCCGCCCCCGACCTGCTGCTGGGGAGGCGGACCATCTCCTGTGCGGGGCCCCAGCCGGCTCCGACTGATAACCCGTCGCCGGCCGGGCCCACGGATATTCGCTGTGGGGATCAGCAGGGGAAGCAAATGGTGCGGGGCCCATCAGGAGGGGCGGAGGGGAGCCAGGCGTTTTACACGGCATACCACAGCTGTGCCAAGAAGCGAGACACGGCCCGCCTGTACTAAAGAGGTACGTGCCTAACACTGCAGGGGGGACAATTTACTGTAAACACCGGCCAACACCTCTGGGCCTCCCAATACGTGGGAGGATACAACCCACTCGTACAACAGCCTGTTAATTGTATTTAACTCCTTGGATGTGGAATTCTGATTGTGACGGCCCGATAATACCTGCCACTACAAAGGCCCTACGACCTCATACGCATTACTCTGACTTTTGGTTTCTGCCCGAGCCGGGGGACAGGCAGATCACGTGGACAACTAGTGCAATCTGCTCCATAATTCTCCCAACTGCAGCACCTCCAACACTCCCGACCTGAAATAAGTGGATCTTGCCCCTGATGGCTCCGGCTGACATTGATGGAGTCCACAGGAGTGTGATGCGATGATCCCCTGTTTCCTTAGAGAAGGTAAGCTGGACTGGCTAGACCGAGAGGCGGAGCACGGCCAGTTTGCATCAGAGAGCTACACACCTGGCGTCACAAGGCACTATAAGCAGAGACTGGAACCCACACGGTATAATAGGTGGGAGTATACAAGCTATCTGTTTGAGGGCCAGCGAGCTGTGGTTGTTGTGGAGATCTGTTTGTTGGATACAGGGGACCGGAGGTAAACGCCCAGCAACACCATCCATGGCGCGAGAACTATAACCCAGCATACATGAACCCACACTTTGCCCCACTCCAAATCAACATATAGGTGGATCACACTGGCAGCTGGAGCAATCCTTGACCGCGACGCCGCTATCAACCACGCATCCGAAATCCTCAGCCCAATATAAATAGACCTATTCTTAAGGAACCACACGTCGTCAGACAATTTGGTAATAAGCGCTGAAGCTACACTCACCGCGGGACAGTTAAGGCTCCACAGGAGATACCAGCGGGTGAGGCATCCAAAGACCTTATGTTTACCTTGTCAACTATAGTGAGCTAAAGGACCACATACAAAATACCCCATCATATGGACCACTATTGAGCATAACCTTGTCCCCAAAGGACAAACACCATCCTTTTTGGCCCACGGCAGGGACCTTATCTACACTTTTAGGAGGAACCTTGGGGGACACGGCCCAGATACGGAACATCCAAAGATCCTGGCAGCAATGGCGCTGACGGACCAAGGACCTACCACACTGGTACCCAACAGGTCAAAGCATACAAACAAGGAAACAGGTCTACATGGACTACACTGAGCCAACATAAGCGACCAGTCCAATCCAAGTTACAGGAGCACATTGCCCATCCTAGATCCACGCCGGCGACACACGGGCCGCCACAAGAAGATAACTGGTGGGAAGAAAACCGGCCCAATGGACGCCTTTGCTAGCTCCCAATCTCATGGGACGCCTGCCACCATGTCAATGGGAGACGACAGTCCCGCCGAGATACCGCCCGATGCCAGAGAAGATCGCCTGATGTATATGGTTCAGAATGGATTCTAGCAGTAAATGTCAAACTGGACAACATTGACGCAACAATCAGCTCCCTTAAGGCCAGAGTAGACAAGGAAAGCTCTCGCATTACAGACGCCGAGAACAGAATCGGCACAAACGAAGATGCAATAACCCAACATAGTCGGGACATAGCACATTTGAAAGGAGACCTGCGCAAAACTCAAATAAAATGCGAGGACCTCGAATCGAGATCTAGAAGGAACAATATATTGTCGGCATCTCAGAATCCTTCTGTAAGGGCCCGATGGAGCGACGGGTAGAAGACCTGCTGAAAACTCTTCTAGGCACAAAATCCTTCTCTGACCACTTCCTTGCTGAAAGGGCACACCGCATCCTGGCGCCACCACCCAAGCCTGGAGCACCGCAGCGCACAATCATTGTTCGGCTCCTCAACTACAGAGATAGAGACACAATTCTTAGGCTCTCCAGAGAAAAAGGTACCCTAAAATACGAGGAAAACAGAGTGCACAGACTTTTCGACCAGCGTCCAAACACAACGGAGGTCCTACGAACAGGCCAAAAAGCTACTAAGACTTTGCCATATCCCATATGCCCTTATCTTCCCAGCAAAGCTGCGAATCCAACATGGAGGCAGATCACATTTCTTTGAGAACCCTGCGGAAGGCATACCATATATAGAGGCATCCATTCCCCTGCCTCCCAAAGATCAACCACGGGATCAGAACAGGCCTCCACGACCGGGCGATGACAGACCAGCCCCGGCTGACTGAAACGGATTGCAGCGATATTCTTACATGGCTGCAAAGTCCCCCTAAGCAAGATCAATGGCTCCAACTGATAACTATTCTGACAGCCGGGATAAGGGGCCTCTGCTAGAGGAGGCCACGCGACTGCAACCAGCGACCCTCAGGAAAGTTCCACAGGTTATGGGGAAGGGGACACATCATCGGGTTGGGGTTGATGAGGGAGGGTGTGGTAGGGGGGCACAAAGTTTTGCCACAAATGGCAACAGTTTAAAATCAGAGAAGCCGGTTTCATCGGGTGCGGTTGCAGGGGCTGACAGCATTCACAATCCAACACACAAAATAGCACCAAAAGAAAACTATGGCACAGGGTGACAGGAACATGACCATCAAACTCCTCTCATGGAATATCCGGGGCCTAAATAACCCGATTAAGGCTACGAAAACCGCAACATACATCACCAGACATAATCCCCAGATCATTCTATTACAAGAAACACATGCACTTGGACAGGTGTGCGCCAACTTCCTCCCAAAATGGGGTCCACCGAGATAGTGTACCGAATATTCTTCCCAATCCAGGGCGGTTCTCACTCTGATCCATCCAAAACTGGGCTTTCTTCTCCACGATACCAAAATTGATGTGCAAGGGAGATATGTTTTGGTCTGGGGAGAGGTGGCGGGACGGGGAATGGTTATAGTTAATACATATGGCCCCAATATAGAAAACGCTGAATTCTACAACACTATACATAATATGCTAACTGACGTTGAAGATACAGCAGTGATTTGGGGGGGAGATTTTAACACGATCCTTGACACGGCCCTTGATAGGTCCACAAGCTCCCATAGACCCCCAACTAAGACTGCAATACCTATTCGACAGATAATGCAACAATTGACTGTGGTCGACATTTGGCGAGAACTCCATCCCCAGGAAAAGCATTTCACTTTCTATTCCTTAGTACATGACTCTGAGTCCCGAATATATTACTGGCTTATTAGCTCAATACTCACAAACATGGTCCTGGACTGCACCCCCGTACACTCTCGGATCACTCCCCAATATCAATCACCCTAAATATCTGCGATAATACATCGTGGGCCAGACGCTAGAGAATGCCCTCAGCCCTGCTTAGAGACCCACACGTCTGTGAATCACTACACATTGAAATAGAGAAATTCTTTCAATTGAACGAAGGTTCGGTAGACCGGTATGGGAAACATTTAAAGTGTTGATCTGAGGTGCAATTAAGGCCAAAACGACTGGATTACTGAAAACTGTTAGGCGAGAACTGGACACTATGGAGGCCAAACTTGAACTACTTGAGTTTGAGTACACCACCACTCATAGATAGCAAAGAAGCCCTTTCAGACATCCACACGACATTGGCAGAATTGAATAAACTTGCTGAGAGGGAGGTTCAGTATATGGCTGCCCCGGCCCGGGCTCGTAGATAAGGGGAAAGCAATAAAGCTGGGAAGTTCCTAGCCCAGATGCTTAAGACCGAAAGCTGCTATCCCCCCATTGTGGCTGTTCAGGCGCCTAATGGAAACGTGGTAAATAGCAAACAGGAAATCAATGACATGTTTGCCGCATTTTACAAGTCACTATACTCAAATCAGGACACCAAATCAAGAGAAGAAATAACAGAGTATCTTCATACACCTGATCTCCCAACTCTCACCCCAGAAACACATATGCTATTAGACACCCCCATATCGCTTGAGGAAATAAAGGCGATCAAGACGTTAACCCCGGGTAGAGTCCCCGGATCTGATGTCTGGGAGCCGAAATATATAAAGAATTTCACAACATGTTAGCTCCAGCCTTATTGAAAGTTTGGGAGGAGGCAATGGAACGGGGCATACTACCAGACACTATGCAAGAGGCAGTAATAACGGTTCTCCTTAAACCCCGACGTCCCCCTCAAGACATGGGTTCATATAGACCCCTTTCACTTACTAATACAGATGCGAAAATCTTTGCAAAAATTCTGCCGACCAGATTACTACCCTACATGCCCATATTGGTACATCCCGACCAGGCCGGCTTCATGCCGACTAGTTCAACGGCCCTTAATCTGCAAAGACTCCTTGGAGTTATGGCACAAATAAATTCAAAGGTAGACGCGGTTGTAGCATCCCTAGACGCCGAGAAGGCTTTCGACTCGGTTTCCTAGGACTATTTATTCTTGGTTCTTGAAAGATTTGGGCTGGGTCGATATTTCGTAAACTGCGTCCGGTTGCTTTACACGAGTCCGGGTGCAAAAGTACTTTCCAATCAAACTATGTCATCATTGTTTGAACTAGGTAGGGGCACCAGGCAGGGCTGCCCCTTCTCTCCTATTCTATTTGCGCTCTATGGCTCAATACGTGCAACAAAACCATGCACACAGGGGACTTAGAATGACCGTGAAACCACAAATTATCTCCCTATACGCAGATGACATTATGTCCGGAACCCCGAGGAAAACATAGCACCGATTATGGCTGAGATCAAGAAATTCTGAGTACTCGGGGTATAGAATTAACATATCTAAGTCGGAACTGTTCCCGCTCACTCCCAACACTAGGGACATATCTGACACACAAGGATTCAAATAGTCTCCTATACGTATCAGCTATTTAGGGATTACAATATCAAGAGCTAAAAGTACACTGTATGCAGATAACCATGGCAAACTATTGCAATCGCTCACCATCAAATTACAACTCTGGAACAAACTCCCTTTGTCTCTCTACGATCGAGTATCACTACTTAAAATGGTGGTACTCCCCAAACTATTGTATCTTTTCTGTAACATACTGATATGACCGAGCAGAACATTCTATACCAAACTCAACACGTTAACCACTACATTTGCATGGGGAGGGAAGACGGCTAGGCTGAACTGGTCCAAGATGACGGAACCTTTCGAAAAAGGGGGAGGGGGAATTATGGCACCAGACTTTGAACTCCATTTAGTATCGCAGGCACACTTTGTGAGACACTGGTTCGATTTGGAGGATACAGCAGCATATATCCCCTGGAAAGATGCATCATCCCCCTCAGACTTACGTGCAGTAATGTTCGACTTCAAAACTAAAGACACATGTGAATATGACCCCGTGAGCACTACCACACGAGCGTGGTTCATGATGTACAGGAGAATGGACCTCAACCTCATATGATCCAGATATACCACTATGGAACTTTCCAGGTATAAACACCCACATTTAATAAGGCAGTACAAGTGGCATGGGAGCCAAAGAAACAATTTAGAATGCGGGATATGTTCCCGGAAGGAAAGTTCTGTGAACTGGATGATTTCATTAGAGCGGTAGGTGGGGGTTATCTCAAACGTTTCCAATTTCATAGGATGAAAGCCGCCTTCACTGCTAAATGGCCCTCATTTCCAGCATAACCCCCACACCCGAACGCATTGCGGCCATGACGGATCCAGGTGGACAAAGGATAAGTTTGTCTGCATTATATAACCTAGTCCAAACACACTCCAAACCACGAAACAGCATTAAAGAAACTTGGGAGCAGGACCTGGGTATGGAATTAAGTGAAGCCACATGGTTGAGGTAATGCCAATTGACAAAGCATGTTTCCATGAATGCAGGGCTGTGCCTGATCCAGTTCAAAGTCCTAAACCAACTACACTATACCCCCTTCAAGTTGGCTAAATTTGTAAAAAACCACACGGGAAAATGCCCCAAATGTGACGCCTCAAACGCAGACTTGTACCATATGTACTGGGCCTGCCGATCCGCAACTAAATTCTGGGAGGAAGTAGCAGAAATTCTAGAAGACATTACTGCAATACCAGCCACACCTTCCCTAAGGAAATACCTATTTGGTGATATCGGAAAGGTTGCAGCAACTACTAGACGTCTATTTAATTTGGCATGTGTTGTTGTACAACGAAATATACTGAAATGCCGGAAATCTACGGAACCTCCCAAAAGACTAGATTTTTTACTATAACATTACCGACTATGTGTCGCCCTAGGGACATATGGGCACTGTTCAGACTATGGGCCTGATCATGACTTTGGCGATAACGCCGGCGGTATTACCGCCAGCGGTATTAGCCTTACCGTTGAACTCCCCGGCACTAATAGCGCCGGATCACGAGTTCGGTGGTAATGTAATTCCTCATTCCCCATTGAGCCCATTCGGGAATGCCCCATTCCCCATTGGGGAAAATTCGCACTCTTACCGCCGGCGGATTTCCCGCCGGCGGTAATAGAGCGAATTTTCGGCAGATTTTCCCCCAGCCAAGAGCTGGGGCGAAATCCACCGAAGTCCTGATTTGGCGGACCCTTAAATCTGGCGGTAATAGCGCGACCGGCGGATTTAAAGGTTACCGCCAAAGTCGTGATGAGGCCCTATGTCTATGCAATATGCTCCCCAAAGAAGACAACAATATGCCATCACCCTCCTAAGTGCATGTGAATAATGTGACAATATGTAAATTATAATGCGTGCGTTCCCTAATGTTGTTTCAATTGATGTGTTGTGCTGCCTGCCGTCCAGTTTGCTCTCGGTGTAACTCTCTCTGAACAAAAATAAAATAAAAAAAAAACATTGATTCTGAGTTGCTTCCTTTCATTTCATCAATACTGGTTTGTTTTTTATCTAGTTCCAAAACCAAGATCTCAAGAAATTTACATAATGTAATGATTACTTTGAATGAATATCCTCACATAAAGTTTTTCCACGACCATTCCCTAGTTTTGTGGGTCGTACCTAATAAGTTAGGACCAAACAATGTATATTGGATAGCTTCTAAATAAGTACAATAAACAGTTAGATGCTTTAGAGTTTCTTTGTACATTCCACCAGAGCAAAATCTGCACGATGCATCTGCATCAATAAAGGTGTTCTTATCCCATTTCATTATTTTCTCAAGTGTGTGTAGATGATTAAGCTTAAATCTTAAGTATAGATCGCGATAAGTACTTGCAGTAAATTTCAACAAATAAGCTCTTCGTGGAATTCTTATCATTGCAAAATTAAATGCTTCAGTGTATAGTTTTTTAGTGTGCATTTCATTCAGCGTAGTTAGCCAATCGTGTTCGTAAAGGTGTTTTTTTACATGAGCCGAACGGTGTTCCAAATCACTAGGTTTAAACCAAATTCATCAAGTTTTCTAATCATCGTATTTGAAAAGGCTACCACGGAAGGTGGATTCCCTCTATTAATCATAATAGAGAATTCCTCGTAGAGCGGTTGTTGGAGGATATAACATCTTTCCATAGTTGGATAACTGGCACCAGTGGTACCTGGCCGATAAGGCAGAAATATCTAGTCCTTGTCTCAATACATAATTGAGTAATGAATGCGACATTCTCAATGTAGATTTCCATAGTTGCCCTTGGATTTGATCAAGGATTACATCAATATCTGTCAAGCATATATCCAACCCATACAATAGAATGGCTTCTACTTTTAGCAAATAGAATTGCAACAATGGAGATAACGAAAACGTACAATATTTTGAATACACAATCTTCATTTGAGTACCCAAGACAGACCTTTTTGCATTTAAGTTTAGTCTCCATATTTTCTTTGAACAACAGTCAGTCACATCGTATCCCAAATACCTCATACTTTTTGTTAACAGGAATAGGGATAGAGTTTATGGACCATTTCATCGTACAAAGTTTTCTTTGTTATGTTTTTAAGTATGAAGATACTTGATTTTTTGGCATTGCAAGCGAGGTTATGTTTGTATAGATATTCCGAGAAAATGTCAAGCTTTATTTGTAAGCCATAGGGGGTTCGATCAAAGATTAGGACATCTGCGAATGAAATCCATTGGATCCTCAGATGCCCCAGTATTACAGGATAAGAAATTTCAGATTTCCAGATTTGTTCAATATCAGAGAGGTAGAGGTTAAACAGGGTTGCTGCCAAGCTGCAACCCTGCTTGACCCCCACCTCAGTTGGAATTGGTTTAGTTGTGGCACCCGAATTATTAATTTGCACTAAATATGATGCATCTTGATGTAATTTAGCTATGAGAGCAATTCAGTAGTGCGGGACACCCTTCTGGTCAAGCTTCTCCCAAAGTAAAGTATGTATCACACAATCAAATGCAGCTGATAAATTAACTGATAATTCGGGTGCTTTTATACATGTTATGTATTTTAGTTTTAGCGAGTAAATGGGCTAATATCGTCGCATTGAGTGCGGTGCCCATTCGGGCATGAAAACCAGTGTGAAAGGGTGAGAGTATTGCAAGTTGATTTATATAAGCGTTTAGCTGCTGCAATATAAGGATTGCGAAAGTCTTGACACTCGCATCAATCAGTCGGAAAATTTCCGGGTTGGATTTCGCCCCTTGCTTATAAATCGGGACTATAACTGATTGTACCCGAGAGGATGGTATGCTGGAGGACCTGTTAATCTCATCATATTGCGTCTTAAGCAGAGGGCCCCATACCTCCGGATTTTCTTTTAATACACATGGAGGAATACAATCAGGACCCGGTGCTTTAGAATTATTCATCTTTCCAAGGGCCCATCTTATATCCTCTAAAGTCCGACCCTTAAATTCCTCAGACAAGCACTGTGTAAATCTGGGTGGTTGCTCATCAAATATTTCCGGTAGGGAAAATTTATTTTTATAATATTGCATCCATACTTCTTCAGTAATGTTCGAAGTTTGTTCACAGTTTAATCTCCATTCATTACCCCTTAGAATAGCCCAAGTAGCTTGTCGATCATTGTGACATAAGGAGACAATCATTGCCTTGTTAATTGAATGGTGCAGATACATTCTGTAGTTTTGAATTTTGTTGTGGTATTTGTTAGTCACTTTTCTTTTTTTGCACTGGAATTCGTGATTAGTCAATTCCATCTTGGTTAAGTGCATAATCTCATAATTTTTTTAATTTTTTTTAGCAATTTGATTTTGACAGTATGTAAATCAGCAATTTGTGATTTATTATCTTGTGTTGTGCATTTCATCAAACCTGCAAGTGCTCCTTTAATTATGTTTGTAATTTGTGCTGCTGTTAAACCACTTTTAACATTTATACAACTGCACCTCAATGTTAGTTGCAGGTTTGTTTTGATGAGCACATGCAATCTCTCACATACCCTCGTATTCCACCTTAGGGATGCCCCTGGTCGATCAGTTAGGAGAAAGGTGTTGAAAGGATCACATTCCAAAACTGGAATGGTGAAGTGTATGGTAAGATATAATATACAGTGATCGCTCCATTCAGATTCAATAATTTCAACTTCGTTACAGCATGGTAACAGATCCTCAAATACCGCATTATAATCAATACAAGATTTCTTGCTATTTCGTGACCAAGTATGAATGTTCTCCCTTGCCTGAAAAGTAATCAGGACAACATTCCACCAACACAGGAAGGGCTGCCAAAGAACACCACTTTTCTTAGATACTGTCATTTCATTTTGCATCAAAGATTGTAATTCAATGGGTGGACTTTGTGAGCAATCAGAATTAAAATACCCCCCCGCCCAAGATTACTTTGCAATTCATCCATTTAGAGAACACCTCATCAAACAGAACATCAAAAGCTTATCCAAAGCGATTTGTAGTGGATTGAAATACAATGAGATTATTAAATAGAAATCTCTCGTACCCAATCCTAACTCAATTACGATGGCCAAGAAGGAATGTGTTGTCCGAGACAAAAGAAATGAAAACACATGGTCAGTATTCAGAAAGATTGCCATTCCACCTGATGGTCTACCTTTAGGTATACAAGTCGCTGGCCTATGGTAACATACAAACCTATTAATTTTTATTGGTTTCGTAGACATTGTTTCTTGCCACAAAAAAATGTCAAGGAGTTGGTGGGGATCATACTTAGTTGCCCAAATTGATAGGTTTTTTGTTCCAATTCCATGTCATTACCCTAAGGACATTTTTGCTACTATGCGGGTGCAATTTTTACCTCATCTTTCCGTGTACCCAATATCGCTGATAACCATGTCCAATCCTTAGAAACGACAGAGATAGCCACTAACTGTGCAAGTACTGCTGCTTCCAAAGGATGGCATGGTAAACCTCCTACTGGTTGCATATTAGTAGTTATTGCGGTTGGCAGGAGAGTCTCATCGAAGGCTTTTGCTTCTTCAATAGATTGTAATTGAGTAATATTTAAGCCTAACATTTTCAATTCCCTTCTGTGGTCCCAAATTAATTCAGCAATAATAGTCGATTGTAATTCGAATAACATCCCATAATTTCTTAATGATGGAAGTGTAATCCATACCATGTCATTGGAAATTAGAGTTCTAAGAGCAGGAATTTTTTTAAAGGTGTGAAGCATAAATAAACGATTGAGAGCCTGATCTCTGTTTATTTCCGGAGAACTGGTCCATCCCAATATAGTCGAGACGGTCGTACTTTCCAAAGAATCAACATTTGTAGTCAATATCTGATCACAATCCTTTTGCATTTGTTTAACAATTATAGTGTCACCCTCACTTTGAGATATATTGCCTGCAGGTTTGGAGGGAGGAGTAGTACCCTTGTTGTCCACCAAAGTCGCCTGTGCAGGTTTGTTAATCATTTGCGGCTTTTGTGGTAAAATGGATTTAGATGCGTCCCTCTGCAAAGCCGGCACTTTGTTCCAGATCTCTAGAGCATTTTTTTCTACATATGCTCCGTCATGCACCATCATATCCAATTCTTTGGGATCTACGAGGCCTTCCTCATCCGATTTGGCATCCCTGTTTTTTTGTTCGGTATTGGTTTATAAAATGTTGATAGCAGAGATTGTTGAAGCGAAGTGAGAGAAGCAGAACATTCTTACTGTTTTTCAGTAATTATATTTTCGGGTGGGGGGGAAGAGATTTTTTACCCCTTACAATACCTGCGTTTGACTGCAGCTGAAGCGCAAATCCGTACTGCTCTCAGCAGAAGAGTTGTGCGTTTTTGGCTCACTTTTAGGTGGATCATGATTTGAAATGCCAAAGGGCTTTTCAGCCTACAGTGCTTCAAAGCCCTAAAAAATTGCAGTTATGCTATACATATATCATATAACAATCTGCTGAAGATTGCTATCTGGAATGTTTGCTGATCTAGAGACCAGATGTAGGACTTGGCATTACTCTAGGCCCGACGGCCCAGGACAATGCAACTTATGAAGTCTGTCAAACATCTCTTCCCGAGCCGCGTTACAGGACCCATTATACTGGTTGACCGTGATGCAGCAGCTGGTACGAAAGGAATGTATACGATTATTGGATGGGCTGGAGGGTGGAAACAATGACAATAGTTTGTTAACAGGGATACCCTTCAGTGGTTGTATTCATGTGTTTATAGCTAATCTCTTTCCCCCACAGGGATGTTATTGTGGTGTAATGCAGGAGGGCGATAGCAAAAAGTGGTTATGTTCTCAAAAGGGGAGTTTTATGCTGGAAGTTTTAAGTCATAGCACAGCTGCACACTCAACTATACAACCAGTAATGTTTAGTGGATCTGGGAAGGGATGATGTGGATTTACAAAGGTCTATGGCCAATGACACAGATAATATATCAGAATGCTGAAGGGGCCAGAAGGTATAATGTAAAAGGGAGATCCTGTAAGTAAAGACATGGCTCAAAATTAGTAAAATTAAGATATTCACCTTCAAAAAACAGAATTGGGCAGGGGAGAACTTGACACAGTGCGGAGGCAGAGGGACAACAGGTTTCCGGGTAGGAATTTTCTTCTCATGCCAGAGAGGTGCAAGTTTGGGTAGAACATGAGGGCCCAGTCCAAGTAAAAAGGCATATTGTAGACAATCAGGAGAGGATGTCTGGGCTTGTGGGGATGGCTGAAGGAAGAAATGTTGTATTAATACATTTACACTAATGTCATAACTACAGACTTATTCCCAACATATAACGGACATGTGTATGCAATATAAAAGTGGGAGATTTCCATGGGGAGTGCATTTCAATTGTGTGTAGAATGTTGATTGGGATAGGTTGTACCAGCCCACACTCCAGGAAATAGCCATCTGAATCTTTGCACCAGGTGTTGCACAATCATCAATTACTAGATGGACGGCACCTACATGGCCAAGGAGGTTTTCCTATTACTCACAAGTGCATGACCTGCACACAATGACAGCCATATGGTTGTCAGGCAAGGAGACATACTGGCTTTGTAAAACATGTGAAGTTCTGGTTTGTTCTCACTCGGACCATTCACCTCTCTTGCTTACAATGGGGGTAGAGAGCCTCCCATCCCAACTTGGTGCCTCACAGCCAAGACATGCTTGATGTGGCAGATCTGGGTGAGATCAGCTATAAAGAGCTGGATAGTCCTCTTTTTAGGGGCTGTGTGGATGAGGAATGACAAATGCAGTGTACACAGTGTTCCACAGAAAAGGCTTCCTCCCTTCAAGCTATGAGGTTGTTCTCAGTATACCCCTGACACTTTCACACACACCTAATTAACATAAATTCAGGTGAGGATGCATGGATTTAAAAAAATACATATATTTTAATGTTTATAAAACACAGTCAAATAACAAATGCTTAAAAAGTAAGCCTGATTCACTGATCTGAATGTGTCTAAAACCCAAACAACATTTCATACTAATATATATACATGACAAACAGGAAAATTCGATAGTTGTCAATATTTGAAAACAATCAATCATGTGCCTTTGTAAATCTCTTTTTTAGGGAGAGACAATGTGCCAACACTCTACGTGTGTTTCTAGAACCAATATTCATTAGTTAGGATGTAGTCAAATAAATGCTATACACATCTCCCATGGGTGCTGTCCTCAGGGCACTCTTTGTTTGCGTCACGTGATGGTGTTCAACGTGTTGCATAATAGAAGCATATTGGACCAGGTGGGATTTTGGAAAGTTGATGGAGAACCCTAGGTCCGTGAGCAGCTGGACGGTCTTCGCAGTGTGTTCCACGGCGAGCTCCCTTGTCCTTGCCAGTTCCCAGAACTGAGCTATGCGGTCTAGTGTTTTGGGTGTGGTCAGGCCTTGGAATACCTGAGGTTATGTAAGCCACACCCAGACAGAGGAACACGCTTCGCTTTACTCTGAGGTTAGCAGTGTGACGCTCACCTTGTCCAGCTCCGTCTCCGGAGTTCCTTACCTGCTGTATCCTGGAACCGCGCTCCCTGAAAGAACAAGATCATCATTACTGCAGCACTTACCTGTGAGTAGCATCCTGTCTCCGGTCCATCGCTTACCCGGTCCAGAGAACACCAGCATCAGGCGCTGCATCCTCCTCCGGAACACTGCGACCTGGAAAAGAGAAAAAGCAGCATGAGTGAGTATCGAATCATTCTTAAGGAACCACAATAATCTTACCTGTTTCCATCGTCACCTCGTCGGCATCCATTCTGGGGGCATCACAGCGACCTGCAAGCAAGACAAGAGACACAGGTTAGCACAGGAAAAGGCAAAATAACGCAGTTCATCGCATATCACTGATGGAATAACGCCGCGCACCGTGCATTGACTCACCAACTGGTTTTCCACTCCAATCGGCACGGCAATGCCAAAATCACTTTCAACACCTAAAGGGAAGAAACAGAGACATTAGCAAAAGAACAAGGAGAAAGAAAGACAGAAGAGACTGATCTACCAGAACTGTGAGAAGCAACCTACCTTAACAAGTTGGAGTCACAGCAGGTCTGGACTTGAACAGGACTCGCACCAGTGAAGCAACTAGGTCGCAACACGCCCGATCCACCTACGCGCCCCTGCATTGAGAAGCAGGACGAAGAGTGCATTGTACAAAAAAATCAAGGTGAGGCAAGGTTCGGTTCTCAGGGGAGGCAGGGGTTGATTAGCAATGAACTATTAAGTTTTGAACCCAGTACTCCTGTATTGCAGGCCCAACTCTCTGAAGCAATACCAAGGGAGAAGATTCGAGAGTGTGAGTGGTCGAGCCAGGGCTGAGTGGTGTCCCTGTGGATACCAGGTGAGCGTTACAGTAACTGGCATGTGGATCACAAGGTTGATTTTTAGGGTTGCTTCATCGTGGTCACTTACCGAGCTACTGAATACTTCCAGCATGGTAAATGCCCAGGCTAGCCCTTCTGAGGCTACAGCATAGTCTAACCAGGTGTTAAGTTAATTTCTATGCCATGTCGGTTATGCTGTTAAATCCCCAGTTACGTGACCATTCAGAATTGACATTCCCCAACCTTCCCAGTACTCCCTACACCTTGTACCCTGGGTGACTTGTGACAGCGCATGGGGGTGGGGGTTTGCCCCTCCACCTTCCTCCCAATTGTAGAGTCTGGGGCAGACAATGAGAACTGAAGTTGCCAACAAGGAACACTTCAGCATTTATGTATTTCTTTTTAAAGGTTCCTATGATGTCATCTAAGGCAGCCATCATAACCGTGATATCACAATGGGTATTAAGCCAAAATATAGTTATCAACAGGATCTATTTACACTTCAGGTTCTGGATCAATTCCACCTGAATCACCAGTATCCCTCTCGTCATTTGAGATCATGGTTCCAGTAATACCTACCCCCTGCTTGATGAATATGCTTAGACCCACAGATGGACGACCCGCACTGGGTCTATCCACTATTTGTTCGAAGCAGGAGTGTCCATCTCACAGTAAATCTTCCATTGCACATGTCTCCTGGGTGCATAATATAGCAAACTCTTAACTGATCTGTCACCTGCGTGTTAACAGTCAATTTACCGAAACACCTGATGTTCGATGTCACTAGTGAGAGGGTCTGCTGCTGAACCGCGAGTTCAGGCTCATTGGGCTACCGAGTCTGATTCACCCATCCTGGCCCCTGATCAAGTGCTTCAATCACTCTTACACAGTAAATTTGACCGGCCTCCCTCAATGTCGCCCTCCCTCTAGGAGGACACCGATTTTCCTTTACCACTCCTCCCACTTATCCCATTTTTGCATCTTCTCTATGTCAAAGTCAAAACCTTGGTTACGGAGCCTCTCACTTTCAGAAATAACTAGCTCCAGTATCAAGTTGGGGTTGAAGTGCACCACAAAACAGTTGAAATCCTTTTTGTCCGGAAACTCAACTCTCACTATGTCTCTTGTACAACTTGTTCTCACACTTGGTATCTGTGCAACCAGGAGCAAAATATTACCTATATTTAGGCAAATACTTTTACCCCTTCCAAACGTATGAGTAAACATCAATTGTCAGCTCTTTATCCGGTGACTCATTCGAACCCTTCTGCATTGGGTTCAATACTTGTTGTGTATAGTTACTTTGCCCATTCACCCTTCTCTCCTGTCCACGATCTTCCCATCCGGGAGCCATTGTTGTATTTCTTGTGAATCTGAGTCGTGACCATCATTGGAGCCCACCTTAATTGATTTATACATTTGATTGAGCAAATCACTTACATTTGTTGTTCTACTTTTACTTAAGGTTCTCCGAATTTGGGGATTTCTCTCTGTTCCTTCTATGTAGTTTTGCCCACTTAACAGAGCCTCTCATCTCTTATCGATTGCCTTCCGGTTCACCCCAACCACCGGCCTTCATTTCTCTGTTGGACCTTCTCAAGTCATTTGCAGACTATCATTTTCCTTGGATTCCACTCTCACATCTCTTTCATCCCATGGTCTGTGGTTTTCCCTGTAAACTTATCCTTCTCTCATCTTCTCCTCCTGAACCAGCTGACTTTGATCATCCCACTCTTTCCCCCTCACACTTTTTGGCTCCATTCTCACACTGTGCCCTTCCCACCACCATTAATCCAACTCTTTGCCCCGCGTGCCTGCATTATTCAAAATATCAAGCTTTTTATTCACACTACTGTTTTCTACCCTCAGCCCCACACCATCCTGTCCATGGAAGAACTCTATCTTGGCAGGCATTTTAGGTACAATAGGAGAATGGGCCTCATTCCGAGTATGGCGGTAAGGGATAGCGGCCACCGGTAACGAGACCGGTGGCGGTAATCCCTTACCACCATACTCCGAGTTCCCTTTGCGCCCTCGCCCTGAACGCCTGCTTTGAGCAGGTGTTAAAGTCGAGGGCGTAAAGGGGCCTCCAAGCCAATAACGGTGACCGTAATGAACGGTCACCGTTATTTGCATCTTCCCCATTCCCATTGAGCCCTATGGGGGCTCATTTGGGAATGGGGAAGAGCCTTGGTGAATGGGGAATTACCGCCCCGCCAACCTTGGAATGGGGCGGTAATTCCGCCATCCACCAAGGTGCTGCCGGTCCGGGTACGGCGTCAACCAAGGCGTTAATAGCGCCAGTGGTTAGCGCCGTACTCGGAATGAGGCCCAATGACTTTGTGGACCATTCAGGACCCAACGATCTAAACCCGTTTGGGTTGACATAAATACAGTCATGCATGTTTGGGTAATGCCGATCTTGTCTTGATCATGACTCCCCACCCCCCTAGCGTGTATCCAACCTGCCCACTCTTCATGCATTGCTTCAGCATGGGGTCCGCCTATGCAGCATCTTCCTTCTCCCGTTTGTCATTGGGCACTTAGTTTCCAGCCATACTATGTTCTATCAGATATACATCCATAGTCACTGGCTGACCCGATCTGACATTTCTTTCTGATCCTCCTTCCTTTCCAGTCCCCTTAAAGGCCACTAAAGACAGTTTCCTAAAAAAAGGTTGGTGTCAACACATTCTTTGTTTTACAACAATTTAAGTTTTTAGATTTTATTGTTCCTCCCCCTCCATGTGTAGATCCTCTATTTTGTTTGTATGATACATTGAGGAGGTTCATTTCCACCGATTGTGGTACAGCGTTAGACACTAAGTGCTTTTCATGCATCAAAGCTTTGCTTCCAGTCTAGCTCTCGCTTCTGCTTCATAGGCCTCATCCATAGTACTAGTGGTCGGTGGGCGGGCTGTTTTTTTCGTAGACACCCAAACACAGTATTCTTCCTCTGCTTCCTATGTCGTCCCCTGTAGGGGATACTGCAGCATGGTTAATTTGTCTACCCTTGCACTAATGTTCACCAGCATAATGGAATGTACCCACACCTGTTCCCAGATGTTATCGTACAGGGTCACGTAACCAACTTACCCCACACACATCTACAAGACCACTTAGAACAGCTCAAGTTAACACTATGTCTATACCAAGATTCAAACTCCATAACTCGGGAGGAGTTAGTTTCCCTGTACAAGCCTCAAAGCTATGGAACACTCTACCTGTTCCAATCAGGTCTGTAACCTCCTTCAACCTATTTAAACGCAACACCAAACGTTGGCTTCATGACCCAGACACATTGACAGCTTAACATCTTAGAGCTTAGATTTACTGCCTACCAACTGTACATATTGTAAATAATATTACTATCTGTCTCACCTTCGGCCCACAGCCTTAATTGCAACAAGTATGCTTGTACCTGTAATACCAATGTATGTATTTATTTGTAACCTCAACTATTGTAACTGTTGCCTACTGCTTGCTAATGTTATGTTATGTTACCTGGACTTGTAGAGCGCAAAGGCATCATGGCGCTGGTGAGGAAGCTACCGAACAAGAAAATCAGTAAAAAGCCAAAGAACTAGAATAGAGTGGTTTTCAGAGATTTCCTGAAGGCCAGATGATTAGAGGTAGACTTGAGTAGCAGTCGGAGGGTGTTCCACAGCTTGGCCGCAGCAATGGAAAAAGCTCTGCCACCGAGTCTTTCCCAGTTGTACCTGGGAACCACAAGTAGATTGGTGGTCGAGGAGCGGAGATTACGTTCCGGGATAGATCGGAAAAATTTGGTTTGAAGGAATTCAGCTCCTAGACCCTGAATTGCCCGGTGGACAATACACAGCGACTTGAACTTAACTCGCTGAGCCACTGGAAGCCAGTGGCGTTGGCGGAGCACTGGCGAGATATGCGCGCCATAAGGAGAACCAGTGGCTAGTCTAGCTGCCAGGTTCTGCATACGTTGAAGTCGCTGGAGAAGGCCCACCGGCTGAGAAAGGTACAGGGAGTTGCAATAGTCCAACCGTGAAAGGACTAATGCAGCCACCACGGGAGGGCGCATAACTTCCGGGATCATAGGGAGGACCCTCTTAAGTACCCTAATCTGGTGGTGGGCGGATTGACAGACCGCTGAAACCTGGTTTGACATGGATAGAGAGGCGGACAGAATAACCCCCATATTCTTCACTTTGTCCACTGGACAGGGCAGGGGGCCCAATGACATAGGCCAAAAAGCGGGGGTCCATAGTGAGGGGCTGGGAGGGCAGCCCACCAATATCACCTCCGATTTATCGCCATTGAGCTTGAGCCAATTTTGGTCCATCCACACACCGACTGCTTTTAAACAGTCATGAAGACAGGCTGAGACCTCAGTTTGATCCTAATCCAAACGGATCAGGATTTGAGTATCATCAGCGTAGGAATAACAATAGAGTCCATAGGAGTGGATAAGGTAGACCAGTGCCCAGATATAAATATTAAATAGAATAGGGGAAAGAGACGATCCCTGGGGAACACCGCAAGTGAGAGCACAGGGGGAAGAAAGGAAAGGGGGCATAGCAAGGGTCTGAGTGCGATCTGCGAGAAAGGAAGTAAACCAAGCAAGGACCGGGCCAGAGATCTCGATTTGTGCTAAACGGGAAAGAAGGCTAGGATGGTCCACCGTATCAAATGCGGCGGACAAATCCAACAGAATCAGAGCTCCAACTCCACCCGCGTCAACAATGTAACTGTAATCTTATGTAACATGATCAAAAAACGTACGCACCCCTATGCCCCTGGGCCTGGTTGCGCTTTATATATAAACCAAATACAAATACAATAGAACTCAATACCATGTTTAGAGCCGACAGAGGCAGCGACGTCAGTCGGATTAGTTTCTCCACTTCTCGGAGGGTATAATGCAGAATACTGGTATCTTCTGTTTCGGGATTAAGTGGTTTGTGCATTTTCTTTGCCACCTCACCTCTGTTTTCCAGGAAGTCAATGAGATCTGATGGTGACCCTTGAATCGATAGGTCACATGTTTGATTTACTGTGGTCATTCCCAAGCCTTGGGCACTTCACATGGAAGGGATTCCATTTGTTCAATTAGGCTCAAATCATGAACCTCATTAATGTGTGTTTTATCTAGGCATGCCGTAGTTTTGACCCCCACCGCCATTTTCATGACGGGGACCACATTAAAGAATTTACGAACAGTCTTGCCCGCAATTGGGCCTGGGGACGGGTGCAGGGAAGACCTTTGTGCCCGGAAACTTCCTGCAGTCATCAATGACCCTTTTCTGAGTTTGGGGTGAGCACCCAGCCGTTCACCTTTTGCTTCAGCTGCTGCTATCATATTCAATTAGTTAGAGGTAGCCCCTCCAGGTAAGAGCTGTGTGTGGCCATTGCTTATGGGCTTCTGTATGTCTACTGACAGAACAGCTGGTAGTACGTTTTTCTTAAGTTTATTAATCAACACTCTGCTAGCTTGGGAGTCTAATTCAAACTGGCTATCTTGTGGGTGTGAGATTGCATCCCCAGACCCTCCTGTTTGACTGTGCAATTTAATGCGCGCTGCCATTCTACTTGACAAACAATGTCTGTCAATATTGAGCGAAGTTACCAAAGCCAGCTATGAGTGTGGCACCATCTCAATTACACAAAGTTTTCTGTAGAGAGTAAAACTACGCTTTTCAGAGTGGCAGTTCAAAGTGTGAATTTATACACCTGAAGGGTGCAGATATGTCAGGACGATCACCCACTTGCGCGCTTTACTTATCAACGGTGTAGGAGGCTCCAAATGCGCAGCCCCGCAGCCGCCTCTACGCTTTTACTACGTACGGCTACTTGCTGCTCATCATCTTACTTCACCTGGCTGGCTGTGTCAGTCTCTCTCTCTCCAAGGGGTCCAGGTCACTCTGTCCACGGACCACCACAGACCGCTTCACCAACCACTTAGCCGCTCCATGTGCCGCAGCTATAATGAGGGTTTTAAGGCCTTTCACAACACTTCAAAGTCCACAGTCACTCCTGCAATAAAGGAGCTTGAGGAAATACTGCACCACAGACCACTATGCCACCCACTCACCTGCTTCTATCTCTCCATCTCTCTATATATATATAAAATATAGAAATAGGATACCCGAAGAAAGGGATACATCCGGTAAAATAAGTATGGCTCCTACGAAAGGACACATTTAGGGATAGGATAGTAGCGATGAGGGAGAATCCCCATTTAACACAGCAGGTGTAAACATTTAGGAAAGATCAACCATTGTACTCCTAAACACTGCTGACAACTAGGGAATAAATAAAGTTTTTACTGGAGGTACACTTTGAGCAGCTAGATGACAAGGACAAAGTAATGTTGGATGAGCTGACAGCAGTTTGGCTAGCAATAGAAGGGGGCATTTGAAGATGGGATACTTCCCAGTACACTGCGTGGTGCGATCATTTCAATGTTGCCCGAGCCCTGAAAAGATCTCACTTGCTGTGCCTAGTAGAGACCATTACTACTTAATAGCGACTTCAAAATTCTCTGTAAACGTCTAGTTAACAGAATTCAAAAACTAACTAAAGAAAACAGAATTCACCCAAATCAATTAGAATTCATCCTCTGAGGAAACACGGCAAGACCAACAAGTCTTTTCCACCTCTTAGGGAGCACAAAACACAGTGAAAGTGGTTTAATGCAGAAAATGTCTGAGATTGGGTGGGCGTGCAGGCGGTACCTCAATAAACAAACTGTGGCTCAAACATCCATTAGTGGATAAGATGACTATACACTAAACGAACGTCAAGAATTGAAAATGGTAGAGAAATATCAGACAGCTGGTAGCTACAGAGGAGTAAGCAGTAGGCGAGTCATGTAGGCACTAATGTTTGTGGTGGAAACAGAGCTCCTGGCTTGCCGCCTTCAATATCAGTTTGGAAACATGGGTATTGCGTTAGATGAAAGATCACATGTAGTATTGTTGGATGTGGTAAGTGGATTATCTACTGCTATTTATGCAAGATCCAATAGAGCCGCACCTACTTCATAGAGAGGAGGTGGACAGTTTTGGGCTTATTTCAGGGCTCAACATTAATTGGACAAATGCGTACATTTTTCAATTAGGGCAGGCGACCTGCACGAGTACAGAATTGTTATCATGGCAAATCAGATGGGCCTGGGACTCCTTCACATACTTCGGGACACGGTTACCACAGGATGGGTACACAATATTAGAGTTGAATATGCAACCAGCAATTGATGGCCTTATGAGATCAATGGCGTTCTGGACTGAATCGACTATAGCAGTGTTGGATAGGGTGGCCATTGTGAGAACGCCCACTGTCTCTAGGATATTGTAGACATTTCAGATGTTGACAGTGTCAATAGCCACGCGCTTATTCACAAAGTTAAACTGATTGCTAGAAGCATTGTTTTTGAGAGGGGGTGGTATAGATTAAGCCTACAGTTGATGAAGCGACCATTGGAGGAGGGAGTTATGCGACTCCCTGGTCTGACATGTGTTACTTAGCTGCACAACTCTGGTTTGCAGCACAGGGGTTTACAGAAGGAAGCACTCCAGAAAGGGATCTTGTGGAGCACTGTACTGCAGATCTACCAATAGAGATGAGGCAAATCTGACCCACAGCAATTGATAGTCAAGACAGCATGACATGAGTAGGCTGCGGAAGCGGATAAGGTGGGGAACCCCTTTCAACAAGAGCAACAATATGGGGGCTAAAATACATGTGTGGCTCAGTGCGGAAAATAGATGCCTCCAAATGGAAAAAATGCATGGTGTATCAAAATGGGACAACTGATCTCAGAAGAGAGGATTGGTCCTTCTGTTAACCTGTGGAAGAAATTCCTACAATATGAAGCCATACAAATTACAGGCTATAAATATTGGCTACAGCTTTCGAATCAATAATGCAGTTCTGAGTATCCCGATGGAGGGGAGTGGGGGCTTTAGCTCCATGTACCAGATAAAACGGGTGCTAAGAGATAATATACCTTCTGTAAGGATGAAGGTGGGGGTGGATAGAATCTGGATTCTGGGCCACCACTGAATGATAATCAGTGACAAAAGGCATGTTTGATGGTGAAACATTTTAGGGGGAAAGCAAAATTCAAGGCAATTCATATGAATTACCTTTATCAAGGTAACCTTAAATCCAGACAGGTTCATCACCAATTGATCAATGACAAGACACACACATCAGCTAAAGAGAAAGTGACTCAGAAGTGAACAACGTGTGGAAGAAATGATAAAGGGGAGAGAAATAATGGAAGCACTCTTCAAAGTCCCAGGATTGATAGTGAATATCCAAACTACATGCCCAAAGTGTGTAACAGGGATGTCCAATGGATTGTCCGGCTGTTTGGCTTTGGGGAGCCTGACTTTGCCAGGACCACCTGGCATGACAAAAGGTCACTGGCCTAGAAGATTAACATCCTGTTTTTCTAGCATTCTTTTGGCTGTGCAAGCAGCAGCCTAGCTAAAGAAGAGAGGCGAGATCTATGTGCCGGTTGTGCTTCTGTTTCCTCTGTGTTTATTTGTCTCTTTGATTCCCCTCTTTCACCTGCCTGGGTCCTTCCGCTTGTCTTCACCTTTCTGGACCCCCTACATTTCTTCCTCCCCTCCCTGCTCTGGTCACTTCTCAATTGCCACCTTCAACACCAATTTCATTAAAGGGACAATGTGTCCTGCTCCCCCAGGTCACTTTTCTTTGTACCTATTCTCGTGGTCCCAACACACCACCTCTCTTCTCACATCTTCACTCTGGTTTCTTCTACTATCTTCCCCCAACTCTGGCTAATTCAACCCCCCGTCCCCCACTCCCGATAAAGCTCCTCTTCCTCAGTTATTTCCCCCTCTAACCTTCCTCTGATAGTAATACTTCCTCTATACTTTCTACAATACCCTCCGATATTAAATCTGGACCTTTCCCTCTGACTACTTTCTACAATAAACATTCTTCCACAATTATACATCTGCCCACCTCCTCTGATCTTACTGCCACCTACATTACCTCCTTTTCACTCCTTGTCTTATCTCTTTGGCACTCGACTTTTCCAGTACCTCTACTCTGCTCACCTCTCCAGCTACCCCTTTGCTCCCTTCCTCCTTCTAAGCCAACTCTGTCCTCCCTCCACTCCAGGAGCCCAAAAAAAGGGCAATGTGGTTTGGCTTTTTATAATGTGATGGCTCTTAAACCATTACCCCCGGAAGCCAGCTTAGGGGAAATATGTGGCTTGTGGGAGGGCTAGTTTGTGACTGGTCGAGGCGTCTTCCTTCCTGCGACTCCCCTGGCAGCAGGTTTAATGGAACAAAGGCTATAAGAGGGGGTGGCCATTTTGGATCTCACTTGGCTGCCCTGCATCTTCCTCCCCATGACAGGTAAGTGCCCCCTCTGTTGTCTTTTCCTTTCAATCTACTGTTCCTCTAAGCACCTGTGGGGTCATGGCTGCATTTAATAGGTCCAGCAAGCATGAGGGAGGGAGAGCAGCTGTAATTTTGGTTTCCCGCCTGTGCCATTGAAAAGAAGAGGGGCAGACTTTCTTCACTCTGGGGCATGGGGTCTGCCGTGCTGCCTTTCATATAGTTTAAGAAACACCTCGGGGCACTATTAAACACTGCATTTACCTTCTTAAGCCTATCCTCTGTGAATGATTTAAAGAAAATGAAAGTATAATAACCAATATACCTAAAATGGAATGGCAAGCTAACAAACTTAGAGAAGTAAAGCAAGGAATGATTATGAAATAGTGTAGATCAGTTTGGAAATGGTGCAGAATAGACCGGGGTTACAGGGGATCCTGGCGAATCGATTGTGGTGAATCAGGTCCGAGTGGCATGGGCAAGCTAGCACAATGAAGATCATTGTTGTATTGCTTTAGTTTTAGGATTATTTAAGGAGGGAAGAATTGTGTTAAGTTGAGGAAAAGGGCATTCCCCTTGGGAGTGTTGTATTTTTTCTGATGTAGAAAGCACAGCCGATGTCTTCCCATCATGCAAAGAGCAGATAAAAAAATGTTATAGCTTAAGACCTACTTGTGATTCTCTTGAAAGAATTTGCTTACAAAATCTGCTTGAACATTGTGGGCTCTCATCACATAGGCTGCTGTGATTGACAAATTCCTGGCTTGCAGCCAATTGCACTTATTTTGAACATTCCTCGAGAGGGTCATGGATTGTGTGCCTCCCTGTTTGTGTGGATAATATATGACAGTTGTAGTGTCTGTTTGTATTAAGGTAGAAATGGAATTCATCAAAGGTACAAAAGCTTTCAATGCCGGATTAACCTCTCCAAGCTTCAGCAGATTTATACTGAATGTCCTGTTATTCTTGGACCACATCCATTGGGTGGGCTGCTGGCCCTTGTGTGTACCCACAAGCTTCCACTGATGCACCGATCACTATGGACCGTTATGTCTGGCATGTTTGGAAAGGCATGCTTAATGTAGATGATTTTTGTCGTTCCAAGACCATGAGACACCTATACAGCTTAAGTCAGTATGAGAAGCTCCTCCCAATTCCCATTTTTGCAACAAGGGATCTTTGACAGATGGCTTTAAAAATATGCAGAAATAGAACCAAATGTGTATCATATGGGATCAATGAACATCCATTAAATGCGTCATACATTCATAAACAAAATATTGACAAACGTAAACACACTGAGGCTAGGCTTCCAAGCAAAATAATCAAATTCTTTAAAATATATTTAACAATCAATTACATCATAATGAGGCTTTCCGGTTTTCAGGTGAATCCGATAAACCCCGGAAAAACACCACACAGAGAAAAAGTGCCTCCTTGGTTTAAACTGAAAAACATGTTCTCCCCTCAGTGGTGCCTTAGTGTGACCAAAGATGGAAGGAAGTTGGGGGGAGGGGTTCAAAGAGGTGGTTGGCAAACAGTAGGAGAAGGGCCATAGCCCCACCACCCCCACAGTGTGCCTGTGAGTGTTACCCCCTTTGCATCCTCTCCTGTACCCTGACCTTTAAAAAACACTGCACATTCTAGGTTACATTGTTTTCTTTGTAAAATAAAAAATATTGCGCAGAGGCCATTTTCAGAAATGGTAGACAAATTTGAGCCATTTTTGTGGCTGTTGATTCATGCTTAAAAATTGACCAATATTCTTTGAAGTAGCCCTTGACCTCTCTATTTGTGCCCAAGATCCTCTTTTCATTCCCCATTCCTCAAATGTAATGTTTGAATAAAACATGCACAGACAACAGAATATCTATATTACATTCTTTTTTGGTAAAAGAAAGTAGGTCAGCGAGGCAGGTGCTACTTTGAGAAATTGTAGCAAATTTTGAGCCTTTCTATGTGACCTTGACTTCATGCATCCCTCAAAATAAACACAGCTCAAAAATGTCTACAACTCCTCAAAATAGTGCAAGGATCTCATGGTGGCAACAGTAAAGACAAACAAGTGATCACAGTTCAAGGGTGTTTAATAAACTGTATAAACGGGTGAGAAAATGCCTAATCTAAACCTAAATCTAAGATGGGAGCAAGCTACAACCATCAAATAATAATAAGGCAGTCCTAGTGGGGTCTAGTGAAATAAAAAGTGCTTATACTAAAAAAAAAAAAAACTATTTCCAATCCTTACCGCCAAGTTACAAAATAGTGTGAGATAACGTACACCAGAAAAGAAAGAAGTGTTCACAAAATGATAAGTCAGGATAATATAACTGGGGTCTCTCTTCTCCACATTTTTAGCATGGGACAAGGCAGGACTCTCGAACAGCACACTCCTGGGATTCTCCAGCACAAGCTTACAGTTTGTTTCCAAAATATCAGAGCCTTCTGTGGCAAAGTCTCTTTTACACCAAGTCTCTTGCCTCAGAGAGCCTGATGTGCTATAAACAACAAAACAGAAGTTCTTCTCGATAATCTTCCTGTCGGGTGACTTTCCTTCACCCGTGGATCCCCCTCAACCAGGCTCCGATCCTTTTGAAACGTTGGCCTCCCTCAGTCAGGTTAACTACAGCCTTTTGTTCAAGATGTCAGCAACTTGTAACATTCAAGAGTCTCAAATGCTTTTTTGAACAACTGTTCATTGTGGACATCCCTGAGCTGGGTTCACATTTGCCAGTTTAACACAGTTCACTTAGTTGTAACACCTTGCAGGATTCACTTCCCTTAGCTTTCTCCAACCCCCAGTCAGGCTTTCTCTTAAGCCCCCAGTCAGCCTTCACACATTTACCTTTCGCACAGCGTTTCCCTCAGTCGGACGCACACGCCTGTTTCACAATGTCAAAACTTTGGTAATGGGTTAAGGACTTTTGATTGTACAAGGGATTTTGACTCGACCCTTGTGTGACCACCGTAACTCTATGCCGGCCTTTCCTATGGCCTCTTGGTACTATAATGTTGACAAGAAAAGGGGACCAGCCAGAGTCTTTCGAATTGGCACCCACGTGGCGCCGGATCACTCTGCAGCTGGTCTTTCCCTGGGGCTTTAAAATTTCATTAGCACACAAGTTCTTTGTTCATATTATGTTGCCGTTTGCAACCGTCACTCAACACCGTCCGGTTTACTATCAGTTCTCCCTCCAACTCACCGGCTGTGCTGAACTCCAAGTCGTTTGTATCTGGAGTCAAGGAGTTCCACGGTAAGAAGCGCACCTCCCTGCCTCGGTTATCAGTGCAGGAGGGTTCCATGCACAGCAGACATCGGTTATACCACACGTCAGCTGTAGTTCCCAGTTTTAGGATTCCTTTCACACAGGTTTTGCGGTTCTGGATTGAAAAGGGCAAAGGCACTACCCTCTTGGTTGTCCTTTCCGGTCTCGCCACCTTTCTTCTCCGTTTGAACTGCCGTCCTGGAATAGGTGCTTCCCCAGGCGTTTGTCCTTGCTCAAAGTGTGCCTTTTATTCCTGTGGGGAAGGGAAAAGGCTGTCGGGTGTGTTTAGTTATTGTCAATTGCCTGAATCTTGTGTTGGGTAAACTGCTCTGGTGTTAGTCTGTTGTCTTTCATGGTGTAAGAAAGTGTTCGTGTTGGAAAGGGGCGGGGGTTAAAGCTTCTAAATATCCTACGGGGTAGGATGGGGAAAAGGTATTATAAGGAAGGGGTACCGTGTCTCACCAGTCAGTGTCCCACTTCCACTCCCCAAAGGACATCCCACCCCCATCCAGGTGATCCTCCCCCACTGGTAGACCCCCAGGAACTGGATTTAACAGCGATGGCCATGTCCTGGCCACCTGGATGACAGATCTCCGGAGACTAGCGAGTGAGACACCTTCAGGTTTCTCACAATAGCCTCTGCTAGTGACTAATATTTTTTCAAACAAGGATGTAACAGATTTAGCAGCATACCCATTTCTTCCATGAATTGTCTTTGTGGCTACTCCAATAGAGTGTTAGAATAAGACAAATGCAAGCACTGCAAAATCTGTTACATATTTTTTGTTTGTAAAATAAAATATTTGTCAATGGACGGGCGCTGTGGAGCAGCCCAAGATGGCTGCCTAGCCTTTCAGCTCCGTGCGGCCTCGGCATTCATCTGCTCCCATCTGCGGTTCCCGATATTGTGAAGGACTATCGGCTGGCTGAGCTGTTTCTGCCACTGCACTGGACATTTTGTGCGAGTTTGGTCTCGATCGGCCTACCTGGGACCTGGCTGACGGCCCTGTCGGATTTGGGCCTAGTACTCCACCCGGCCCCGGCGGTTGCCTAACATCCGGCCCTCCCGCCTGGCCTGCCTGACTCCCAGGTCCCCTCCCCGCTCCCGCTTCCTGCCGCTCTGTGAGATTGCGGCGGGTGCCTGGGGGTCCTGCTGCGGACACCGCCACACTGTGGATGCCACCTGCTGCGTCAGTGATCATCGCGACCTCCCCGGCGCCGACAAAATGGAGGATCCTATCGCCCCGCTGCCGCGGCAGACCAGGTGAGCGGGGGCTGGAGCGGTGGGCGTCGAGACCTCTGTCCGCTGTCTGCGATATTACGGGCCTGTACTGTCATAAGGAAGCAGCCCTCACCATACTGTGTGCCCACTTTCCCGCTGACAGTGTCGCCGCCTCTGCCCGCGCCCTACTAATAAAGATCCCGCTGGCACCCCCACGCAACCTGTACACATAAGGAGGCTGCGATCACTCACCATCACAGCCTTGCCGCTCCACCGCCGACTCTCTGCTATCCACGGTGGTCCCCCACCTGCCCTCAACCGCCTACCTCCACCGAAGGACACTGCGTTTGAGCCCGCCGGCCCCGGCCCGCCTCAGCTCTCCATCTTACCCATAAGTGGGCCCTCACTGCAACCGGGCCCACCACAACGACAATGCCTAGCAGAAATAAGGTGGGGGCCCAAGGAGGTACAATGGACAAGTACACTAAAGCGGTCCCTCGAGATGAGCGGGCCAGCACATCATCGCCACAGGACGAGCCAGACTTAACCCTGCACCGAGCGGTCGAGGCCCCTGACCTCACCCTACTAATGGAATCCATGGCTAAAAACTTTGCCTCCTTCCATGAAAAATTAGACATCAATGCTAATGTCGCCTCGCTTAAGGCTCGAGTGGACCAGGCGGGATTGAGGATCACTGAGGCTGAAAATAGTATCTCGGTGAACGAAGATGGCATCACTGCGCTCCAGGACACTGTGGCCTCCCTAACACGCGACATGAAAGGTGTCAAAGCGAAGTGTGACGATCTGGAGTCGCGCTCCCGTAGGACAACTTGCGCATCATCGGGGTCCCTGAAAATGCCCTCAAGAGGCAGATGGAGGACGCAGTGGAGAAACTCCTCAAGGACCTACTGGACGACCCTGCCCTCTCTCTGTATTTCACGGTCGAGCGGGCTCATCGGGCCCTGTCTCCACGCCCCAGACCCGGCGACATCCCCAGACCCATTATCGCCAAGATTCTCAACTACCGCGACAGAGATCTCATCCTCCGCCTGTCGTGGGAAAAGGGAGACCTGCGATTTGAAGCCCATATGGTTAGAATCTTCACAGACTTCTCGCTGGCGGTGCAGCAGGAAAGGCGCCAGTTCTTAGGCGTCAAAAAGCTGCTCAGGGAGTGCAACGCTACGCCATCCTGTTCCCGGCACGACTAAAGATTACCCATGATGGTAAGATCTTCTTCTTCACTGTCCCTGACGAAGCAGTGAAGTTCATTGAATTACATATATCTCTTCCCGGGCCGCGAGCCGACCACATGCCATAGACTACACAGCCTACGTTGTTATAAAAATGTCCACGGATCCATGACTTTTGATGTGTTGATGGCAACCCCACCGTGTCCACTCAATAACTGCGGCCTTGTGCCATGTGTATGCAGGCTAGCTCCTAAACTGCTTCTTTGCCTTCTCCCTCACTTGGCCCCTGGAGCTATCCCTGTGCCCTGCTCTCTCTTGCAAGGTCATCTAGCCAGAGGGTCCTCTCTGGTCTCGGAGGCTGTCTATGATACCTGTTTTACCGCATCAACACACTCGGGACAGCATCTGCTACCCCACATCAAGCCACAAATGCCGGCCGCACGGTACAAGCGCCCCCCGTTGCAGTTGCAACGTTTGCTTTCACTTTTATTTTGTTCTTTCTATTGACTGGCCCCTGTTGGGCTAGGATGTGGCCCTATCCACGTTGGATCTGGTCCTCTGACCTTTGGTTTCCGGTCGGAGCAGGCCCAAGGGGCTTCGGGTGTGTTTTGGGGTGAGAGATCTGCACTGCATGTTGGGGTTGGGCAGCGAGGGTGGGGGGGTGGCATAATTGGGGTTGTGTTAACAGTTACAAACATGGCTGAGAGACGCATGACTTCAACTCAACACTACTGTGCACACGGCAAGTGCATAAGGAAAAATCCTTACGAATACTACTACTGGGAGGTTCCATAATATATTGCTATGGCTCTGAACACTGTCACATGGAATATTCGTGGCCTAAGCAATTTCACTAAGGCCCACAGGATAACTGCCTATGCCCAGTGACATGGCGCCAAAATCCTTTCTCTCCAAGAAACCCACGGTCTCGGGCGCCTAGCAGCATGTCTCGCCCCCACGTGGGGCAACAACAGATTCTATACCAAGTACTCCACCCAATCCAGGGGGGTCCTTACTCTAATCCATAAGTCAGTCCAGTTTTCCCTGCGCTCCAGCCATATTGACCCTAAGGGTAGATACGTGATCCTCCATTGCTCACTCGCTAATATGGAGTACCTCCTAGTGAACACATATGCCCTGAACTTTGATGCCCCTGAGTTCTTTGATGCCATCACCACCACCACGCTTCTGAAATATATTGGGATTCCCATCATTTGGGGCGGGGACATGAATTTGATCCTAGACAAAGACCTGGATAGGTCCGGGACGGCCCGCAGAGACCCATCACGCGCAGCCCATAGGTTACACGCCCATATTGACACACTAGATCTCAGAGATCTAGTGTCTAGTGCCATATTGACACTAGATCTCAGAGATGCATGGAGAGCTCTCAACCCACAGATTAGAGAGTACACTTTTTACTCATTGGTACACGACAGCCTCTCCAGGATCGACCTTTTCCTCATAGCGAGCTGCATGATGGGCAGGGTCATAGAGACCAAGATATTACCGCGCACACTATCGGACCATTCACCGGTAACACTCCAGATAACACTGGGACGCGACCAGCCCCCCCCGCTCCTCTTGGAGATTTACGTCGGAGGCCCTGCTAGACAGTCTTTAAAGCCGATATCTTAGCTGACATCAACACCTTCTTCGAGTGCAACAACAGGCATGACACCTCTGATGGAGTGCGCTGGGAGGAATTCAAGGTCTTCAGAGGGATGTGCATATCTAGAGAGGCTGGGGTTCTCAAGGCCATAAAAAATAGCTTGCAACAGTCAGAAGCGAAATTAAAAGAGCTTGAGAGGGCATATGCCACCTCCCCTTGCCTGACCGCACTGGCACAGATTAGAGCGGAATTAGAAACGTTTGAGTCTCACGCCCTAAGAGAAGTTCGGTACTTCGCCCGCCCTGTGGCGGCCAGGAAGTATGGCGAGGGGGATAGGCCGGGTAGGACACTGTCCAGACTGGTCCGAACTGAGGGGGGCAGGAACCGCATTGATTGCGTCAAGGACACACGAGGCACCATGTGCTGGTCCGACCAGGATATCCTCGGGACATTCATCACATTCTATACGACCCTGTATGGCCCCCAGCAAGAACACAGCCTGCAAGACACCGACACCCTGTTAGATCAGATCCCCATGACCCTCCTCTCCCGCGCGACCAGCGACCTCCTTGAGGCCCCTATCACCCTCAATGAAATAACCTCTGTCATCTCGAACTGCCCTAGGGGCAAAGCGCCAGTCCCGGACGGCCTCACCTTGGAGTTTTATCGGGAGCATGTAGCCATTCTGGCACCCCGACTCCTAGAGTTGTGGAACGAATCCCTGTAGTCAAACATCCTACCCCAATCCATGCGTGAGGCGCTTTTAACTGTATTACCCAAGCCAGGTAAACCGTTGGACGAATGTGGGTCTTATAGGCCCCTTTCTCTGATCAACACCGACACAAAAATATTTGCCAAGATCATTGCCAATAGGTTCCTCCCCATTAGGCCCCACTAAGTCCACCACGACCAGAGTGGCTTTTTGTCCGGCAGATCCACCGCCCTCAATATCCGCCGCCTGTTCAATGTTCTGGCTAGAATTGACCCCAACGCACAGGCCGTGGTGGTCACCCTCGATGCCCAGAAGGCATTTGATATGGTGTCCTGGCAATACATGTGGGCGGTGCTCCATAAAATGGGAATTGGCCCACGCATGAGGTTGTACATCAAACTCCTCTACACAAACCCCGGAGCCAGAGTCCTGGTCAACTCCTGGGCCTCGGCCCCCTTTACTTTCCACAGAGGTACCCGCCATGGCTGCCCGTTTTCTCCGATACTCTTTGCTATCGCCATAGAGCCCATGGCTGATAACGTAAGGGACTAACATACGCGTAAAGGTATATGTCTCTGTGATACTCCCGAGATCATTTCTCTATATGCCGATGACGTGCTCCTATATATTAGAGACCCGGCTGCCTACCTAGACCCGATATTGGGAGACATAACCAAAATTGGCACTTTCTCGGGCTTCACCATAAATTATTCCAAATCTGAAATCTTCCCGCTCACCCTGTCCACTACACAACCGTCCTGCAAATTCCCCCTCTGATGGTCACCGAGAGGCATCAGGTACCTTGGAGTGCAGGTGTCCCTCACTAAAGTTTCACTGTTGGCTGACAACTATGCGGCTGTGGCGCAGCTTGCTGAGGCTCAAATGTTGAAATGGCGCAGTCTCCCACTCTGTTTGTCGGGTAGACTATCTCTAATCAAATTGATTTTGGTCCCTAAATTCCTCTAAGTCTTCACAAATGTGCCGATCTGGCCCGGAAAGCGATATTTCAGGAACTTACACGCTTACACGCTGCGTGTGCCCAATTACTGTGGCACTCGGGTGCGGTTTGTAAGAAATGGCAACACATGACTCTTCCCTATGTAACGGGGGTTTCACCGCCCCCGTTTTTGCCAAATATTGGACAGCTGCGCAGGCCCAACACGCCACATACTGGTACACGTTCTCTGACCCCCCCCGCATGTGAAGCTCGAGAAACTAGCGAGCGAGAGCGCTAACACCCTCTCCCTCATTCTCCATCACACATATCACGCCGACGCCCCAAAAGACCCTGTAGCGCCCACTGTTAGGGCCTGGAAATATATCTTGCAGATACAACCTGACCACCACCCGTACTACAAATGGCTGCCCATCTGGCAGTTCCCGGGCCTCAGCCCTACACATAAGCTTTTAATGAAACACTGGCATGATCTGGGCTATCGGGCCCTGACCGACTTTTACCCTGATGGGAAGTTTATCACTCCGCAGACGTGGCGCCCCAAACACCTAGGTACTGCATTGGAACTGCTACAATACTACAGGCTGAGGGCGGCGTTCCGCGCCTGGTGGCTCTCATACCCAGATGAGCCCCCAGACTCACCTGAGATCCAGTATATATCCAACTCGGCTGGTGCTAGGGGGATAGTGTCCGCGCTGTTCAAATTGTTAATGGCCGACCCCACAGACCTGCCAGTCAAGGCGCGAGATACGTGGAGTGAGGAGCTGGGCCTCCCCATCACGGACGCAATGTGGGGGAAAATGTGCACACATACTCGAACCACCTCTCTGAATGCCAGGCATAGGTGCATGCAATACAAGCTCCTTAACAGACTAGATTACACACCTCAAAGACTGGACAGGTTTGCACACACCCAGGCCCGCACCTGCCCTAAGTGTGGTTCTCCTGCTGCAGATCATACTCATATGTTCTGGTCCTGTGACGCGCTGGGCCCATACTGGAAGGCCATAATTGAAGCTCTCTCAGCCATCACAGCGTCCCGTATCCCTGCAGAACACCTAGCTGTACTGTTCGGCCTGTGGGATAGCCCGGAGTTGAGGAAAATGTCTAGGTTTCTCAATGTTGCCACCATAATAGCCAAAAAATGCATATTACAAAGTTGGAAGCGCCGATCCTCCCCCTCGTTTGAGATGTGGATGAGGGCCCTCACCTGGACTCAAACGTGCGAGGAGGACTACATCAATACCCTCCCGCTGGCCTCCAGCCCCAGGAATGTGTGGACGGAATTTTGTACATATTTAAATAACAAAGACGACCTAGAACTATTGTCCTCCCCTCCTCCTGGTGATGTAAACTAATCCACTGCTGTGCCGCTTGGATCCGGGCAAGGGCCCCACCGGTACCTGCCCAACATTCCCATGTATTGCAATACTATGTATATATCTGTTACTCTTGCTATGCTGTACAATGTGTTGATTGTCTGTTCTCTCACAATGCCAATAAAGAAAAGTAAAAAAAATATATATATTTGTCAATGGACATAGGCCGTTTTGAGAAATTGTAGCCAACGTTTTAACCATATTTGCGACCATGCATTCACCCGGCCCCTGAAATTTGCCACACTTCCTCTAATCAGCCCCCAACCACTGACAAATAGTTTTTTAATTTTATAAATAAAACAATGTAACATTGTATTTGCAGTATCTGAATTCACGCTCACATGCTCTTTTCTTTGGTTTCTGTACACATGTTAAGATAAGGCAAGCAACAGGTGAGAGGGTGTTGGGTGTCTAAGAAGTCAGCAACAAAGTACAACGTTTCACAGTATTTCTACCTTTTTAAGGCCCTTCCTACTCCAGCGCATTGAGGCCCAGCCAACAATCCATAGTTTTCACTTGAATGCCAGTGCAAAACTAGGACTAAACCAGGTGACCTCAAACAAATTGTTTCACCCGATTCTTGAAAGTACATTTACAAAACTCAAGTCATTATTTAGTCTCACGCTGCTTTGCAGTTTGATACATTCAGGCTTATGTTCAAGATGGGGAAAACAAAGCTACAATTATCCTCTTGTGTATAGAGTATTCTTGAAAGACAAAACACATTTCTACCAAGTAGAGCCTAGAAAATATATGTGGTCTAAATTCTAGGTTTCAAACTGGATTGAAATCCCTGCATCACCACATAACTGAAGTGTGTGATCTTGAGCAAATTATGTTCACTGTGACTAACCTGTGAAAAGTAGAAATCTTTCAAACTGATTCCATCTGTATTGTACTAGAAACAAAATGTCCCACTCATTCTATTGCTCCATAAACAATAACAGTGACCATTCATAGAGAGCCCGGAGACCATAAAACTGGCAGCAGTGCACAGTATAAAATCAACATAACATATATTGCACATCAAAACATTTTGTTTGCTTTTAGGTTTATTTATGTCAAATCCGTTTAACGTTGCTTTCCATGATACCATCAAGTATCAAAGCCTCATATCACTCCCTATAACATACATTTCTGTGATTTCACACTGATGTCAATACATATGCAAATTAGGGCCACCTTGGATGTCCTTTGTCACACAGGCCCTCACACATCAGAGTGACTGCCCTGGATGTTGATGAAGGGCATCATGTGCACAAAATTGTCTACATCCTTTCCAGGGCAGTGTGTGTTGGCTACCCCTTTTGAGAGACTGTTCCCTCAATCGCCTGTCCATTGAGAATATTGTACATTCCATGATATCTTTACTAAAAAAAAATGTATGTTAATAAACACAGATTTTTGATGTACACTGGAAAAACACTGCTGCACGCCATTATTTTATTCAAAAATATACACAGATTTATTTTATTTTGGTAAAACACTGGAACAACAATTGAAATTGATTAAAAAAACAGAAAATCAGAAACCTTAATCATAATACATACACCAAAATGTATAAAATGGCTACAACACATCAAAATAACAAACAACTAAAATGTCCAAGTGTGTATAAACTCGCTGACCAAAATATAAATGCCAGGTTTTTATATGAAACTTTCCAAGATTCATGAGCTAGGAAAACTTGGGAAGGCCACAACAAGGGGGTCCCGAGTGTAACTCCCCAACCTCCTTGTGGGCTCCTCTCCTCACTAGCCCAGTCACCCCTCCTTGACCACAAAATATCTCTATCAGACTACCTCTAAGTATTCATAAGGGTTCCTAACTCCAATGGCCCCAAAATGTGTGTTCCTCTAATGTCTTGTGACACACACACCTCTCTTTCTACTCATCTTCTCTGCCTGTTCTTCCTAGACTCCTCTATCCAGTCTTCTCTTCTCATGCTTATTCCTCTACTCTTTGATCTTCCTAGGTTCGTTCTCTTGTTCGTTCTCTCTCTCGTTCTCCCTCTCTAACTTCCAGTACTATCACCATCTCTCTCCTGCTGCTCTCCTCATTCCCTTCCCTTTCTCTCTGTAACCCTCACCTTCCACTATCTGACTTCTCCCCCTTTCTACTTACTAACCCTCTCTCCATCTCCTCTCCCCTTGACCCCACCCACTTACTCACATTACCACATTCACTCCTCAATACGGTCCCATACGTGGTATCACACACGCACGCACGCACGCACGCACGCACGCACGCACGCACGGTTTCTATACCCCACCTTCTCCTTTCACCTACCCCTCAAATTTCATTGGTTATTTGCACTACCTTATCCTTTGGGTCAATCTTCCCCTACGCTTTCCCCCAGGGTTTGGGTTTCTGTTTACTTAAAGTCCCTGTTGGGTCTCCCCCATTGTGTTCTTCAGCTCTGCATCAGTGGTATAATCATCATGGCTCTGGCAGGCCAGCCTTCCCAGCACAGTGGTCTCTATCTTTGTGGGCAGTCTGCTCATCTCCGGTGAGCTGGACTCGTAATGGTGATCGGTTAGCTTCAGCTTGGATTGTTCTTGACACAGCACCAGAGTTTCTGGGTATTGAAATCTCGTAAGAGATGATAAAGATCTCTGGCCGAAGAAGTCTGCAAGGAATGGCAGAAAAGACAGTGGTACCAATACACAGGCAGCCTTGTGTCTGGAGGAAAGTAGAACATGCCCCCGTCCCACACCCAAACTCACTCTCTGCCTCTGGGAAAGGTCAGGCTCTGGCAAGTACCCTGGCAAGCTGCCTACCCCAGGTTGAGCGATCCCTGCTCTCCTCTTGATAGGGTTATGACACTGACCCGGTCATATCTTCCACAAAAATCACTGAGAGATGTCCTGTGCAGCAGCATATGAGGAATTAGGAAACTGCAAGAAGCCATCACCCCAGCAGTGAAGAAACATGGCTCGTAAAAGCCATGCTTAGTGCCTTAAAGGACTAGCATTTACAATCCAACACAACACAGTCTCTCCTCTAAAGTAAACACTTTTGATGTTACTGTATCCAAGTACACCCCAAGGAAAAAATACAATAGATGGGTTGTGTAAACAAGGAGGTGGGGGGGGGGTTCAATTAACTTTGTCATGTTGACAGACAAAACAAGATTCAGCAGGACTTTATCAGGAACAACACTTTTCTGTACCTATCAGATGTGCAGCAACCATGGCCAAAACCTCCTGAGTTCAAGTGGAGGCTAAAAGGGAGCATCTTGTACTGGTAATGCTGGTTTTTCAGAGTGAAACCCAGGAACATGTGGTGCCTTGACATGGAAGCATGCACACTGCAAGCAGAAAGATTTGATGGGACAAGCATCCGGAATTTCATCTTTGCTTAATTCTTGTTTTCAGTGCACATGCCCAGGATTAAACTCACTTGACCAGACTAGAAAATAATGGGAATATGACATGCATTACTTACCGTAATAGCATTTCTGATGATTGTATCTGCTTAGATTCACATGCTGTGCATATAGTCTGACATCTAGTGGTAACCGCAGAGTATTGCATCTCGTCTTTCGAGGATCGAAAGGGGTCGTCGACATGGGCGTGCCTGTAACACTATCCCTAACGTGACGTGTAGTGTACCCAAAATCCCTCACATGTCGAGGTCCCTCAGATTGTATTTTTCCTGCCGTGGGGGAGCCTTATGACTATCTTGAGTACAGAAAGAGGGAAGAAGTAGTAAGATGTCTATGTTCCTTCCATCCGAGCGGGGAGGAAGGGTGGGTGCATGTGAATCTAAGCAGAGACAATCATCAGAAATGTTATTACGGTAATTAAAGGATAGTTCCGGGACTTTTTTTTTATTGTCCCTACGGGTCGGCCATGTGTTTGTAAGCATAAATCGGTAGATCGTAGGAAACTTTCCTATGGACCTTACCCGACTTTTCGCCCATTATCGCACTCGAAATCAGCCTCCATTTTGTGATAATCCTATCATTCCGCCGCATCGACCTGGCTCACCTGCCTTTGCGGCACTAAATCAAATCCCCCGCCCCTGAAACAGACTTTATCAAAACATTCATATTCCCCGCCTCTATCCGTGACGTGACTGAGCTGCGTAGGCAAACGCGCCCAGGCGTCTTCTACGCGACTCCACACAGACCCCGGAAATCAACACAGATCAGCTCACAATACAGCGCACCACAATTCGGAATATGAAACTGTACTTTGAAATCAAACCGCAAGATTGTAAATGTGGTAAAGTACATTTATTTGACATCAAATGTTTAGAGAATATTCAGCGATTTGCATTTTTATTTGCTCATGTTCCAAAAAGTTCGTATTGAGGAACGCGATGGTCCTTTGCTGTACACAGGGTCTTAGAGCATCTCACAATACAGCACCACAATTCGGAATGTGAAACCGTGGTTTAAAAGCAAACGGCAAGATTGTACATTTGGCAAAGTACGTTTATTGGACATCAAATGTTTAGAGAATATTCAGCGATTTGCATTTTTCTTTGCTCTCGATCCAAATTAGTTCGTCTTGAGGGAAGCGATGTTCGTGTGCAGTACACAGGGTGTTGGTTTACGATAAAAATAAGCTCTTCTGTCGCACTGATAATCGCATGGCTGTTCCAACAACGAGGCACTAGGCCACCACAACGGTAGGTATGTTGCATCTAACCGTTAGTACCGCGTAAGGGCATACTTGTACTTGGCGATCGTCCCATAAAATGGTCAGGGTGGTAACGTTGTTCACGCGGAGAAGCAACTGGCGGCTGTAGAAGCCGTCCGCCGGTGTCTGTTACTCGTGACACAGACAGTAGTGAATGATGTACCTAAAAACATAAAAAATGAAATTAGTCTCACCATCAGATCCTTATTAAAATTATTCATTTCATAGCGAGGACAGCGCTACTGGGTGTACACAAGTGTTTAAAGGCGTGGCGAGGCATGGAGGGGGGGGGAGTGGAGTACAAGGTAAGTAGCATAAAATAATAAATAAATAGGGCCAGCTGGTGGCAAGTGCAAGGTAAGTGCAGAACAAGTGCTGGGAAGGGGGGGCTGTAGGATACTGAGACAGTCCCCCAGTGCAGGGGTTGACAGGGAGGCAGTGCAGGTGGAGAGTGGAAGGGCCCAGGACCGAGGTCGCAGACAGTGGACCAGTTGTAGCAGGGGAGAGGGAGAGAGAAAGCAGAAGCAAAGAGGAAGGTTTTGAGGTGCTTCAGTAAAAGCAGATGTTTCTCCTCCAGATAGTGCGCGGTAGAAAACACTATGCCACATAGAACGAACAAGTACAACTGAACCCGTCTTTAAAGCCACTGTATAGTAATGAAATTGCGGTATAAACTCATCAAAAGTTACTTACATTATATTTGCATTTTCCATTGTGTCTCTGTGTAGGGCAGACCCGAAACACCACTCCTTCTTTGCCGACGTTACTTCTTCTAATGAACGTGGCTCATCGTTTCGTTTCTGAAATTTTATTCATTATCTTTTCTTAGTCTTTCAGGATGGTCCCGGCCTGTCAAGGTCAAATCACAATAGAACCTTATATTGGGTCGTGGGCCGTTCCGCCACCCGAGCAAAACATCAAAGCAGCTGACCTTCACTTTGAGCGAGCACACATTTCTAGTTAGCTCCAGTTAGTGTAAGGGCATCTTGTCTGCGTGCCTTTTTTTTTATTGTCCCTATGGGTCGGCCATGTGTTTGTAATACGGAAACATTCTATAATTTTTGTAAAAATGATTTATATTACTGTTTGGTTTAATTGCAATGGGCCTGCAACATGAGGAGACTCGAGAGAACAGACAATCGAATTACAATCATTTAAACCGTGATGTGTATTTCTCAATGAGCTCTGCTTTAGGTGGACATGGAACAGAGGCAATGTTGGGTGGCAATGCAGTTGTCCCCTGCATAGGTTCGTTCACCACTCCATGTATGTGCCTATCGAGGACATCTACGATAAGTCTCTCAATAAACTCATATTGCATATCCTCAAACACTGGTTTGATCACCCATTGTTTACTTCTTTTAGTGAAGGCCTTATTGTAGCGAAGTGTCCCTAAAGTTCCGGTCGTCCTACTTTGTTGACGGCCAACATTATGGTTATGTGCCAAGACCGCTAGAAGAGTCCGATTTATCATGCCTTCCATGCCAAAATGCAATCTTTTGGGCCTGTACTTTAGGCACATATTGTGGAACACCTCCAAATCTCCTGTGTGGCAGAATTCCGTGAGTCCCCTCAAATCTCTTGTTATAGTTTTATCAAATACAATCTTTTCAATGGCCTTGTGAGTGGGTGATGAAGGAATCAACCACTTCTTCTTCCGTGCCTCCTCTGTGGACAAATGGCCATGTTCACATTTGTGGAAATGCTCATTTGTCGACCATCGATGTACGTTGCTACAGTGCAACATTACTGACCGCCATTTTTCCAGTAGAATTTCCAACGACCCTTCACATGTTTTTGAGCTCCACCAAAGATGGTTGCTGATTGACTTGGACCACTGTGAAATACCTTGCATATCTTTTTTTTTTCCTGCAGCCGACAATTTTTTATTGATTGATTTTGCAAGATGCCAAACGTCAAATTGGTGATTTATATTTTTGTACTGTTCTCTCATTGTCTTGGCAATTGAAACGTGTCTGTCCGTGGCTATCAGGTCGATCACCATTCCCCGCGATTGTAGTTCTTGCAATGATGCTACAAAGCCAACTTTCTCCATGGCCACTGAGGATGTACTTTGTGACACCTGCACGACCACCGAACTCACAATTTTCTTACTTTCCATGTCCTGAAAGTGGTAGGTGCAGTACTTGCATAGACTTCCATTGATGATATTATTGAAGATGACGCTTCAGCAACTCCCTGAAACACAGTAATTGCATTAGTATGGTTTTCTATTTTGTTTAAAAGAACATAAACTTTCTGCAGGCGTCAACGGCTCATCTAAATAGACCTGCACAAATGATCAGTTGTCTAAAATAAATAATGGATATCCAAATATGATTCGATTTGCTCCATCGTTGGAAGTGTCACCACCCAGAGATCTGCATCAACTACTAGGGGTGATGTTCTTGTTGAAGAAGCTCCGTCAGCTCCCTGAAACATAGTACTTGCGTTAATAAAGAAGGAAGTATAGCGGATGTAATCACGTCATTTGATCTCGCATGATTGATCTGTCAGTATCCATACCTCGAAATGCATAAGAACATCAAGGGACGCTGTAACTGCGGTGCACACTTCTGCAAGCTGTTGCGCCGACCCGTAACTGCATGCTCCCCCTTCCTCTTGGACTAATGCTCCATCGACTCCCTGAAACATAGGACTTTCATTAGTAATGAACACAATATTGAAAAAAGAAGACACATAGGAGGGCGACGACAGAAGGACATACCAATGGCTAAAAACGAAAGAAACATTGTGTGTAACAATCACGCTACAAGAATGCAAGATCTGATGATCTCCATCGATGGAACTGTCCGGAAACGTACCTCGAGCATCTGAGTGACATCTACGGTTGTCGTCAATGCGTTGGACTCCTCAGCATCTCCCTGAAAGACAGTACTTGCATTATTTTGGATAACAATAATTATAACTGAAAACAAAAACTAGAGGACGAGTACTGTGGTGTACCATTAGGTAAAATAATTACACGATCAATTAAAACTATTGATTTACATGCCTAAAACAAGTCAGTGTCAGAATAGCTAAGTAAGATTACCCGATAGGCGCTTGAAGTGGCTGATGACTGCAATAACGACACGGATGGAGAATCTTCAGCCTTCATATTGAGTGGATACATAAATGGGGAAATTATTGTTAGCTAATGCTACACACTACCGCAATGCCGAGAGATAAATACGTAAACTTGACTCACCAGTGGAGGGATGTGGACGAATAGAGTGGGAATAGCGGTTGAGAGCAATTTTCGCCTCGCTCGCGGTGTTTTCGTCCTTATTAGCAATGATGTGGAGTACATGTCTGGGCTAAAGTGCCTGCTGCAGATGCGGTATCGATCACCCCTCTTGTCCGCAAAGACTTCTAGGACTCTACTTTCTATCTCAGAGGCTGGATATCCGCAATATCGGACCCATTCTCTTATCTGATCTATTGTCTTAGGGAAAACATGCATTATAGTACCTTCAGATTTGTTATGGGTCTTCGAAGGGCAACCGCCAATGGAACAGGCAGGCATTATGGAAAGTTCTGAAAAGTAAAGATCAACAATTCTCTATGAATACCAATGTGTTAAAACATTAAATGACACATAAAAGGTTCAATGCAAGGTCCGTTTTGGTTCTTGGAACTATACACGTTATTCACATGCGGATAAGTATTTCAATAACTTTCAAAAAATAGAAAAAGTAATTTGACTAAACTCAGAACATGTGACTAGTTCCTTGCATGTACTGTCGTGAACGAAAAGAAAACATGGATGCAATTTAATGACTACTAGCAAATAGATATAAATTAAAAAATTGGACGCAAAATGATTATGGTACATGGACTTACCTTGACGAACAAACAGTTAGATGCAGGGATCAGAGTAGTTTCTTGTCGTAGAACAGGGAGCAGTTCACAGGTTGCAAACTGACGAGTTTGCTCAAAGTGGTCACGGAAGTTCACAGAGACGAAGAGCAGATAACCAGCACCTTCACGGGTTGACTAGCAAAGCGCAAAGAAGTTCTCATTAGAAATATGAAGTGGGTTATAAAGAATTCGAAACAGGGGTGTGTTTGTGAATGAATGACGTGTATATGTCGTGGCATTATGCGGTCTGCAGGGGGCCGTCCAGCGTGAGGGGGGATGCTTGGCAGGAGACACGGGGTCTGTAGGTAGACATGGGAACAACAACCCATGCTCTATAGACCACTTTGAAGTGTACATGGTCTTTGGCACCTCTTGGCCTTTATCGCTCCCTGACAGCTCCACTTGCCAGCACAAGTACCCCGGTGCGAACTGCCTTTGATAGGGCGGGGGGTGGATCGGGGCGGTGGTCGTGCAGACAAGACACAGGAAGACTCGTGAATGGAGACACACTTATGTGGATTGCAGGGGGCCGTCCAGCGTGAGGGGGGATGCTTGGCAGGAGACACTGGGTCTGTAGGTAGACATGGGAACAACAACCCATGCTCTATAGACCACTTTGAAGTGTACATGGTCTTTGGCACCTCTTGGCCTTTATCGCTCCCTGACAGCTCCACTTGCCAGCACAAGTACCCCGGTGCGAACTGCCTTTGATAGGGCGGGGGGTGGATCGGGGCGGTGGTCGTGCAGACAAGACCAGTTTGCCGCAGGGCCTCACCAAGGAGAGGCCATCTAACTGAATGTAAGAGGATGGCTGCAGGATCTACTACATGGAATGCAGGGGGGTGAGTTTATAAATACCTCACCCTCCCAGGAGAATATACACTAGATTCATTTAAAAAATCAAAACAACCATTGTTAAAATATATGTTGGGCTTTATTTTAGATTTTAATTAAACATAAATAATAAACATTACACATTGTAAAGTTGAGGTTGCAGCACATCGAGGGAAAATCCGCGGTATTGTCCACTGTCACTGGGGAAATGTTGTCTAATGGCAAGTACCGCACAGGCAGGTATTACTCTCCGAACGCGGTGTCCGAGCCTCCCGTGAAGCCACCAAGTGAAGCAACGATAGGCCACCAGCCTGTACCACCTGTGAAAAAAAAAGATGCAAACTGTATTAAACTGACCAAACTTTCTTATCAATGTCGATTCAGGTAACATGTCATTTTTCTTAGAAAAAAATTATATCTAGAAAATGCACTATATGGAACAAATTTACATGCGTTCGAATGATATGTAAATGTAATTTTATATGTGGGAGACGACCATGAAATAGTGGTGGCATCACTGACATCACAAACAGAGTATACTTACTCGTTACTCGGATTACGCGGACGAACAGTGCCGCGAAGTTCGTGCATAAGCACCATCATCATCCTCAACACGGTCCGTGAGAGGCAGGCTTCCCTGAACTCTGGCAGCTCGGTGATGCATTGCGGACTTTGCTCGCCTTCCTGCAGACTTTGCTCGCTTTCCGAAATGTAGGCCAAGCACCCGGAATTTTCACGGCAGCAGCAGTTCTCCTCCTCAGTTGGCATTAGCTCGCACCGATTGCACGTGCACCAGGTGGAGACGCCGTCCATGCGACATGGTCCAGGCTCTTCATCCGTTGACTGGTCCTCCCAACTGCCGTCCGAATCCCCATCGTTTTCGCGTGCTTGACTTTCCAGTAGTTCTTCCTCGGTGTACTCGGGCTCGTACATATACGGCATTATTGTGGCCATTGTGCGGTAAAGATAGTAAAATAATTTACAGAGATGGTACAGGTGTTCACACGGGCTACAAGCGGCGAAGGTAGCTGACCAGAGCACTGAAACGAGTCACAGAATACTCAAAGTAACACAGAGAGAGGAATGGAATCGAAAATCTGCTGCTGTGTGTTGTGAAACGGTCTGTTTATACTTATTGGGGAAAGAGGCGTCCTGCCATTTCCATGGCAACACGTCAATAGCTGAGGCGCAGCGATTGTTGACACGAGACGTGCTTGAAATGGGCAGTACGCGTCTGCTGATGTCAGGCTCAGGGGCGGGGGATTTGATTTAGTGCCGCAAAGGCAGGTGAGCCAGGTCGATGCGGCGGAATGATAGGATTATCACAAAATGGAGGCTGATTTCGAGTGCGATAATGGGCGAAAAGTCGGGTAAGGTCCATAGGAAAGTTTCCTACGATCTACCGATTTATGCTTACAAACACATGGCCGACCCGTAGGGACAATAAAAAAAAAGTCCCGGAACTATCCTTTAATGCATGCCTTATGATGCTTGTGAATATGCTTAGAATCACATGCTGTGCATAGATAAGCAAGCAGTACCTGGAGTTTGTGGTGGGATGTGAGTGGAAACAGTAGTGAAAAGATATCTTAGTACTTCTTGTTCCACCTGAGAATAAGACCTAGAGTGAGTGTCTAGGCAATAGGGTTTTGTATAGGTGTGTACAGAACTCCAGGTTGCCACCTTGCAAATGGATTTGAGGAGAACATTTGCAATGAAAGCTATGGAAGCCCCAGTGCCCAGAGTAGAGGGTGATCTAAGCTTGAAGGGCAGATCTCTCTTTGCAAGAGTGTAGCAGAGTGTGATGTAATTAACAATTCACCTTGAGATGGCCGATTTAGAGACAGGGTCCCCTTCTCTACCAGCCGCCACTGAAACAAAAAACTCTTTTCCTTAGTGGTTTAGTTCTTTCCACATAGTACATGACTGCCCTCTGCACATCAAGTGTGTGTGTAGGCTTCTTTCCGCCACGTTAGTGGGGTTTTGTAAGAAAGTGGGTAGTTCTATTGACAGGTTCACATGGAACTTAGAAACGAATTTGGGCACAAACCGTGGGTGAGTGCGCAGAACCACCTTATCTCTGAATTGTGACAAAGGGGTCTAGAATTGATAGTCCCTGTAGTTCACTAACTCTCCTTACTGAAGTGACTGCCACAAGAAAGGCGGTCTTGTAAGTGAGTGCTTTGAGGCTTGCCTTGTGCATAGGTTCAAAGGGAGACCCCATAAGTCTGGTTAATACCACATCGAGGTCCCATCCGGGAGCCGGGTTAGAAATAGGGGGATGAATTCTTTTAACCCTTTCCATGAAAGCTTTAATTACTGAGAACTTCCACTACGACACCGTACTCTGGGATGTGGTATAGGCTGAAAGTGCAGCAAAGTGGACCTTCAGGGAATTAAAAACTAGACCAGAGTCTTGTAGGTGAGTCAGGTATAGTATAATATGAGTAGGAGAGCAGTCAAAGGGATTGATGCTCTTGGAATTGCACCAGATGACGAACGTTTCCATTTATTGGAGTAGCAATGTCTCGTGTTAGGCTTTCTCGCTTCTCGAAGCAGGTCCATGCATCTCTGAGGAAGTTGGAGATGCCCGAACTCTATGACCTAAGGAGCCAGGCTGCTAAATTGAGAGACTGCGGGCATGGATGAATTGTTTCCCCACTTGTCCTGTGATAGCATGTTGTATGGGCAAGGTAGTTTCATCAGAGAGGAGAGTGACATCTCCATCAGATTGGAGAAACATGGTTGGCGGGGCGACCAATATCATGATGATTGGTTCCTGGTACATCCTGTGCACTATCTTGTTGAGTAGGGTAGTTGGGGGGCAGGGGGAGGGATTGAAGGGGGGGGGGGGGACGTAAACAAATTTCCCTGACCATGTTATCCAGAGACCATTCCCCCTTGGATCGGTTCGGAGGGTACATGGAAGCATAATCTGGGCATTGTAAGTTCTCCAGAGTTGCGAACAAGTCGATCTCCGAGAAGTACCATTCTGTGAAAACATTGGAGACAATGGGCCTCATTACACGGAAGGCGGTGAGCCATGGCGCTATCAGCGCCATGGCTCATGCCGGTAAAATACCGGCACCGCCTTGGCGGAAAGGGGATTTACCGCCCCATTCCAAGGTTGGTGGGGCGGTAAATCCCCCTTCCGCCATTGCCCTTCCCCATTCCCATTTCTGCCCCATATGGCTCTATGCGATTGGGGAAGGCGCTAATTACGGCACCGCAATTTTGCGGTGCCGTAATTAGCTCCGAGGTCCCTTAGCGGGTTGGTTTTTAACGCCTGCAAAAAGCAGGCGTTAAAGCACCAACCCGCTAAGGGACCTCGTAGTAAGGCGGTAATGGTTAACGGTCACCGTTACCATTAACGGTGGCCGTTAACCATTACCGCCTTCCGTGTAATGAGGCCCAATGTCTTCGTGTAGTCACCATTCGTACTCTAAGGGTAGTGGGAAGTCTCTGCTGAGCGCGTCTGCCAGAAGATTGAGTTCCCCTGGAACATGTTGAGACAGTAGGAACATCTTGTGTTTGAGAGCCCACTTCCAAATGTTTTGGGACAGTTTGGATAGCCCTGGAGAGCGAGTGCCCCCTTGCTTGTTCTGGTAGTACATGGTCGTGGTGCTGTCCGTGAGGACCAGTAATGTCTTTCCCTGCAACTGTGTCTGAAAAGCCTTCAGAGCTTTGAACACCGCTAATAGCTCCAACAGGTTTATGTGGATGGATGCTACTGCTGAGGAACAAACGTTGTGCGCAGTCAGCAGAAGGAGGTGAGCTCCCCGCCCCGTGAGAGATGCGTCAGTCGTCAGAGTGGTTTCTACTGCAGGGGTTGTGAAGGTTTTCCCCTTAAGGAGGTTTCCCCTCGACCAACACTGCAGAGAGAACGAGGGCTGCCGAGACAACCACTAGCTCGTCCCATTGTCCACTGGCCTGACACCACTGGCTGTTCACCCACTCTTGCATGGGGCTCATGTGCAAATGTGCAAGAGGGACTAAGTATGCCATCATCCCTAACAGTCGAATGGCCTTGCATACGGTCACCTCTCGACTGGTTACATACTGAGGGATCAGAAACAGCAGGCTTTGAACCCTCTCGTTGGAGGGGAAGACAAGGCCATTTTCTGTCGAGTTAAGGCCAACAGAAACTGCTCGACTTGGCTGGGATATAGGCTGGATTTCTTCTTGTTTATGTAGAATCCCAGACTGAAGAGTAAGTCAATCGTCCTTTGGGTGTTTGACAGGCATGTTCCGTAGGAGTCCCCTGTTATGAGCCAGTCATCGAGGTAAGGATAAACTGGGATGGATTGCCTGCGCAGGTGAGCTGCTGCAACTGCCAGCACCTTTGTAAATATTCTTGGGGCTGAGGCAACGCCGAAGGGAAGGACCTTGAACTGATAGTGTTTGTTCTCTAGCATGAACCTTAGGCATTTCCTGTCTGCCGGCAACATTGAAACATGAAAGTATGCATCTTCAATGTCCAATGTTGCCATGTAAACCCCCCCTGCGTTAGTAGAGGGATCACTTCTTGCAGCGTTATCATTCAAAACTTTTGTGGTTAGACAAATTTGTTTGCTGAGCGCAAGTCTAGCACAGGGCACATGGTGAGATCCTTTTTGGGTACAAGGAAGTGTATTGAATAAATACCCTCGTTTGCCTGTAGAACGGGGAGGAATTGGATCGCACCCTTTTCTTGTACGATCTCGAACTCGTGCAGTAGGATTTTCAGGTGTTCCCGTGTTAGACGCCTGGACTTTGGTGGTCTGAATCGAGGTGGCCGGCTGAACCCGATGCAATAACCGTGGGTGACGGTCTTGAGCACCCACTGGTCTGTGGTAATACCCTCCCCTGAGTTTAAGAATGATGTTATATACACCCCGACCGGGGGAGGTATGGGAGGGGATCCGGATCCAAGAGTCATTTCGGACTGGAGGGCAGGGAGCCTCTAGGGGTGGCATTGCGACCGCTTCCTTTCCCACGGCACTGTCCTCTAGGTGGATATGGATTTGAGGCAGCAGACCCTTGTCCCGAGGACCATGCGTTACCCATCCCATATTGGGTATGTGGGGAACGTGAGTAGGACTGTCTGCGAAAGGAGCGGTGAGAACTCCCACCTTGCTTCTGAAATGGCCTTTGAGTGATCTGGTTTAAATATTTCAAAAGTCTCATGTTCTTTTTTCGCAGTCTCCAGCGCCTCATTTACAGCTTTGCCAAACAGGTTAGACTCCTCCAACAGTTTGTTGATGAGACACTTGTGTCTCCGGCTTGAACACTGAGTTTGTTTAACTAGGCATGCCTTTTCAAATGGGGACCTTGGGCCAGAGTTCTCATTGCTGTCTCTGCAGCATCTAGGGTGTTCTTAAGGATATTAAGATTTACTGGTCTACCCTTTGACAGAACCGTGAGCAGACGTGAACGTACAGGTTCGGGGACCTCCTGCAGACCCTCCTGTAGCAGATTCCACTGAAGATTGCAACAGCTGGCTAACAGCGTGGTATTGTTGGCAATCCTGGTGGAATATGCTGATGCAGTAGTGACATGCTTCCCCCAGTGCATACAGTTTCTTGCCCGGCGTTGCCTCACTTGTGGACAGAGGTACCACCGCTCTCTTTCTAGTTGTATTAACAGAGGCAATCTGAGGGTGGCATGTCCCCGAATGCAAAGGGTATGTAGGGAGGGGCAAAAAAGTTTCTCCACCGATGGGTTGACAGCCCTGGTCTGTGAAGGTGTCAGTAAAGAAGGGGTGATGCACCGATTAATGGAGTTTAGCAAAGGGATAACCTGACTGGCAGGTTGGTTCTCCTTTAGATTATCCTCTACCAAGTCAGAATCTTACACCGCTTCTTGTGTGGCTATTTGAAAATGTTCGGCTGCTTTTTTCAGAATGGCATTAAATGCCATCTGGTCATCTATGGGAGATGCCTGTCGCAGAGGTGGGGTTGCGGGAGGATCCATGCATATTGTGTCAGAATCTGGAGTATTGGTAGGTGACAAACATGGTGGATTATCCACCGGTGGTTCATCTCCCCAATCTGGGACCTGGTCAGTGGGATGCTCAAAGGGATCATCTTCTTGTAAAAAAGGGTCTTGAGGAACCTCTTCCTGATCCGTCAGGTCAAAGTCCTCCTCATGAAGAGAGCAGGAGGTCCACTCAAATTTAGATACTTTGGGGTAAAGGTCCTCCTCACTACGCCTTTTGGCATGGTAAATCTTTCAGAGAAGCCCACAAACTTTGCAAGCCTATTCATACACCCCTCAAATCTATCCCTGGTCCATAAAGAAGAGCCAGAGGGATCCAGAGGGGGAAAGGGATCTTCCTGGGGATCTACCTGCTTAGAACGTCGAGATTTGTCTGAGAGTTTTAGATAAAGGCTGGGGGCTCTCAGCATAGTCTTAGTCTTCCTGCCGTTCCTGACATGTGACCTTGTCTTTCGACCTGTCCTTAGTCTTATTGGCTGCCGTAACAATCTTTGCAAGACTCTCACAGATGTTTGGCGTCTCCGGGAGGGGTTTAGACTGTTGAAGCGGCTTCCTCGTAGATTTCGGCGTTGCCGGAACCTTATGCGTCGGCGCACTCTCAAGAGGCGTCTCGACGGACTTGTGACTTTTGGTGTTGGCGCCCTCGTCTGTGGTGTGCCCAGATGCATGCCACTTACGTGGTTGCGGGGAGGGCCGCCAACCGCATGGATCGGCGGGTGCCGTCCAGGACATCATGTACCCGTTGGCGCCTTAAACCGTCCTGACAAATAGGTCCTGCCTGCTGGGGCCAGGGATGGATGGTTCGGAGCGCGATCGCTCCAATGAAAGGTCGATGGCATCTGTACCGGAGCCACAGGCGTTGCTTAACTCCTCGTTACTCTCAGTGCCTCTGGTGGCGGGGGAGCTACCCTCGGCCTGGATCATGGCGTAGGCTGCCCACCGTTTAATTCAACGCTCTTAGGACGCAAGAGCTGACAAGACAGACAGGACGCCTCGTGGTGATCGCGAAGAAGACCCTTATTGCCCTTCCGGTGCGTGTCCTTCCAAGAGTACTTGCCTTTACAAGAAGGGCAACATTTAAAGGGTGTCCTGTCCAAGGCTCCGATTTTTTGCGACGGCAATACCAGAGGGGCAAAGAGAGGGGAGAAGGAAATACATTCTTGAAAGAAATGGAAAACCCCCAGGCCCCACTGTCCCTATAGGCAGGCCAGAAGACGGTAGACAGCTTCGACCGGCGCACCAGCTGTCGAAGTCTGTCGTTTTCTTCCGCTGTCTTCGGCAGTGGTAGAGAAGTAATCGTCAAAGAAGGGGACGAATATATATAAATGACCGGAGGTCATGGGAAAGAAGATAATTTGCAATTTGTAAGCGCTCCACATAAGGCAACCAACTAGTTGGGCGGGAAAAAAACAATCTGAGGGACCTCGACGCGTGAGGGATTTTGGGTACACTACACTTCATGTTAGGGATAGTGTTACAGGCATGCCGGTGTCAACTTCCCCTTTGGATCCTCGAAAGACAAGATGCAATACTCCACTGTTACCACTAGATGTTGGACTGTGTGCACAGCATGTGATTCTATGCAGATTCACAAGCATCAGAAATCCATTTATCTCGTTGCTTACTTGGCAGTCTTCTTATTGACTCTTTTTGATTGATCACCTTTGTCTCTGGACCAAGCTGGTCCAAGCACTGATGAGATTGTATATTTGGAAGGATGGATGGATGGATGGATGGAGAAGATTTTGAAAATGATAACCATTCTGTATAATATAGAGCCCCCAACTGCCTGTTATTTTTTGCCAAAATAAAAAGATGTATTTTAATCCTTCCTCCACCTGGGTGCTCAACAATGGTTCATGTCCCAAGAACCTGTTACTCCGTTTTTCCCAATTGCTCAAGAATCTGATGGTATGGACATTTCTGCCAATTTGAAAAGAATGGTGTCACTTTTGAGGAGGAGAGGAATCCCTCCATTGTGCGAGCTATTTTAAACATCTGTAAAAAATGCTTCGTTGGCTCCATGTATTTGGCTGGATCATGTTTTGCAGATGAAAAGCTAACTGATAAAAACCTAAAAAGGTAGACCAACAATCTTTTGCTAGAATCCACTTTCACTCCAGCCAATCTTGCTGTTGAGGAATGTCCCAATGACATGCCATCAGAGCAGTTTGTGTATAGGTCCCACCATCTTCAGATGCGCTAATAATTTTGTTTGCTGCTGTGCCATTTTCTTTGATGACCTCAAGCAAATCTCGTTTGTCTGCTAGAGAAAATTCCACCAGCGTTTCCATTAAACCCCAGAGGTATGCATCATACCTCCCATAATGCTTGCAGCCAGGATGATTGTTGCTGCAGTGGGACATATTTTCTTTCAAATGGAGCCCATCCTGATACAGTCCTGCCTTTGAGTTTGGCACTTTTCAAATCCGGCTGCCGTTTGAACTTTGCCGCTGTGTTGAATCAAGTTAGTGGGAGTAGCCCATGTATTGAATGTAGCTGTGCTCTGAAGCTTGGCCCGGTTTTAAATCCTGCTGCCCTTGAATTTAGCCACACCAGAATTGTACTGAACCAGGCAACGCTGCTGTTGAATCTAGCCACTCTAGAACTAGAATGGTTCAGATAGCACTGCTAGTGTATTTAGTCACACTGAAATTGTATTAAATTGGGCAATGCTACTGTTTTAACTTAACCACACTAGAACTGTAATGGTTTAGAGAACACTGCTACTGAACTTAACAAAACTAGAATTGTACAGAATCAGGTAACGCACCTGTTGAATTTAGCCACACTAAAATTGGACTGAATCAACACGGTAGGTCCCACTGCGTGTCACAACACAACAAAAACTTAACCAGACACCAAGAAGCAACCAACCCAGAAGGGCACCCGCCACTGGAATACATCTCAAGAACAAACCTAAAACCAAGGTGGAAAAGCAAGCCAGAACAACTCTACAACCACAGCAACAAAGACCCCCACTGGGTGTTGCAGTGCATCAATTCATCGCTGTCTCAGGAAAGACAGCAACCCAGGAGGGCACCCTCCCCTGGTATATATCACAAACCCAAGACTGAGACGATACAGCAAGCCACCCCAACCCTACAAGAGACAGGTACCTCTGGGAGTCTCATGCCACAGGGAACCAGAAATGCTGCACAGATCAGCAGCCAATGAATCGAATTCAAATATCCACTACAATCCAACAGCGAAGCAGACCTCACTGTGCCACAGCACACAGCCATAGCCAGAGACCAGGAAAGAAACAATCCCAGTAGGGCACCCGGCCCTGAAATATATCACAACCCACAAAGAAAGACAGACCACTGTATATTGCAGAACACTGTATACTGACCTATCACTGATCTCAGGTAAAGAAAGCAACTCAGGAGGGCACCAATAGCGGGAATATACCACAAAACCAAATCCAAAACCAAGACATCTAGACCACAAGCATGCCACGATACAAGGAGGACAAGGAAACAAGAATGGAAAACAGAAAGAAGGAAAGCATACTCCCGTAGAACGGGAACCACCTACCAGAACTCACAACACCTACAAATCCCCCAACAGCCACCATTAGACGGACTAAGGATACAGACCAAGACAAGAACATAAAGAGAATACATCTCCCACTACCTTGCCACCTAAGACCCTACCTTAAGGGAAAACAAACAACTCGCAAATAAGGACCCAAACGATCCTACAGTGGACCCCACTAGACCACCAAACCTCACACCACAACAGACGGAATCCAGCAATTCGAATGACATTTTCAGAAAGACTCCAACAAGAATCAGAGCTAAGCTAGAAAACCTACCTAGCTACACCCCTTACATAACCAAAGACTGGACAAAGGCAACACACACACACAACCAACCCATTACTATGAACTGGAACAAATAAAAACTCAATGAAGAGACAGAGGCTCCAACTACACAATCAGCAAATAGCAGTCTAATCCTAGATACAACTGAAAATCGAACAAACATCAACCCCGACCAAGACACAAGGGATATACAACAATAAAGAAGGAAAAATGCACACTACACTGCAGCCTACTCATCTTAACATCCATGGTCAAGCACAAAACCGTAATGTATGACCTCCTAAGCAAGGGTGGTACAGATGCGCTCCTCTTCACAGAAACATGGCTATCGGAAATTCCAAAACAATTGCCCATGAAGCCATACTAGACAACTTCAAACCAATACATTCCAACAGAGAAACCGAAGCGGAGGAGGAATTGTAAAAGCGCACAAAGACCACATCTGCGCCACATAACGCCCCCAAACCGACATAGAAGATTGTGAATCAACATCAAGCTCAATGACCAATCCAACCTACTATTGCTCCTGATCTACAGACCACCATCCAACACACCCAACTTTGCAACGAATCTCACTGACGCCATAGCCAAACTCTCCACTTATGATGACATAATTGTTCTGGGGGATTTCAATATCTGGTTCGAAAGAGAAAATGAAACCACAGCACTCTACGTGAAATCCTCCACTTCAAACAAATAGTAAATGGACCCACGCAAAACACCGGGCACACCCTAAATGCAATTTTCTACAGAGATGGACTCTCCACCGCAATCACCATATGATCCCATTCACCGTCAAACTCCCAACCCACATTATGGCTACAAACATAATACTCTCTGCTACTTAAAAAAGAAACAGAAAGGGTCTTGACATGGAAATATTAACAGAGCTAATGGAATTAACCAAACCAAACATCTTCCAGCTAAACAGAATGACTCCAGAAAAATAGCTTGACATCTGGATCACAGAGGGACTAGATCAACTAGCACCTTCAAAACTCTTCCAGGCCACCACAAAAGAAAATGGCAGCACGATGGTTCAGAGATGAACTGAGGGAACTCCAAAAGACAAACCTCAAACTGGAAAAACAATGGAGAATTAATTGCAACCAAATGGATAAAAACCAAATACAGACAACAGATCCCAATGCACAAATCAGCAGTCCTGAAAGCAAAAAAAGCATAATACACAACAAGAATCCCATCTGCAACGAACCCACAAAAATAATTAAGTTAAACTAAATATCTGTGATCCATGCATGCCTTATCTCCCAATTGTCTAGTAATACAAATATCTAAAACCACATTGGGTCCTTATAGTCTTAATTCTCAATAAGTAAGAAACATTGTGGAATTTAACACAATTAGCCTCTGAGTCTTCCAAGATGTAATGTCAGATCAACACACATAGCCAACACGTGTTTCACCCTCTAATAGGTCTTCATCAGGGCTATTAACATAGTACATCATAGTTCGATTTTTAACACAACATTGAATTAATACAACATGTGCCGATACCACATCGCAAAACAAACCCCAATTAAGGCAATGAGTAGAAAATGGCAACTGATTCAAGTCATAATACAAACCCATTACAAATATACCAATATTCGTAGAGATTGCCAAGTCAGATAAAACATTTAAAAAAAATATATATATGAAATTCAAAAACACAAGGCAGGAGAAACCAGGGTGGAGGAGGGGAAACCAGGGTGGGCAAGGGGAAAAGGGACACTGGAGAAACAACAAAAGGAAGAAAATAAGAATCCATTAATACAATATCAATGTTTCTCATGTCATCATCTTTAAAGGCTCCATGGCCTCATGGCTGTGGATTTAGTAGTGCCAAAGCAGCCAAACAGCAATCCTGGCTTGTAGAGTCATAGGTCGCATTTGATCTTTCATTAGTAAGTGCATCTTGACCTTTCATCCCACTAATTCCCCTGTTTAAGAATTACAGGCATGTTGTAAAATTAGATTAGAGTCATGCAAGTATATTTCTAACCTGTGAGTAAACTAGGTCATCTTCCAAACCTGTTGCGGTGTCCCTACTAATAATTAAAAAATGAGATACCTCCTATTCCCAAAAGTACAACCTCTCTTCCTCAATGCATGAAATACTTGTGGTCATTCCTTCATATTGTCCTACAAGTTGCTCAAATCGCACCCTTAGTTGCTGTTTGCTTATAGTCACCAAATATGAGAAAATCAATTTCCTCTTGCTTCATGTCAGACTGTCCATAGTTAAATGCTCTAACATCAATTCTGCAATACAATTTATTTTTAAAAGAATGGGAACAAACTTGCTCACAGTGATGTTTGCATTGTGCTACTATACATTGCACCAAAAAGAATGTCTCTTGCAAGTGAATCATACCTGTTAAATGTGCAATTCACTCTTGGTTATAGCTGGAGTTTCCAGGATAAAGAAAAGATAATCTTCTCCCTCCAATTACTCCTTTAGTCTTTATGTTATCTATCCAAAAAATGTGAATGCAATCACCCAGAAGTCAACTGTCTTAATAGTTGAAAACGTTTGTAAAACTAGTCACTCCCTTACCTGGTAATCGCTAGTTATCTGCGACATGTGATAGCACAGTTAGTCTGTGAAGTAAAAGGCGAAACTTCCTACTGCAGGACTTGCCAAAGTAAACATCTTGCTATAAAAAGAAAAATAAGTCGGCAATGAAAAATTCCTTGACCTGATGAAAAAAAATATCCTTAGTAAAGTTTTGAATGATACTTGGGTATGTGTGTTTAATGGACACAGATTGTGTAATCAGAAAAGCCGGTAATCCTGCGGTATGTCAAAGGCGAATGTCATTTTGTTTTAACAGCTTTTTATAGTTGGGTGACGTCGCACATTTGGCGTGTGACAACATAGGTAAACCGTTCTCTTCATCAAACACAACCCAATGCACGTTATTCTTATTGCCGGTTATTCATGTTTATTAAGAAAACTGAACGGTTTCGTTTAAGATGAAATCCTCCCATTATCAGTCCCAAAGTTTACGGAAACCTGTATGCGAGATGGTTATCTGTTGATAACACTCTCAATCAGGTACCATATAATGATGGCACCCGAACACCAGGCGAACCTGATGAGCGCATGTTCGTGTGCATCCCTGGAAACTGACCGCGACGCGGGTTCGCGTTGCGACCATGGCAACCAGAAAACCCTTGTGTTATGCAATTGTATAACACAGCTAGACATCTAGCACTCGCAAGGCCCACTGGGCTCATGGTAGGGCTGTGAATATGAGCAACACTTAAGCTCAATAAACGAATATTGCCTTCTGGACGCGAAGTTCACACAAAGATGGCGCCTGGAGCAGGGACGCGCTCGAGCGCCGCTCGTATGGCAACCTTTAATGCCAGAGAGACGTGCAGAGCGTCCTGGTGACAGGCTGCCCGTTTCCTATGTCGGACGTGGATTCTCTAGGTGAGTTCCTAGATGCAGATACCTAGAGCCTAGGTTCCTCTACTTCCATAGACATTACACGCTGTTTGAGAACGGCATCAGCCTCACTTATGACGAGCGAGCACTTGTCTAGAAGTGTTGTTATAAAGATGTTATGTTACACGCCATTGATGATAATTGTTACCGGGGGGCAGACCTCTGATTCCACATAACTTTATTCTAATTTACACCACTGAGTGTGATTGTAACTACACTTGATCAGTTTACATGTTAGTCTTGAAATAATGGGATATACCGTCTAGACATGATCAGTATACCCTTCATATCTCCCATTGCTTTTAGCCACCTACATTGGGAATCGCAGCCCGACAGTAGCACATTACCCAGGGAGATGAGTTGGTCTCCCGACCGGGTGAGTAAACTAGACAATACATGTATCATTCTAGCGTAAGTCCCTTGCCAAAGATTGGACATTTACAATGTGTGTTATGTTGCATTTACCATACAGGTGGTAGCCAATATTCTCCACTTACCCAGTAAACAAGGTTAGTGCATTTCCACTTATACGATAGTAACTGGCTAAGTCTCCCAAACTCTACAGAGATCTAATTAGTGTATTTTCATCCTTTGTAGGAATCTAAATTGAACATTGTCGAAACTAAAACACGTCCTGCCCTGAAGATGGATTTTGAATAATCTGAAACGCGTTGGCACACATTACTTTTTAGGAGCGTCTTTAGGAAGCTCTGAGGAGAATGAATGAGACGGCCCAGAAGTAGAACAACACATATATGGTTATCTATCTACACATGAATGCTTTTGCCATGTTTGTATTTATGAGTTATACTCTATATATGCCTTTTGTACATTTTACTGTTTGAGTACTCTTTCTGCTCAACAGTATTGCTGTTTCCGTTTTTGAATTGTACAAATATATATTTTTGTTGAATCAGTATACCACACTGTAATGAAACAGTCTGATGGAAATTGAATCTAGTCATGAAATATAAAATGACTTGATCTGTCTTACACCTGTCTTCTCTCAGCCTTGTGGTTCTTGACTGTAGACAAAACAGACTGACAGATCCTAATGTATATTGTTTATCAACTGAACATCAGTCAGGTAATAAGAAACTAACTACTTTGAAATACCATTTGGTAAAACTAACCCTCGTGGGTCAAGTACTTCCAGTTGAGGGTCGATTGATTCTATGAGGTTGCAATAGCGTTCGGGACTTGTTCCCACTAGGAGTGCAGCATAGGGCTACCGGCTGGCAACGGCTGGTGTGTGTCTTGTCCCAAAGTTTTTAGCCTCACAGGTGGGTGCAGGCACAGGGCCAAGGAAGGGGGGGCAGAGTGAGAGTGGGAAAGCAGGAGCAGTGGTCCCAATGCAAATGATCTCAGTCTTACTGGCGTGGAGGCAGAGGTTGTTTGCAGCACAATATGACTGAATAGCGGACAGTTAGATATGACCAAGGAGGTGGAGGCTGAGGGTAGCCTGAAGGATAGTTGCAGGTCATCAGCATAACACTGAAAATGAGAGGTGAAATCACACGTGCCAAGGCAACCATATAGAAGTTGAAGAACTAGGGGCATAGGTTAGATCCCTGGAGAACGCCACAGGTTGAGAGAGCGATAGTCGAGAGAAAGGCTCAGAGTTCCACCTGGGATGGGCAGTCGCAGAGAAAGGAGGTTAACCATGCAAGAGCCAGACCTGTGATTCTCAGGGTGTCACGGAGACCTGGGATCAGGATGTTGTGGTTAACCATGTGAAAGGCAGAGGAGAGTTCAAGGAGAATGAGGAAAGAGGGAGTGTTAGTGCCAAGATTTGAGAGCAGGTCTTCACAGGTGTTCAGAAGAGCAGTTGCCATTGCCTCTGGACGCTCTAAAGCCAGATTGATGGTTGTGGAAGCAACCACTAGATTCAGTGTGGAGGGTCAGCTGTGAGATCGTCAATTTCTCCCGGAGTTTGCCCAGTAAGAGAGTGATGGAGATAGGGCGGTAGTTTGCCAGAATTGGTAGGTCGGCAAAGGGTTTCTTGAGCAGAGGATGCACAAGTGAGTGTTTAAGAGCAGTTGGGAAAACTAGTGGAAAAGGAGAGATTACAGCGATCAGCCAAGGCTGGGGCGAGGGAGTCAATATTGTCCTTAATGGTTTTGGAGGGGATGGGATCCACCTATTAGGATAAAGCCATCATAGACCGGACTTGTCTGGCGACCTCATCGATGTGTGAAGAGAGGGGAAGAGGAGGGGAGGCCAAGGAAGGCTCTGGTGTTGGTGTGCGCTGTGGTGTTGAAGAGAGGGAGGAAAGGATGTCTTGGGTTTTTGTGATGAAGTGTGTAGGCAGGGCCGATCAGAGGTCCTGGGTGGGTGTGACAGAAGAAGAGGCTGCTGCAGGATTGGCCAGTTCCTTGCTGACTTTGAAACTTTTGGCTGTTTTGCATGATGCCGCGGAGATGCAGGCTTCAATAAAGACTTTTCTTGGAGCGGATGCAGAGTCGATATTGCCTTTGAAGGAGGCGGCGGGCTAGTTTGTCAGATGGTTCGCTTGACTCATTCCATTTCCGCTCAGCTGCCCTACACTTGCTTTTAAGGGAAGCCAGATCAGAGTCCTACTAAGAGTTGCACTTTTTGGAAGGCTTCAGTCCGACCCTCATGACAGGGGCAAGAGTAGCAAGAGTGTTGGAGATGGAGAGATGGAGGTTAGCATCAGCTGCGTCAGGGTGCGAGT